>NW_020945042.1:1643278-1732066 GCF_900497805.2 Vombatus ursinus | reverse complement strand
AAAGAAAGAAAGAAAGAAAGAAAGAAAGAAAGAAAGAAAGAAAGAAAAAGAAAGAAAGAAAAAGAAAGAAAGAAAAGGAAGGAAGGAAGAAAAAGAAAGAAAGAAATTTCACAGATCTTAAAGCTCTATAAATGTTAGCTATTATTCAGAACTGGTAGAATACACATGATGCAAAATGTGTATTCTCCATGGAATTCAGTTATTTAGGCATCAAATATCACCCCTGTCCCCAAAGTCCAGTTTTAGAACCCTTCTTGCTTACACAAAAGGATAAATTCTGCAGCTCCAGAGGAAAGAGTTAAAGGAACTGGGGTGGGAGGGAACTGGCACAGCTGGGAGCCATTAACAATTAAGATCCTGGACAGAAATCCACAGGAAGCTGGAGAAAGGCTAGAGAGGTGTAAAGGTGTCTGAAAAGCAGAAACTAGATTGAGGAATGAGTGAAAGTTCAGGAGAAACCTGAATCCCCGACTTGGACCCTCAGAACCCTAAGCCTTTCTGCCAGGTCCAAATTAATGCTCCTTGTGGTGATTTTTCCCTGTAATTTAAACTGAGCTAAAACATAAAAAATGAAAAGTGTGTGGGCCTTGTCGTGGGTTGGGACCCATTTAACCCCCCTCCCCCAATGCAGGAACAAAAATTTATTGGAAAACTTGGGTTCAAGTCCTGTCTCTGACACATACTAGACGTGGGACTCTGGACAAATCACTTAACCTCTTAGGGTTCCAGGCAACTTTCTGAGGCTGTGAGCTGTAGTGCAAATTTAGGTGTACGTGGACTGAGGAGTTGGCTGAGGTAGTTTCCTCTCTAGATGAAACCACCAACCCACCCCCAACCCTATCTATCCATTGGTCTATCTATCATCTATCTATCTATCTATCTATCTATCTATCTATCTATCTATCTATCTATCTATCTATCTATCTATCCATGCATCCATCTAACCAACCATTTCTATCTGTCCATCCATCTCTGTGCATTCATATCTATCGATCCATTTATCTATCTATCCATTCATGCATCTATTGATCTATCTCTATCTGTATATACACGTATTTTTCTATATGTGTGAAATTCACTATTTTAGCTATGAACAGGGCTATGTGAGTATGTTGGTGTGCATGTGCACGTGTGTGTGTGTGTATGTGTGTGTGTATGAAATCAAGATCCATCCTCCTCCATACCCAAATACATATCTATGCATTTCTACCCTGCAATCTCCCTAGGGTACTATACTTTTCTATTTGCCCACTCTGGACATGTCCTACTTCCATTTCAGAACTCCATCTTCCTATTTCCTCTTTTTACTTTCCTCAGTCAAAAGTCACACTAATCATTTGATGAATGGTCTTATGGTCTACAGGGCAGCTAGGTGGCACAGAGGATAGAGTGCCAGGTCTAGTGTCAAGAAGACCTAACTCTAGATCTTGCCTTAGACACTAGCTGTGTGACCCTGGGCAAGTCACCTAACCCTTTTAGCCTCAATTTCCTTACCTGTAAAATGAACTGGAGAAGAAAATAGCAAACCACTCCAGTATCTTTGCCAAGAAAACCCCAAGTGGAGTCACAAAGAGTTGGACACAAATGAAAATGACTGAACAACAAACAACTTATGGTCTATAGGGTTCATTTTACGGGACATCGATACCCAGTGTATTTACAGAAATCTTTAGGCTGCCTTTTATCACCTCTGTCACAAATATTTCTTGGAATGCTTCAACTATGTTTATTATCTAAATTTCTATTAGACTCAAATTAAGATTTAAATTTTGGAAGGGAGCTTAGAGGCATCTAGGTGGCACAGTGGGCAGAGGAATAGACTTGGAGTCAGAAAGACACAAATTCCAATCCTTTCTCAGACATAGTAGCTAGGTGCCACCGTGGAGAGAGTGCCCTACCTGGAGTCAGAAAGGAGTTCAAATCCAGCTTCAGCTACTCACTATGTGACCCTGGGCAAGTCACTTAACCCGGTTTGCCTCAGTTCCTCATCTATAAACTAAGTTGGAAAAGGAAATAACAAATGACTCCAGTATCTTTGGCAGAAAACAAAAAACAAAAAACAAAAAAAAAACCCCAAAATAAAACAAAAAACAAAAAAACAAAAAAAAAAAAGAGTTGGCCACAACTGAACAACAACAAAATCTGGGCAAGTCACATAACCTTTGTAACACTAGGCTACCTTATCTGTAAAATGGGAATAATAATTACTCCCATTTCAAAGGGTATTTATGAAGATTAAAGGAAATAATGTGTGTAAAATGCTTTGTAAATCTGAGCTATATAAATGTGAGCTATTAGCTATTAATAAAGGCTATGTGAACCTGGGCAAATCGCTTATGCTACTAACCTTAATACTGCAGTAAGACTTTGGGGACTTTTGGTACACCCTGTATATATAATGAGTTTTGTGAACCTTAAAGTGTATTTTCATTTTAGCTGTTGTAAGCATTAAGTCATATATTCCAAGCCTTTCATTTTGAAGATAAAGAGACTGAGGCCCTGAGAGTTAAGTAATTTTTCCCATGTCACACACATAGTAAGGAACATAGTTGAGGTTGGATCTAGGTCCTTTGACTCAACCCACTTCTCTTTCTGCTGTAACACACTGCCTCTTGAGAACGAGCCCCAATGACTGCAGCCATTACTTACTTCTCTTGATTACTCTTAAAGCCCATGGTCAAGACCTAATAGCATGGAACTCACTCTTGTTCAGCTGAATGTTTATTTTTATACTCACTTATATTCTCTGATTATTTCATGCATCTAAGTCTTGCCTTTCCCAACCTATTACAAGTCCCCTTTAAGGTTGGGCCATGTCAAATGCCACCCTGCAGTGCTTAGCACAGGACTCAATGAATAATAAATACTTGTTGAATTGGATTGAGAACCCACTGGGTCCATACCCCTGCCCTAAATGCTTTGTGGGGAAGGAGAGAGAAGGCTCAGGCCTAATAGTAAACTTGCCCTCTGCTCTTAAGAGACTTAAAATCTCATAAAAGAGTTAAAATGGAAAAGTTCAAGGCTGGCATAAATATGTAACACTTAAAAAAGCAGCGTTGAAGGAAAAGATCAAGGGTCAGTGACAGAGCTGACTGATGGGGTGGAGCATGAGTGGAACAGATCAGAGAATGCTTTCTGGGGAAAATGAGCTTTATGCAGTGATTTTAAGGGAGGAAAGAGACTTGGTTTGAGGGAACAAAAGGAAGGAAGCCATCTCTGGCATTTAGGGCTCCCTCGGTGACAGATGTGGCCTGGAGAAATATAGGGAAGGAAACAGATCAAGCTGACCTGACTATTAGAGGTCTTTAAAGGCAGCGGTAAGGAAATCATCATTTAGGTGAAGAGTGATGGCGGGCAACACTGAATGATGGGAATGGCACAGTTGAAACTTAAACCAACAAAGATGATTTGCTTTCTTGGGGGTACGAGGTAGAAGAGGTGGATTCAATCCAACAATGAAGATCTCCGACAGGTCTGTGACTTACAGCAGTAAATAAGTAAGTCAAGTCAAGTAAGTCAACTAGTATTTATTATGTTTGTTATGTGTTGGGCTCTCTGCTAAGTGCTGGGAATACAAATACAGACAAAAAATAAAGGGGTCCCTTTCCTCAATTTCTTCTAATGGATCAAGACAGCATATGAACAGAAGCTGAAAGGGGAGAGGTGGGTTTGGCAGAAGGTAGAGAAAAGTTGAGAAAGTTCAGAGAGTTAGGAGCAGAGCCCAGATTGGAATATGGAGGACCTAGGCGCTTTCCTTAAAATAGTGTGTTCAGGAGGAACTGTTCCATCAGAAGAAGGCATCACTGGGGCAGAATGAACTCCCAGGGAGAGAAGGCTGTTGTGACATGGTGGGGAGAATGTCTGGAGGGTCAGGACAGAGCCCAGAGAGGAATAAAGATGAAGTTACCTGAAGCTCAGAGCAGTTGGATGGCTTGTCCCTGCTCACACAACTTAGAAAGCATCAGAGAGAGTATTGGAACCCAAGGTTTACTGACTCTGGATTCTATCTGTCAATGCTATCTTCTCTGCCACACAGCTTCCACTGCTGAAACAGATGATTTGATTATTTCATATATGCGTGTATACATATATACACACATATGTATATATGAATACAAGTATATGTGCATGTGTGTGTATATATGTATGTATATATGTGTGTGTCTGGGCAGCTGGATGGTTCAATGGATAGAGCACTGGGCTTAGAATCAGGTAGACCCTGATTCTCCATCTTCATGAGATCGAATCTGGCCTCAGAGGCTTATTAGCTGTGTGACACTGGGCAAGTCACTTTACCCTATTTGCCTCAGTAGGAAATGGCAAACCACCAGCATCTCTGCCAAGAAAATCCCATATAGTCAGACGTGACTGAACAACAATAAATTATATAAATGTTATATATTATATAAATAGATATATAGATAAATCCATATAAAATTATATATAATTTATATAGTGCCTCAAGGTGATATGTACATACATACAAACACACAGACACATACGCACACACACATATATATATATATATATATATTCCTCATAAGAATAATTGAGTGTTGGTGGATACAAGACAGAAGATTGAATTCCAGACAAGAGTTATAGAAATGAGAAGCAACCACAGTCTAGTAAGAGCCTTTGGGTCTTTAACAGGAACAGGTAGACAGGATATTAGCAAATTTTTAAAAACTTTTCTCCTTCCTATTAGTGTGCAATATCTCCTGCAAGAGAGTTCACTTGCCTAGTCAACCTACTTCCTTTGATGTATTTAAAAGAAAAACTGATTAGGGATAATAACTCCATTTGGGTACTGGCCAAATGAAACTTCCAAAGGAAGTAGAGATAATGACCTGTGTTGATGGAAGATGTACCCACACTATTGAAGTCACTTACCTTTGAAGGATTGAAGTAACTGCTAACCCTCTTATACAATGTGTCCCAAAAGTCTTAGTGCAGCTTCAAGCTTTGAGCTGTTTTTTTTTTCCTTGTAATGTTACTGAATTTGCCCAAATCAAAATAAATAATGTATACTTTCAAGATTATACAGTAAGGTTACAAAAATAAATCTAGAGCTAGAAGGGAGTTTCAAGGTCATCTAATTATCCCCTCATTTTAAAGGCTCCAAAGGACTTGTCTAAAGTCATATAGGGCAGTTAGTGGCAGTTAGGATTTGAACTCAGGTCCCATGACTCCAAGTTCTATAATAATTTTTAAAATTATTGCTATTGCATTAAGGTTTCCAAAGTGATATACATGTGCACATTTATATATAGATATATGTTTATACATACATATCTGAGTTCAAATCCCTCTACTTCCATCACTCAATAACCTTTCATCATTTGAGGTTCATGATATCCGCATCTACAGCCAACCAAAATCCCGGTAGCTGTTATTTACAGACTTCCTGGTCACTCCTCTTCTTTCTTTAATGAATCTGGTACATAGTGCACATTTTCTCTCTCCTCTCCAATTCTGCCTCATATTAGGGGACTTCAACGTACATAGTTTCTCCTTCAAACAACTAACCACTCAGTTCCTCAATCTACTCACTTCCCATGACCTACTCCTCCACCCCATCTAAACCACACACAAAGATCATCATACCCTTGATCTTTTCATCACCTACAAATATACTGCTTCCACATCCAAGATTTCCAAATTTCCCTTATCTGACCATAATCTGCTGATTTTTCATCTCTCCTTTTGCTTTCCCTTACAGAAGCTTACTCTTCCTCTGTATTGTGACCTCCAATTCTCTCTCAGCTTGTCTCCTGGACACTAGCCACTTTCTCCTATTTTTCCCAACTTGACACCTTGGTGAACCAATTCAGCTCTGCATTGCCCTCCTTAAGTCCCTTAGCCCCTTTCCGATTTTTCCAATTTCAACCTGCCAAATTTCAGTCTTGGATCACTCCCACCATTCAGCACCTTCACTTCTATACATGTGTTGCTGAACAGAAGTAGAGAAAATCATGCAGATTTTCTGACTGTCCGCTAAAAATTTATGCTACACAATCTCAACTGGGCTCTCAATGCTATTAGGCAATCCTTCTATCCTTCCTTATCAACTCGTTTTCCTGTTCTCCACAGTGGCTCTTTCAAATCTTTGCTTCCCTCCTCAAACTTTCTATGACTCTCCTTCCCCCTACTTTCTCAGATGAGATCCTTGCATCATATTTTATTTAAAAATGAAAATCATTCTCTATGAGCTTCTTCGTCTCCTCTTTTCCCCTTCTCATATTGCTCAGATACTATATCATCTTCCACCATTGTCTCATATTACTGTTAACCAAGCTAACCCCTCTACTGGTTCAAGCAATCCCATTTCATCCCATCTCCACCAACAGATTGTCTTTTCTGTCATTCCCACTCTATTACTCATTTTCAAGTTTTTCTCCTATCTACTGGCATATTTCCTACCATCCATAAACATGCCCATGTCTCCCTCATACTGAAAAGAAACCCCTCACTTGATCCTCTCATCGTTGCTAACTAAAGTCCTGTATCTTTTCTGCCCCTTGTAGCTAAACTCCTCAAAAAGCTATGTACAATAGATGCCTGTGCTTTCTTTCCTCCCAACTCTCTGCTTCATCCTCTATAAACCACCTTCCAATCTTATCATTCCACTGAAAGTGCTCTCTCCAAAGTTATGAACGATTCCTTGATTGCCAAGTCCGTTGACCTTTTCTCAGCTATTCTCCTAGACTTCTCTGTATCCTTTGATCTCATTGCTGATCACTCTCTTCCCTCTAGGTTTTCAGGATACCACTTTCCCTAATCTCACATCTCCAATTGCCTTTCAGAATTCTTAAACTAGATGCATGGTAGATTTTTTAAACCGAACATATCCAAAACGGAACTTACTATTGTTTCCCCTAAACCCTCCCTCTCAATTCCTCAGACTAGGAGTCATTGTCAACTTATCATCATTTCTCCCCTCTCCCCCCAGCCAATCAAGAGATTGACAGGCCAAGGTCTGTCAGTTTCACCTTTGCAGCATTTCTCGAAGATGCCCCCTTCTCTCCCCTGACATTGCCACCACTCTGGTACAGATCCTCATCACCTCATGCCTGTATTACTCCAATACTGGTGGGCCATGTGTCTACCCACTCCAATCCACCTTCCATTCAGCTCCCACAGCAAAGGTCTGACATGTCACCCCCACCCCACACATACACATTCAATCTCTAGTAGCTCCCTATTGCCTCCTGGATCAAATACAAAGTCATCTGTTCAGAGTTTGAAGCCCTTCATAACTTAGCCCTCTCCTACCTTTCTCGTCTTCTTATACTTGACTCCTCACCACATAATCTTTGATCCAGTAACACTGGCCCCCTTGCTATTCCGTGAACAATACACTGCATCTCCTGTCTACATGGATTTTTCTCTAACAGTCCCTCATGCCTGGAATATTCTCCCTCATCATCTCTACCTATTGTCTTCCCTGACTTCCTTTAAGTCCCAACTAAAATCCCATGTTCTAAAGAAAGCCTTTCCTAACCCCACTTGGAGTGCTTTCCCTCTGTTAATTATCTCCTATTTCTTCCACATATAGCTTGTTTGTTATAATTGTTTGTTTATTGATTCCTCCATTAGGTTGTGTGCTTTCTGAAAGCAGTCTGTCTTTTGACTCTTTTTGTATCCCTCAGCACTTATCACAATGTCCGGCACATAGTAGGCTCAGAATAAATGCCTATTGATTGATGGTATATAATTTCATTTGTTAGTGAGCTATAATCTCAAGATGAATGGCCACAGTTCGAAAAGGCAGCATCATCTAATTAAACATTTTCCCTCTCACCCTGCGTCTCTCATGTATTTCTGCCTGATCTCTACTATGCATATTTGATATTAGTAACTATATCATCATGATGTGTGTAGATGCCTTATGCATCTACTAAATAATGAGTTTCTTGAGGTCATACACTAGTGTTTTTCTTCTTCCAGTCTCTAGCCCCTAATAATAACAGATATTGATATAACAATTTTGAGATTGCAGGGTACTTTATGGATTTTGTCTCAGTGGAGTTTCAAACCAACTCTCTGAATTAAGGACTGCCAGTATTATGAAGCCCATTTTACAGCTGAGGAAAATTCATCTCAGTCAGGTCAATATCTTGCCCATGGTCATAGGGTTACTAAGTAATGGAGACAGGATTTAAGATCAGGTCATCCTGACTCCACGTCTAGTACTCTAGCAACTCTATGAGGCTGATACTTGCATATATTACAGGTTTTATATTTCCCCTATACAGATCATTATTCCTCCATCCAGGGGTGTGGCCTTCTAGGTCTTCAAGTGTGGCCCTTTGACTGAATCCAAACTTTACAGAACAAATCTCCTTAATAAAAGAATTTGTTCTGTAAAACTTGGACTCTGTCAAAAGACCACACCCAAGAACCCAGAAGGCCACATGTGACTGTGAGGCAGCAGGTTCCTCACCCCTGCTCCATATCTTATAATTCTATGCAATTCTTGACTATAGTAGTCTATGAAACACATAGTAAGGGCTTCATGAATGTCTATTGGATTTAATTCATTTTAAGGAAAGCTAATTGGTCAAAATTGGTACCATCCACATAGTTTTGACATTTAAGGATTTCTTTGAACCTCCACTTTTTGGAGTTAATTAGCAACAGGAATCCTCACACCTGAACATGAATAGAGACGTTTTCTAAATGTGTTTGCTGACTGGTGCATTCAATAAAGGGTAGTACTCAAATAAAAATACTGGCTTTGGGGCCTAAGAGTTTAATCTTGTTTAAATCTGGCCTCTGTTATTTAGTATCAGGGGGCCTTTGAATAATTCACATAACCCCCTTGAGCCTCAGTTTTTTCATCTGTAAAATGCGATGCTTGGGCCATAGGGCTTAGCACACTGAGTGGCACATAGTAGGTACTTAATAAATATTGATTAATTGATTGATCATAGTGGATGGCTTCTAAGGTCCTTTCTAGATTTCTGATGCTATGGCCCTATAATTGCTCCTCTCAACTTCATTTGGAATTCCATGTAAGATTTTGAGAACCGATGTGAGAAGGGATGGAATTATTCTCAGATGCATCCTCACTCCCACCACTACCCCTGCCCACATACAAAAGTAGTCTTTGTCATAGCAGACAGATTACTGTAGTGCATAGAATTCTAGACTTTAAGTCAGAAAACTCTGGCTCTGAATCCCACCTCAGGCATTTCCTAACTGTGTGAGCCTGGATAAATCACTGAATTTCTCTCAGCCTCAATATGTTCCCCATACCTTATGCTCTACCTCCCTTCTCCTGTTCCTGGAATGCTTTCTCATCTGACCTGCTCCCTGGCGCATAGTAGGCACTCAAGTTATTGAATTAAAATTAGGATAATGATAATGCCCATAGTACTCACTTCCCTCAGAAGTTTGTTGTAAGGCTCTAATGAGATAATACATATGAAGGACTTTATAAACTATAGAGCATGAATTACTTGCAGTGATGATAACAATAACAGTCTATAATCATAGTTTATAATCTGCATTTTGTAAACTTGTTTTAAAAATATAGTTTGATAACCATATTTCAACACAATTTTTTTGTAATTCCATAGATTTTATTTCATGTCCTCAAAAACATTATTCTTAGGAGGGGTCCTTGGACTTCACCAGAGTGCTAAAATAGGTCTATGGCACACTCTGAAAAGGTCAACAACCTCTGGCTATAGGATCCAGAGCTATATGGCTCTAGCAATGAAAAAAAAAATCAGAGTTAATGGAAAGAATATGGCCTCTGGGTTAAGAATACCTAGTTCCAAACCTCCTACATTGTCTATCTGTGTAACCATGCTCAAATCCCTGAACTTCCCTGGCCTTCTATTTCCTTAGATGTAAAATGACGGGGTTTCACTAGAAGGCTTTGGAGGTCCTTTTTCAGCTCTGATCTAACAGCTTCCATCACCTCATCTGGGAAATTATTCCAAAGCCTAGCAGAACTTGAAGAGAGAGAGAAGGTCACCTCAGAAGTCACTTTCTAGCTCAGATTTTGCTCTCTCTTCTTAACCCTTCTGTCTCTTTGACCCTCTGTCTTTCTCCAGGAATTTGATCCACATCTTAAAAAAAAAAAACAATTATTAAGGAAGCTCTATGTGGGAGTTTCTCATGCTTCTCAATTAGGATACCTTCTGACTCCCCCCTTCCCCCATACATACACACACACACACACACACACACACACACACACACGCGCACACACACACACACACACACACGCACACACACACACACACACACACACACACACACACACATTTCCCATAGGCCTGGGAATTTCCATGGGCCATCAGGTCTTAAATACATGTCTGAATATTCCAGGAGGTCTCTGCTTTTGTGGGGCCCATTCCATGCCATATGCTGAGACTCTGCTCACCCTCCTTGAGAATATGACTCCAGAAGGCAGTTCTTAGAGTTCCTAAGCTTCTCTTTGACTTGATGGTGATAGTAGGATGGTATAAAAATAGCCTACCCATTTCTGAGTCACAATCCCACCCCATCCCACTGAATGCTTTCCTAAAATTGGCCTGAAATTCATCAGTCTCCCCAGATCTCTCTCTCTCTCTCTCTCTCTCTCTCTCTCTCTCTCTCTCTCTCCTTGTCTGTCCCACATACCACACTTAGCTCAGTGAGCTGCATTTCCTTACCTAATGCCTGAATATTAAGAGATGTTGTCATCTTGTTAAAGACTGTGCCAAGTGAATGTCTCCCTTTGATCACTGGGGCACTCATTGTCTCTATGTACACAGAATGGAAGTAGTCTCTGTCTATTGTTTCAGTGAGAAGTCCAAATCTAGGGAAGAGAAAAGTTTCCCGGCAGCCAGAGGGGTGGGAGAAAAGGCCTGGGCTTTAACTATTTATGAACTGCTTTCTATAAACTACTCTCAAATGAAGGAGGGTAGCAAAAACGACAATGACATCTTGGCGAGATTCATAGTATTTTCTCTGAAAGGGGCGTATTCTTTATCAAGGATTGCAAAAGTGTCCTTTTTTCCCCTTTCTCTTCTGGCAGATGAAATATTTACTTGCTAGGCAGCATCCAAAATAGCCCCTGTTCAGAGGAGCTGCACCAGCCCAGCCCATCAATGCACTGCTTAATTAAGTGTGACCTAAGCCAACTTGACTTGCGCTCCACATTAAATGCACAAAAAACCCATTTGAGCTGACCAGCCGCCGAAGTGGTACTCAGAGAAATTGGAAAGGATTTCTCCCAAATGCTTTCTACTTACTTACAGCACTCAAGTAATGGTGGAAGATTAGCATATGACATGACAGATTACATTAAGTCATGTCTTTCTGGTGCTTTATGACAGCACTATCACATTAGCTTCTTAGCACTGGCACATGGAGGCATGCAAATGTTTTCCGACCCTCTTATTCAAATCTACAAGCTGACATGGCAGCCTTGATATGATTATTAGTCATTTGAGAGACTTTAATTCACGTCATCAGATAACAGGTTCTGCTAAAAGGTTAGAGAAACTGTCTGCTTTTAATGAAGCCCTCAAAAAAAAAATAGAGACTCTTAAAAAAAAAAACACCCTTGCTACACAACCAAAAGCTTGGTTTGACTCTATTGACAAGATCTCCCTAAGAATGAACTTGAGTAGAATAGCTAAGTAGGCATCTAGATATTGGAAAATGTGGGCTGCTCCATGGTGGGGAAAACAATATAAGAGGGAGAATGGCTGACTCCCTTCTCTTGCTCTCTTCCTTCCTCCTATTTTCTTTCTTTTATTCCTTCTTTTTTCCTCCTTCCATCCTCTACTCTTTTATACCACTCTGGCTCTGATTCAGCTTCGTATCCTACTGTATTACTGGTGACCCTAAGACTTTCTCAGAATTGAATATCAGCTAAGGGGTCTGAAAGGCAAAATGGCAATTATCCCAAACCATTCATTGTAGTTTGGGACTTAGCCTGGCAGCAGCTCCCTAGGATGGGTTAATGGTGTCTGGCCAGGCATGACATGCCTAATGCTTGGTGTGATGGAAGAGCATCAGGGTTTGCAAGCCTTGGTTTGTTTGCACCAAATTGGCTTTGGACTCAAATGTTTTGTCTTCTAATGTGGTGATCTGCACTTAGACCCCGGCAGAAATCCTCTTATCACAGAATACTCCTACATCGATCAATAGAATTTGGCTCCAATTAGTGAGTCTTTGGAATGAAGGGGAACTGCACTAGAAAAAAAAATGAATAGCTTTTATGGGGATAGAGATAACCTTTATGAGAGAGAGAGAGACAGAGAGAGAGAGAGAGAGAGAGAGAGAGAGACCTCTACAGGTAAGAAAGGTCTTTGTTGGAGGAGCAAAGGGAAACATTGCCTTTTACCTGGGAAAGCTCACCTATATGGAATTAAGAGATAAGTTTTTAAAGGAGCTCAAGTTATGTTATGGATGCTTAAAAAAATGTAGGATGATTAAAAATTGTAAAATTTCATCCATGTAAAAATAAATCCATTTTGTTTTTAAGTCTCCTGTTTTATTTTGTTCACCTGGGTCTCAGAAAAAAAAAAAGAAGGGGTAGCTTGTGCATGCTTGGAAGAGATGCTGATTTCAATGAATAAAAATCAACAATTCAAAGGAAAAAAATTTGAAAAAAATAGTTTTAATGATGGACAATCTACTTTTTAATGCAGAGTTTCTTAATGTGTGTGTGATAGACCCCTTCTCAGAAGCAGATTTTTTAAATCCATAAAATAAAATATATAGTATTACAAAGGAAACCAATTATATTCAAATACAGTAATCAAAATATTTTTTAAAAGCCAAATTCATGGAGCCTTGAAATCTAACCACAGACCCCTTTAGGAAACCATGGAGCTCAGGTTAAGAACTCTATTTTAGAGATTTAGTACACTCTTTCAAAATTCAATCTAAAGTCTAAAGTGTTTTTTTTACTTCCTCATTTTTTCTTTCAAATTCTTTTCTTATTCTAATTCAACAAATGTCTGAATGACTCAAATTTGAGTTTTATTGCTTTTGTCAGAAATTTTCTAGTCCTCTTTTTTCCTTCTAAAGTTTCAATGTCCCAGTAAGTTCTAATGTTCTTTGTTTTTTTTTCTTTTAATGATCTGATCATTTTAAAAGATTGGTACTATATAAACAATGAAGATTTTCTTTTTTCAGATGAGTTATTGTATCAATATAAAGAGCACCTGGTGATAAAGTCCTTCTGTCAAGGAAGAATAGCACCTTCCCAGCAACTCATAGTCTTAGAGGGGTCCCTGCAACACTAAAGAGGTTACGTGACCTCCGTAGAGTCTCACTGACAGTATGTGTAAGATGTGGGAACTGAGTCTAAGTCATCCAACTCTCTATCTGCAATGCATAGTGCCTCTCATGAAGACTAGGAATAAAAATACATTTGTAATAACTAATCTTTATATAACTACAACAATAACTAACATTTTTATAGTGCTTACTATACGCTAAATACTTCACAAATATTATCTCGTTGTTTCTTCATAACAACCGTGGGAGGTGGTGCTACTATTATCCTCATTTTACATATGGAGAAACTGAGGCAAATAGGTTAAATAACATGCCAAGGTCATATAGCCAGTAAGTGTCTGGGGTCAGATTTGAATTCAGATCTTCCGACTCTGGGCCTCGTGTTTTATCTTAAATGTTTTGTCTTCTAACATGGTGATGTGGCTGCCCTTCAAGGTTTAGAATGTACTTTCCTCCAAACTAGATTATGAGGTAAGTAGAGTTCAAATATGAGTAGGTCTATTTTACAGATGGAGAAACTAAGGCATGGGGAAGTTGAACAATTTTCACATAATTAGCCAGTGCTTTGGGTGTGATTTATGACCAGGTTTTCTGAGTCCCAGTCTGTCACACTGTCCAGTACAATATATTACCATTCCAGCAGTAAATGTAGACAGGTGAAACCCACTGTAACTATCATTTTCAAATAAATGAAAATGAAAAATTGAGGCAAAATGAAAAAATAAAATGAAATGAAAAAATGAAAATGAAATTAAATGAAAAAATGAGCTCTGAATGAAATGAAAAAATTTAAAAATGAAATAAAAGTTTTAAAAATGAAAATAAATGAAAAATGAAAATAAAAACAATGAAATGAAAAGAATTCAAGCAAAATTAAATATAATTTGTTCATTCTCTCCCCCACTAAATAAAAATACTCACTTTTCATTTATCATTCCCCTTAATCCTGATTGATTCAACAGCTTCTCTTTATCCTGCTGCACCCTAAATCAAGCATCAGCAACCTCAACACCAGTATCAAAGATGAACCACTGACAACTTTACTGAGTTACCAGTTGTGACTAAAATATGATGAGGAGGGACCAACTTGCCATAACCTTATTTCCATCACATTCTACCATAGCTTTGGACCACTCTGCCAAGCAGCAACAGCAGCGGCCTATATCTGTTTTGCATGGGTTTCAAATTCAACTCGATGCAAATAAACATTTATTAGGAATTTATTTTGTACAGAACCTATGCTAGTCATTGAAGGTATGGATGTAAAAGCAGTCTCAAAGCCTGAGGTGGTTTTCCTGGTCACATACACATATGGAAATGTCATGTATGTGTCTAGGTAAAGAAAAGATAGATAATAATCTTGTCCCTTGGGCTTGGTTTCATTGCAATCTGTCTTCTCTTCCTATTCATTTGCAAGGCAGAGGAAAAAAGACTTTTTCACCTGAGAAACTGGTGGACTTTAAACCAAATAACCAGTGGTCACAACCTGGAAGCCTATCTGGCAAAGGAGACTAAGAAGGAGCAGTCAGACTGTTAGGAAGAGAACCAGGATAGAGCAGTGTTGTGAAAACCTGGAGAGAAGACAATGTCAAGGAGAAGAGGATGATCAAGTGTGCCAATGGTTAAAGTGTTCAGGAAAGATAAGGATTGAGAAAAGATCATTAGATTTGAGAATTAAGAGATCATAAGTAATTTTGGAAAGAGCAGTTTAAGTTGAATGAAGAGGTTGATATTTAGGCTATAGAGAGTTCAGAAGAGGAAAGGAAGTGGAGGTACTGATTGTCAATGGTCTTCTCAAGGAGTTTACCCATGAAAGAGAAGAGAGATATAAGATGATAACTAGCAAGGATCAATGGATTGAGTGAGGGTTTTTTTTTTTTAACATTGGGGTTATATGGGCATGTTTGTAGGCAGTTGGAAAGCATCTAGTAGACAGGGAGGGCTTTAAGATTAATCAAAGAGTAGGGATGATTGAAAGGGCAATCTTCTGGAGAAGACAGGATGAAGTAAGATAACTTGTGCATGAAGAGGGGTTTACTTTGGCAAGGAAAAGAACCACATCTTCATATGAGACAGAGATGAAATAAAAGAGAGTAGCAGAAGACATCTGAATAATATGAGATGAGGAGAAGGGGAGAAAAAGGGTTCTTCAGCAAATGGCCTCAGCTTTTTTTCAATGAAGTATGAACCAAATTTCTCAACTAGGAAGGATAGTGGAAGGTAAAGCATGGGAGGTTTGAGGATGGATGAAAAGGTGTGGAAGAAACTGTAGTTAGTGATATAGTGAATTGATTAGGGAGGTATAAAAAGATTGCCTTGCCCCAGTGAGAGCGTAGTTGAGGTTTTGTAACACAAAACTGTAGTAAACCCGTTTAGCATGGTCTCATGATTTTTCTAGCCCTATTCAGAAGCACATGAGTAGAAGCAAAGACATCAGATAGGGGGAGTAATCCAAGGCTGCCAGACATTTGGCAGGACAAGATCTTCAACAGAATAAAAGGACAAATAATTTTAGGCAAGAGAGCAGAGTAGAGATGAACTGGTTCACCAAGAGTTCAAGATGGAGAAGGAAAGAAATGATAACCATTATGGAAGTGATGACCTGGAAAAGAATTAAGGGTGCAGGTCATGATGAGGAAAAAAAACCATTTGGAATTGCAAGGAAGGAGAGGCAGAACAAATAATAAATTATGATCAAATAGAGGAATTTCTGAGTTCATGAGAAAAGAATGGAATACTTATAGGGTAGTGGCATGAATAAGGGTATGATCATCTCTGTAAATAGCTGTACCGGGAGGGAAAGAGTAGTTCTAATAGGAAAAGAATAAGTTGAGGAATTGGGAGGTTAGGATATTTGAGGGACTATGAATATATATGTTAAATGCCCAAGTACAAGGGCAGGAGTTGGGAAAACAGAAAGATTATGAGCCAAAATTGAACTTATTGATGTATACTGGAAGTTGGTAGGCAACAATTGCTATAATCTTGATTGAGTAATAGATTTGAATTGAACAAACCTCAAAGAAGGAGAAGTTAGTGAGTGATGGTAGTAGAGGGAGAGCCTAGAAATAGCTATGGGTTTAAGGAATATTCTAATTCCCCCAATATAACCAGTGAGTTTGGTTTATGAGTGAAAATGTAACCAGTACTAGAAAAGATGGCTAAGAAATCTGTGAAGGAGCCAGGATGGAGACAGGTGAGGCTGAGGAGATGAAATGAGTGAGAAAGTAAAAGGGTTATGATAAAAAACCAGTTTGTTAACTATGGAACAGGCATTTTAGAGAGTACAGAAGGGATAAGTAGCTTTTTGTTACTGTTGTTGTTATTATTGTTTTGTTGTTGTTGTTGTTATTGTTGTTGGGTGTTTGGATTGAAGGGGATGGGGAAAAAGAGATTACTAGGTGTGGATAAAGGAGTTTGAACAAAATTAACTAGGGGTTCAGAAGAAGCAGTATGGGGAGGGTATGATAAGACATAATAATTTAATTATTAAGGAATGAGTTCAGGTATGTCAGTGGTCTTTATTTAGTGGTTTTCAAACACCTTGGAGAGGAGGTTTATGATGAGACCCAAATGGTTTTGCTGAAAATTCCTTAAGTAGTAAGTGTATTAAGCAGTAAATATATATTTTCCTCTGTAATAAGCATGTGCATGTTTGAAACATTTTGTTTGCAGTGATTCAAAACTGCCACACCCATGAGCACAATGATTTTTGTGTTCATTCAACAAATAGTAAAACTTTGACCACTTTTTTTTTTGCGAGGCAATGGGATGAAGTGACTAGACCAGGGTCACGCAGTTAGTAAGTGTCAAGTATTTGAGGTCAGATTTGAACTCAGGTCTTCCTGACTCCAAGGCCAGTGTTCTATCCACTGCACCATCTAGCTGCGTCTTTTGACCACTTTCTAAGTGCAAATCATTATGTTAGAATCTAATCGATCAATGAAAATGAATAGCTGGTTATGTTATGAAATATTTGCTTTCCTATTGACTAATAGCAAGTGCTGTATAAAATGATAAATGTTGTTTCTCAACCTTTCATCAAATTGTTTCCAAACCACCATAAGAGTTCAAACTTTGTTCAAAAACTAATTATCAATGGATGATAAGGCACACACACACATACTCCCATTTGTATTCTGTACAGTATTCCTGAGTAGCTCCCTCATTCCCCTGTTACTCTGTATTGGTGCCTCATTGGCTGTGTAATCATTTGATCAAGATGTTACAAATGTTTATACTCTTGCAGTGCAAATGTCAGGCTATTTGAAAAGCATGTGTGTTATAAGCCACCATAAAATGATCATGGACATTCACAAATGTTCTGCAGAAACAAATCTTATATTGCCTTTCATAGTTGTGTTTAAGCAATTCAAATTAGTTATTCAGTGGGGTTTCTTTCAGAATATACCCAAATGTACAAGAGAACAAATTCACATCTGAAGAAATTCTTTCTTTAAAAATGTTTGTTTATATACAAACTCACTATTAAAATGAAACAATCTATGTACCTGAACATCAAGTACATTTATCATTTTACACAACACTTGACCAATAGAAAAGTAATTTCTTTTCTATCAAACAAATTATTTATTTTCATTGATTGGTAAGGTGGACAAATTTTTTTAAATGAATTTCCATGTCTCAACAAGAGAACTGATAAAATTCTCATACCATTTTTCACCACATATTTTTTTGAATGAGCATTTTCACTTCATTATTTTTTGAAAATCAAAGTATGGAAAGAAATTTGCTGCAGAACCTTTTTTAAGGCTGTGTTTGTCTAATGATGAACCAAATATTGCAAACATTTGTTCAAAGAAAAAAGACCAGCACTGAAAATAAATTTATATGTAATTATTATGTTGTATGAAACATCCTCTAAGTTGCAACTTAATCGTTAAAATATTATTTATATTCAAAAACATTTATAAAAGAAATTTATTACAAAATCTTGCAGATACTAGTAAGCATATGAAGTCTTGATAGATTATTTATATTTATGTAACATAAAATTTACTTTTGAGCTTTTGGGGCAATGGTTATTACTGTAGTTATTATAAACAGTTAATGAATAAATCAAAAACAATACTATGATGTGGATATTAAAATACCCTGAAGGTTCATAACACATTTTGTTGTTGTTGTTGTTGTTGTTAAGGGTTCATGGAATAAAGAACATTGGGAACAAATGAGGTTGGTTACTTCTGTGGCAGTGGTTGGGAGCAGAGATTATCTGGGAAGGGAAGATAATTTCTGTAGAGTTGTAGGTGTCCAGAAATTATACCTAAAGTCTAATGAATTGGCTGCTCAGGGAAGCAGACTCAGGCAAGGGAACTGTTCTGGAGTTTTTAGTGACCAAAGAAAATTGGAGTAAAAGTGGAAAGGATGTAGATATAAAACATTCATTGAGGTAGAACCAACAAGATCATAGGCTCACAGATTAGAGTTGAATGAGACTTTGGAGGCTATTTAGTCCAAACCTCTCATTTTACAAAAAAAAAAAGGTAACTGAGGAACAGTCAGGTCTCTCAAGTAGTATGTAGCAGAGCTAGATAACGGAGTGGATAGTGTCCTGGATTTGGAGTCAGGAAACCATGAGTCCGAATATTCCCTCGGACATCGGCTAGCTGAGTGTCATTGGGCAAACCACTTAACCATTCTGAGCCTCAGTTTAGGTAACCATAAAATGTGTAGTACCTACCTTTCAAAGGTGTTGTGGGGGAACAAAATTTTTCAAAATATTTCAAAATGTTCAAAAATATTTCAAAAATAATAGTATCTAACTTTCAAAAGTGTTGTGGGGGAATAAAATGAATATATATATATATATATATATATTATGATGAATGTGTATGTATGTATATAAACCACTATATAAATGTTAGCTATTATTAAATAGCAGAGTTGGAGTCCAAACTCAGACCTTCTCACTGTAAATTCATTCTTTCCACCATACCAGATCTTGGCAACTGATTGAATCTGGATGTGGAGGAATCATGAAGAGTCAAAGATGACATCTTTCTTCAGTGAGGGGCATTTTAGTAGATGCCTCTTTGTTCTTAAGTCAAACTTGATTTACCTTCATCCACAATTATAGGAATTAGCTGTTATAGGATTTATTGAAGTACTAGCAGTTCTTTATTTTTCTGCTCTTAAAGAACTTAACTTTCTCCTTCAACTCTCATATATTTCTCTTCCAATATTTTGCCATTTTGACATATCAGGTTTGTATCCCTTCATTCTGAAATATCTTAGTTCACATCTCTTCCACGATGCTTTCTTTTTTTTTGTTGTTGTTGTTTTTTTTCTATGGTAATTTTTATTTATTTATTTTTTTGTTTGCAACATTTACTTCCACAAGATTTTGAGTTCCAAATTTTCACCCCATCTTGCCCCTCCCCCCATCCCAAGATGGCATGCATTCTGAATACCCCTTCCCCTAGTCTGCCTTCCCTTCTATCTCTCCCCCCTTCTCTTATCCCCTTCCCCTTCAATTTTCCTGTAGGGCAGGATGGATTTCTGTATCCCAATTACTGTATTTCTTATTTCCCAGTTGCATGTGAAAACATATTTTTTTAAACATGTGTTTTTAAAACTTTGGGTTCCAAATTTTCTCCCTTCCTCCCTTTTCAACCACCCTCATTGATAAGGCAAGCAACTAAATATAGGTTATATATGTGCAGTTAAGCAAAACACTTCCATAGTAGACATGCTATGAAAAACTAACTCTGTTTCCCTTAATCCTATCCCACCCAACCATTTATTCTATTCTTTCTTTTGACCCTGTCCCTCCTCAGAATCAGATTTGCTTCTGATTATTCCCTTTCCCAATCAGCCCGCCTCTCTATGATTCTCCTACTCTCTTGTCCTCTTCCCCCCCCCCCCCATTTTCCTGTAGGGTAAGACAGATTTCCACACCAATTGAATGTGTATGTTATTCCCTCCTTAAGTCAAATCCTATGAGAATAAGATTCACTCATTCCCTCTCACCTTCCCCCATTTCCCTTCCACTGTAAGAGCCTTTTCTTTTCTGTTTTTTTTTTGTGCATGATAATTTACCCCATTCTACCTCTCCCTTTCTCCTTCTCCTAGTATATTCCTCTCTCACCCCTTAATTTTATTCTCCAGATATGACTCCTTCATTTTCAACTCACCCTGTGCCCTCTATCTATCTATCTATATCTATATATACGTACATATAATTTTTTCCCCTCCAACTACCCTAATACTGACAAAGGTCTCATGAGGTACAAATATCATCTTTCCATGCAGGAATGTAAACAGTTCAACTTTAATAAGTCTCTTATTATTTTCTCTTTCCTGTTTACCTCTTCATGTTCTACTCGAGTCTTGTATCTGAAAATCAAATTTTCTATTCAACTCTGGTCTTTTCATCAAGAATGCTTGAAAGTCCTCTATTTCACTAAATAGCCATTTTTCCCCCTGCAGGATTATATTCAGTTTTGGTGGGTAGGTGATTCTTGCTTGTAATCCTATCTCCTTTGCTCTCCAGAATATTATATTCCATGCCTTGTGGTCCCTTAATGTAGAAGCAGCTAAATCTTGTGTTATCCTAATTGTGTTTCCACAATACTTGAATTGTTTCTTTCTGGCTGCTTGTAATATTTTCTCCTTGACCTGGGAACTCTGGAATTTGGCTACAATATTCCTAGGAGTTTTCCTTTAGGAATCTCTTTGAGGAGGAGATCAGTGGATTCTTTCAATTTCTATTTTGCCCTCTGGTTCTAAAATATCAGGACAGGTTTCCTTGATAATTTCTTGAAAGATGATGTCTAGGCTCTTTTTTTGATCATGGCTTTCAGATAGTCCAATAATTTTTAAATTCTCTCTCCTGGATCTATTTTCCAGGTCAGTTGTTTTTCCAATGAGATATTTCATATTGTTTTCTAATTTTTCATTCTTTTGGATTTTGGATACAGTGTCTTGATTTCTCATAAAGTCACTAGCTTCCAATTGCTCTATTCTAATTTTTAAGGAAGTATTTTCTTCAGTAATCTTTTGGACTTCCTTTTCCATTAGGCCAATTTTGCTTTTTGGGGCATTCTTCTCCTCATTGGCTTTTTGGACCTCTTTTGCCATTTGGGTTAGGCTATTTTTTAAGGTATTGTTTTCTTCAGTATTTTTTTGGGTCTCCTTTAGCAAGCTGTTGACTTGTTTTTCATGATTCTCTTGTAAAACTCTTAGTTTTTCCTCTACTTCTCTTACTTGCTTCTCAAAATCCCTTTTGAGCTCTTCCAAGGCCTGGGACTGATTCATATTTTTCTTGGAGGCTTTGGATGTAGGAGCTTTGGCTTTGTTGTCTTCTTCTGGTTGCATGTTGTGATCTTCTTTGTCACCAAAGTAAGATAATATAGTCTGACTCTTTTTGCGCTGCTTACTCATGATCCGGGCCAATTACTTGAGTTTTAAACTCTTTGTTAAGGTAAAAGTCTGATTCCAATGTGAAGAGTGTACTGTCCCAAGCTTCAGGAGTTTTCACAGGTACTTCTTGGGACCTGTAAATTTTCAGTTTTTCCAAGGTGGCATGACAAGGGGCAAGGTGTTTCCTCTCCATCACCACAACAAGCTCCACTGCACCAGAGCTCCTCCTCACCCCAGGACCGCCCTTCAGAACTGTGACCCAGATCCAAGCACCGGTAAAGCAAGAGATTCCTGCCTGAGCACTGGCAAAGAGATCCTTGCAATCCCCCTCTGATCAGCCACTCGATTCCCCCTCAATCTGTGGGCCAGAAGCTCAGGAAAAAGCTGTGGCCCTGTGCTGCACTCAAGACTTGTGGCCGAGACCTAGCTCCTCTCTTGCCACAGTCACAGACTTTTCCCACTGACCTTCTAAGTTGTCTTTGGTGTTCAGGGGTTGAGAAGTCTGGAAACCACCACAGCTGCCCACGATTCAGTCCTCTGAGGCCTGCTTCAGGGTCGCTGAGGCCTGCGCACCCATGCCGAACTGCACTCTTCTCCCTGCCCGGCGTGATATACCTTTCTGATCAACCATCCAGGCTGTCTTTGGCTGGAAATTTGTTTCACTCTGTCTTTTTGTGGGTTCTGATGCTTTAGAATTTGTTTAGAGCCATTTTTTTAGGTATTTGTAGGGCTTTGGGAGAGAGCTCAAGACAGTCACTGCTTCCCCCCCCCATCTTCCCACGTTGCTTTCTTCACAATGTTTACTATTTTTTTTCCTTTCTAAGTACTTAATAAATACTTGTTGACCCACTGACTGACCTGTTCTTTTCTCCTAGGTGTCTCTGAATTCATCTAACTCCTTGAGCAAATAATTTCACTTGAACTCTTTCCAGATTTACCCATCATCTCTAGTTTCCAGTTTACTCTCCTCACCTTCCTTGACAATGCATTTACTAGTCATAATTCTTTTTTTTTCTGGCAACTAGCCTTGGCTTTTGAAGAACCACCATCGAATTTGCAGTCTTCCACTTTTTTGGTGATTTACTAAGGAATTTAGTCTTCTTACATTTCTGAATTAGAAGTAATTTCTTTGTGGTATCAGTTTATTTTTTCAGGCTTATTGTGCATTATTACACTTCCTGTTATATTGGTTCATGTATAGTTCTTCACACACAACATTGTACCTTCCATTTTAGCTTTTCACTGACTTTCCCCCTTTCTTGAAATGCATTCCCTCCTCTTCTCTGCAAGACTTATCTCAAGCCTCATCTCATATACAAGATCTTTCCTGATTCCTTTCCAATGTTAATATTCCTAACTTTCATGCTACTTTGTATACATTTGTAGTTATATATGTGTACACATTGTAATTTCTCTCTCCCCCTCCACTCTGATTGAATGTAAGCTCCTGGAGGGCAAGTCTGTTTCATTTTTGTCTTTTTATTTCCAATCCCTACCACAATGCCCACTATCTAGTAAACACTTAATAAGTGGTTATTGAATGGATGAATGGATAGATACATGGATGAATGTATGAAGATATTAAATTTCACTGTAGGCATTATATCTTGCTGCATAGATATTTTCAGTCTCCATACAGGTAGCCATTGGCATGCACATGTTCCTTCCTGACTCAAACTTCCCTTTTCCGATTAAATTGCCTGTGAATTTTATCCAAATGGGGGCTTTCCTGATTATGTCACTGGGCCAACTCTGCTACATTGGGCATTCCCAAACAAGAACTGTACCAAGTCATTGTTCTTCAGATTCTGGAAGATATGAAATAAACCTGATAATTGTCAACAAAACTAATCAGGCTGCTAGAAAATTGATTTGACTCAGAAAAGTGCATTAGTTTCTGCCTCATTTGCCAAGTCTATACTCTATGCTTTTCCAGTGATAGAAAGTATAGAATAGGCTTGGGGTCAGAAAGGTCTGTGTTTGAATCCTTCTTCAGACACTCATGGACTGACCATGTCAGTCACTTAATTTAACAGCTTCATCATTTATAAAAATGAGAATAACATGACCTATAGTATTTATCGCAAAAGCTTGTTATGAGGATCTAATGTGATAATGCATATATAGTCATAGAATCATAAATGTGACACTGGAAGGGACCTAAGAGGTCATGTAGTCTATATATTATATAGACTTCATTATATAGATGAGGAATGAGGTTGAGGTACAGGTGGGAAATAGTAGAATTTGGGTTCATATGTGGATCCTCTGACATTAAACTCAGTGTGATTTCCAATGTCCTGTGATGCTTCCCCAATGCTTTGTAAATACTAGCTCTTAATTAAAAAAATAAAGCATTTATCTCCATAATCTCATAGTTCTCCACCAAACACAAAGGAAAAACAACCATAGCACTTTATATTTCTTTTAAATTCTATGCCTAATTTCCATGAGAGTTAGCCTGGTTTCTTTTAAGTTTCAAGACTACTATTTCCTTCCATAGTTGGCAACTTTTGCTGTCAACTACCAGCTCTCCATCTGATGACTGCTTCTCCCATGGAGTTGACCCATGGGCTGGCACAACCTCTAATATTAACTTTTTCATTCTGCTGCCCCTTGAAACAGCAGCCTCACCCCCACCTCTATCTATGAATGGCTGGTCTCCTTTCAGATCTCTTTTGAGCCATTTCTCATCTACCTTTTCACTGAATCTTAATTTCTTCCTTTTTTGTTGGATTATGACTGAATGCTTTAATTTATTCATCATATCATGTCTTTATAACTTTTCCCCCTAGTAATTTATACCGGACCATATGCTTTCGGCTTTTGCATTCTATAATTCTGTAAAGCCTTTTTTTAGGGGGAGAGGATGGGGGATGATTAGCATGAAGGAGGCTCCACAAATGAAGGTTGCACTGTGCCTTATTCATTTTTCTGAACAAAATGTGTTTCATAGTTTTCCATGTGGCATCAGATGTTCTTGAAATTTGAACGGTTTTGTCTGGGCTCAGGTTTTTTTTTCTTTTTTCTTTTCCCTTAGCTTTTTCAAAGACTAAGAAAAACATTTTACTTTTTAAAATTGGATATTCATTTGAAGTTAATAAAATGCTTAGGACTATATTCTTTAAAAAAAATTAATGAGCACCTCTAACAAACAGGAGCCCAATCTTTCATTAAATTAGTTTTAAGAAAAGGAAATTATCTGAATCACCTAGTTGCATGCCCAGAGCCATAACTAGGTTGAAGTGACCAGGTCATCATGCTAGAGCAACAAAATTTACAGAGATGCTTTCTCTCCCTTCACTCAAGAAGCTTATGCATTGAAATCCTCCACCATCCTAACACCAAAGCTCCCGAATCAGTGGTGCAAAAGTGTTTTCTTTAAGACCCAAGCAGTGAGTGCCAAGGGTAGAAACTATTAATACTCTCAACCACCACAGCTCCCACCTTCTAATTTCCTTGTCTGGTTATCTAAGTTATTTGAGGTGGACAGTGGTATAATGTTCCTGGGATCATCATTTATGAGCCAGGCTCTCTGGAAAGTGAGATACCTATCTCCCGGAATAGCTGTATCCAAATAGTACTGGAGGCACTCAACAACACCTTAAACAAGTCAAGGATGCTATTCTGGAAGACACCAACAACACAAGACAGGTTAAGGCTAAGAAGGGAGTCTGAAATATTCTTGTACCTTTTACAAGATCCTATTTTCTTCCCTTCCCCTGCTTTTTGCCTTCCCAGCATTTGCCTCATGTCATGTTCTGGTCCCTATTACCCAACCCTATGAGTATTTTGGTATTTGCCCCACATGCTAGAATCTCTATTTATAGTTATAAGCCTGGCCTCAGAAGACATTTTTTATCACATAGCTTCTTTCCCTCCTCCCCATCCCAAATCGATGCTGAAACAGGTGGGAGGTATAATCATGTAGTAGACAGAATGCTGAACCTGGGATATAGGGGATAGAATGTCAGATCTATCAGTCAGATAGTGCTTTGTCCAAGTGAAATGATAATTAAAATCTATGTGACCCTGGGTAAGTCAATTAATAGTTCCCTGACTCAGTTCCCTCATCTGGCAAAATGAGAATAAATAATAATAATAAATAAAAAGTACTTAACTTGCAGAGTAGTTGTTTGAAATTTAAATGAGATTATACACATAAAACGCTTTGCAGACCTTAAACTACTATACAAACATTAGCTGTTGTTAAAAAGCACTGGTATCTGTTATTTTGTCAGTGGGGCTGCCTATATGCTAGATGGAACATATTGAGCATGGAGTTAGGAAGAGCTGCATTGTATGCCTATTCCAGTGAAATCACAGGATCGTAGCTCTAGACCAAATACGTACATAAACATACAGTCATACCCATATGCGTAACAGCCACATGTATCAACATACTTCCCATATGGAGATATGTGAACTAATTAAATTAGTTGGATCCAAGAGTAGCTGTTAATAAATGGTTCATTGTAAATGAACAAGGGGTCTCTGGTGGATTATTACAGCAAGCTGTGCTTGAGCTTGTGCTACCAAATATTATTTATTATTCATGACTTGGATAAAAGCATATATGACATGCTCATCACATTCACAGATGACTCTGAGCTGGGAGGGATAGTTCACACCCTGGATGGTAGAGTCAAGATCCAAGAATGTCTTGACAAGCTAAAGAACTGGGCTAAGTGGAATATGATGAAATTCAATAGGAATAAAGGTAAAGTCTTATATTTGAGTTCAAAAACTCATCTTCACAATCTTAGGGTTAGGGAGGCATCGTTCAAAAACAATTTCTCTGAAGAAGTTCTGGAGGATTTCAAGGGCTTCAAGCTCACTATAAGTTAGCCATGTGCATGACAGAAAATCTCATGCCAACTTAGGCTATGTTAAGATGGGCATAGATCAGAAGAATAAGGAAATGATGACCCCACTGCACTCTACAATCATCAGATATCACCTGAAGTCTTGAGATACTTTCTGGGTACCACAGATCAAGAAAGACATTGATAAGAACAAGAGAGTGTTCAGAGGAGGGAAACTTGGATGGTGAATGGTCTCAAGTTCGTGTCTGTTATCATATGGATTCCTTCATTGTATGGGTGGGACTGGAGGTCTCTGTCAACTCTCAAATTCTGGGATTCTATGATATATAAACAGAGAAAATACCTATATAGAGCATATACATAAATGTATGCTTGCACATAGGCACACTGTATCTGTGTAAGTATATACGTAATGCATACATAGGTGTATGCATGCATACATACGCATGTGTGTATTTGTTATGTGAATTGTATGCACACATACCTAATTCACACAAAATAACCTTCTTTCAGAGATTTTCTGGGATGAATCATCAGAATATCCCAGAAAATAAAATACTATAGCAAACATTAACTGAATTAATCATCCAAAATCCTACAATAAGATGATATGGAAAACATAACAGATAGAGAATTGCAAGCTGATCAAACACTGTAGCTACAAACATCTATAGTTATTACTAAATAATAGTAGGAAGAGCTCAACCTTGGCTATGACACTTGATACTGACATGATCCTGGACAAACCTCTCAAAGACTGAGACTTGGTTTTCACATATTAAAAAAAAACCCTCAATATATACATATAAAAAAGGCTTGTGAGGCATGGCCTCACTGGATTCTGATTCAGAAAAAAATATGATCATTAGAATTGCATACATGAGAAACATCATTTGAAGCAATATTCCAAATATTTTAAGCTAATGAACTCAAATTTCAAAAAATAAGAAGCAAGAATGAAGCCAAAAGCTAGCCTCTCAAGGCTGGAGCACCTCGGATATTCCTGATTAAGATAATTTTCCCAGATATTGTGCTCCTGGGCTCTGTCCCTATTGTAACTATGTGCATGTGCATATGATTTATGGTTTACTACAATAGAATATAAGCCCCTTGAGGGTTGCCACTGTTTTGTTTTTGCTTTTATATCCTCAGTACCTGTGCAGCTTGATACATTGTACCCACTTAGTAAAATGGTTGTTGTTTCATTGATTAACTGATTGATCCAACTCTATAGGTAGGAGTATAGGGAATGCCCAGTAAGGAAAATCTCTCTTCCGATACTGATCTGCAATAATTTTGCACCTTATATTCTCAGAAATATGCAAAGCTAATGGTCAGGTATATGTGCCACAGATAGGACTTGATTCCAAATCTTCCTGACTTTGAGACTATCCACCTAGTCTATCAGGTCACTATATGTATGTTCACATGTGTGTAGGCATGAATACATGTATGTGTATGTGTATATGTGTAAGCACACACATATACATGTGTGTACATACAAACTTGTATAATGTGCGTATATCTATATCTATATAACCTGCGTATATAACCTATACCTAGGCATATGCATATGGTCATATGGGGCATACAATTGTCTATTTATGTGGGTAAATCCTATACCATAACTGTGGCTCTGTTATTAAATGAATCACACAACTGCACAGAATCCCAGAGAGATAAAAGGGATAACAATGGAGATTGGGGTTGGGAACGAATTCTACCTCTTCCTTGTGTCGATGCCATGACGTCTGTTTCTTTGCTTGTTCCCTAGTTGGAAGAATTCTGGGTAGAATCTTGATTTCCCACTGACAGCAGTGGGATACTTTTTTTTTTATATTCTGTTTATCAATATCAGACTCCCCCCCACTCCAGAGCAGAGAAGGGAGCCCTGTGAGAAGGAATGGGAGAAGGAGGAGCTCTGAGCATGGCCACAATGAAGAGACTAGTCTACTTGTAGTGATGGTGAAAGTTCACCTGAACCAGCATCTTTTCTAGGTGTTAAGGCCACTCTCCCTCATGCCAACTTGCCCCTTCCCTCTAATCTTCAAGTGTCAGAAAATTATATTCAGAACAAGCCCACAAGAGAGGGATCTCCGCCTTTGCAACCTACTGTGATTTTGGTAGTCCATGGAGATCCTCCGCCCCCTCATCCACTTGGTTACTTATAACCATATCAATCATTTCAGTGACTCCAAAATGATTTGGTCCATATTTCAGGTGCTTCACCATGGGCCTCTGAAAGGAGCAACAAAATCCAGGACCTTTTGCAATGTAGGGTGGCATTTCTATGGCATCAGACTCCCCATTGGGCCGCTAACTGAAGGTCAAACCATTTCCAAAGGACTCTTCAAATTCCTGCGCTGCACTTGGGCCTTATTATAATAAATATTCCTTGAAATCAATGTTCCATAGACTGGAACTTGGGCTTTGATTTTTTCCCCTTTTTTGGAGGGCGAGTTTGTTTCATTGTGGGGGTATTTGATCTGATATTTTCTTTATCCTTATTTAATTTATATTTAAACTGTTCACATCTTCTAAGGGATCTCCATTTCCATCTTTTCTCATTTCTCTTCCTCCCCTGCCTGCTCTTCCCTTCTTTCACAGCTTCTTTCCCCTCCCCTCTTCATCTCCTTCTCTGTGCTCTCTACTTCTCTGTTAGTGACATTAATATTTTATAAAGAAACAGGTTCAGGTGTTGATTCAACTATTCCGAGTGTTAATATGTGGAAAAACCAACAGCAGCTCAATATTCACCACCTGATGAACCCTGATGTTCAGTGAATTACAGATGCTGTGCCTCCCCAGGTTGTTGTAAGGTTTAACACTTACAGGCAAGGGTGCAGCTCCTGGGATCAGACCAGTTGTTCCAGAGGTTAGAGAACCCCGGGGCTGAGTTTAGATTAATCTTGCCTGCTAGCAGCACTCATTACTCTGGCAAGGCAGATTTTAGAGCCAGAGCATCCCACCCAGGGAAAGGCTCAGGGGCTTGACTCAGTGGCCAAGAATGCCAGGTGTGATGTGGGAGAATATCTGTGATAAGAAACAATGAAAGTTGGAGGAATTTTTAAAAATCTATTGTGCAGGAGGTGAAAGGGGAGAGATTAACACAGTAAGTTGTCAGCTCATTTTCTTACTGTGCTATCACAAGCTTTAACTAAAAAAAAATCTGTTTGATCTCCTGTATTACAGATATATTTCAAGCCCTGTATCTGTCACTGAAATCTACAAAGTGTGCTTCAGCTATAAATCTCCATCCTTGAATGTACACATACAATTATCCTGGAGAGATCTGCCTTCCATAAAAGTGACAATTGTCATTCCTGGTCTTACTTTAGTTTGTATAAATATAATGTTTACGTTGAAAAAAATCACCTGTCACTTAATAGGAAACATGGAAATTTATGCTATGATTATATTAAATGCTCTGCTTTTAAATGTCTTTTAGTAGTCATAGAGAAATTAATTTAACCTAAATTGTATCTTGACTATTGTGCAAGTCCAAAGGTCTTAATGAAGCAAGCTGCTGGAGGGTAGGGTTTGCATTTCATTTGTGTTTGTAACCCCCATGGCTAGCACAGTGCCATGCATATATTAGGTGCTTAGTAAGTTTTTTTTATCAAAATCAATTGAAATTCTACTTAAAAAGTAAGATTTCATTAGATTTGGTGAATTGGAATCAGTATGAATTTTTATCCATAGTGACTGTGATGTTCCTAATTACCACTATAATAATATGGTTAATGACAGGCTAGGAAGATTAGCTGTTTCCTCCAAGCTACCATGACATTGTCCAAGGTTTATGTAATCCTGCTACTGCCAAGCTCCAATTCCCAAAAAGCCCAGATTTCATGCTGCTTGATGCATTGCATTGTGGATTCATAAGCAGTGTTTCTAGAATGCAAAGAGCCAAAAGTTAAAAGAAGTTATGATGATTTGAATCAAAATATTAGTATGTTTGGAATGATTTAATCACAATGGCAAGCATTCACAAACTGAGTGGCCGTAGTTTGGAATACAGTGTACAGTGAATGAGTGGGAGGGAGAGAGAGAGAGATAGATAGACAGATGAGGGAGAGAGAAAGAGAGAGAGAGAGAGAGAGAGAGAGAGAGAGAGAGAGAGAGAGAGAGAGAGAGGGAGAATGATGGTGTTTGTATGTTTGATCATGTCAATCAACATTCTTTCATTTATTTATTCTAGCAAATAGAACACATGCGCTGAAAAATATCAAAAAGGCCATTTCAGACACTCTTCTACCATATCAACCAGTATACCAATTCTCCAGTAGTTGTGTGATCTCATCAAAGTGAGCATTCCTTCAAATGATGCAGATTACAACCTATGGCTGTCTATTCTGTGCAACTTTAGTCTATACCTTCTCATAAGTTCACCAAAGGAAGGTCCCTCAACATTCTGGAAACTTTCTTCAAGTCCTTTTGACATTGGAAGGATACCAATGGACTATCCAATAGTCATTCTTTATTCTTAGCCTATCTTCTTTGCTGATCATATTTTTAAAATTATCTTTTATTCAGATTCTTCTTCATATTTCTTTTTAATATATTACAGCCTGTTTATGGCCACCATGCACCTCTCTATTGCCCTTATTAAGGTGGCACACAACTTTATTTATTTGAAAACTGTAGCATTTAATGACTTACAGTCATATACCATCACTAAAAATGTAAATACACAATATATATATATACACACTATATGTAAGAATATATGAATACATATGTACGTATACATGTGTGTATATACCTTTCCATGAAGAAGAAGCTTGGGGTGATTTAGGAAAGAAAAAACAACAACAACAACAACTATGCAACTTCCCAAAGGCACTGTAGCTCTCTCTAATCTTATTCAAATGGACCCAATTCATTAGCCATTTGTAGTATCTCTGTGACTGCCCATGATAATTATATGTACATACAAGTTCTATACATCATCTATCTGACCAATTAGTCTGACCAATAGACATTCTTTATCCACTTAGTTTTTCATGTGAGGTTAGTTAGCTAGTTGAATGATTATGTATCACATTTAAGAAACTCTGTGATTGTCTGGGAACTGTTATAATCAACAAAAATGACAACTGAAGACAGGAGCATCTGGAGACCTCACCATTTGTAAGGAATCTCATTGCAACTTGGACCCTGCACTAGGCCTCCTCCATAACAGTGGTGACCATGTCACCATTTGGATAAGCATATAATCTTGTTGTTGTTGTTTTGCCTTGTTTGATATTAACAAACAAAAGATTATCAAACAAGGTTGTTTCTGATGTCATATTTCAAGAGATCTTGTATATATTTTTTTAATATCTGCATGAAGGATTGTTAGAGGAAAGACTTTAAGGTGCTACTTTAGCAATCCAAAAAATTTTTTTGTAGCCAATAAATAATAACCACAGTGGGATCTGTAATTCTTCATATCTTTGTGCTAATTGTGTTCTTAAAGATGTGTTCTACTGTACAACATCATTTATTAAGACCTGTTTCTTCTCTTTTCAAACCATCATCATGTGTGTAGATTATTCTCACGAAAATTTCATATAAAGAGGACAGTAGACATTTGACTTGGTAGTTATTGATATCTGCTTGGTGGCCTTGGTGGATGTTAATGATGGGATCTTAGACTTTTTCCGTGCCTTTGATAACTTCTCCTCTTTAAAATACATTGTTAAATGATCACGCAATACCTCAAAATTGTGTCATTTCCAGTACAGACCTCCTCTGTTTACACTTTTTCAAATCCAGCTGCTTTTATCATCTATTTTCTTCAGGGACAATTCCATTTCTATAAGCACATCAGGGATTGTGATAATTCGAGTCCAAATGTGTTGGTTTCACTACCCTTCAACATAAAAGTGATTTTCCTTTAAAAATGCAGATCTTTTCATCTTTAATCTGTTTGTTGTTCTCTTTCTGATCTCATTCTTAAAGGTCCTTGGGATGACCTTGCTGAATTGGATCTCTGAGCAAGCTTTCTTTAAGCTGATTTTTCCCTCCCTTATTTTTCACTGTTTTATGAGGTGCTCATAATCTTCAATCTAAAATTCAAACCAGTTTATTTTCTTTTTTTAAATAAATTTATTTATTTTTAATTTTCAACATTCACTTCTACAAGATTTTGAGTTCTAAATTTTTCCCCGTCCCTCCCCTCCCCCCAGCCCCAGACAGCATGTAAATTGATATAGGCTCAACATCTACATTCATTTTAAACTTATTTTCACTTTAGTCATATTGTAAAGAAGAATTAGAACCAATGGGGGAAACCATGAAAAAGAAGAAACAAAAAGAGAGAGAGGCAGCAAATAATGTGCTTCTGTCTACATTCAGACTCCATGGTTTGTGTTTTTGGTTTGTTTTTTTTTTCTAGATGTGGACAGCATTTTTCACCATGAGTCTTTTGGAGTTCTCTTGGATCCTTGCATTGATAAGAAGAGCTAAGTCTATCAAAGTCAGTCATTGCAAAATGTGGCTGTTACTGTGTATAATGTTCTCCTGGTTCTGCTCACTTCACTCAGCATCAGTTCATAGAAATCTTTCCAAGTTTTTCTGAAGTCCTCCAGCTCATCATTTCTTATAGCACAATAGTATTCCATTACATTCATATACCACAACTTGTCCAGCTATTCCCCAACTGATGGGCATCTCCTCAGTTTCTGATTCTTTGCCACCACAAAAAGAGCTGCTATCAATATTTTTGTATATGTGAGTACCAATTTATTTTCTTAATTAGTATTGCCTTTAATGCCATATAATCTCTATTTGGAAGGTAGGCCAAGTATATGCAGACTAAAATGGACTTTTAGATTCTTTTAGTTTCCTTACTATGGCTTTTGGTTTACATTAATCAAATATCTATGTGGCATTGTTATAATCAATATTGGTGTCTTTTCCTACAACTACTTCCCATTTTTCAGCTTTAGTAACTTATCTTAAAACAGGTGAGATTAGATTTTTAATAATATAGAACTCTAATTTTTATTGCTTCTTCCATTCATTTTTATAATTTAATAAGTCAGTTGGCTGAACATGCACAGTCAAACATAGGATTTAGGTAGGACTTCAGTAACAAGTTGTTTTCTCTCTGTGAAAATATAAAACCATTTCATTTCTTTTTTGTGATGATACTTGGCACTTACTATGTCTAGCACCTTCCAATTCTTTTCTCAAATAAAGTATTCATGATACATATGTGTGAGACTTCTGTCTAGTCTACATGTCTTTGGCCTCTCTCATTTCTTTCTCCTGAACCATATTCCCGAACAGTTTTCCCATCTTTACCTATGCTTATCTTTGCAATGAAGTCACCAAGTGTCAAAGTGTTTGCTGATTTAACCTGTAAGGTCTCATCAAGGCCTTTGTAGAATTCTTTAGCCTCTTCACTGTGCCCATCTGAGTGGCCCTTCCATTTAATTGCAACTTATTTCTTTCTTTCAGCACTTACCTGGTAGAATAGAGTGCTGGACTTGGAGTTACAAAGACCAGGATTCAAATTCAGCCTTAGACATTTATTGACCAGATACAAAACCTTGGGAAAGTTGCTTAGTCTCTCTCAGCCTCAATTTCCTCAATGAGAATAATAATGGCAACTACTTAACAAGTAGGAAGAGGATCAAATGGAATAATATGTGTAAAGTGTTTTGAAAACCTTAAGGCATTCTTTATGCATGTTTATCATCATCATTGTCATCACGATCAGCAACATCGTCATCATCGTTGTTGCTTCCTTTATAATGAGAATATCAAGATTGGGATATTTTTGTGTCTCCACAATTGTCTGGTCAATTGTATCCAACATCTGGTTATCTGATCTCACATTCAGACTGCCAACAGCTCTTAAAATTTATAGATGATATAGAAATCATGAGTCTTAGCTCCCAATGACACATCTTTTACTTAGCTACCACTATCACAACTTAAGTGCAAGTGATTTGCCCAAGATTAGAGACCATTTAAAAATTATTCTTTGTTATATAGATTACTATGAAAAAAGCAGTTATTACCAAGCTGCCAACCTACTTCTGGGGGACTGTCTCTATATTTAGCTAAGCTGGTTCTTGGAAAGCAGGTTCAAACTATTGCAAGAGCCATATTTAAAGTATTTCCATCATAGTAGAACCTTTTTGCCATAATAAGGCACCAAAGTAGGATATTGTAGAGTCATTTCCATAAATTATTTCTCATTACCTACTCACCAAAGATTAGTACTACATCCTGTCCACGTATTAAATTCATTAAATACTCCTTGAACTATATTACACCATGCATTAGCCTCTTCAGGGACCCTTGCATCGTAAGTATTGGGCAAGGCATATAAGTAGGTGACATATGCTGACCCCAAATGTTTGTCACTCCCATTAACGAGACCCAATAGAGAGTCCAAGATGAAGAGGTTAGATGATCTTGGACAAACAATGAAAACAGAAAGTGCATTGGGCCTAGAATTAAATAGGAAAAGCAAAGAAGATTAAATTTTCTTTGGGAAATTGCAATTCTCTTTTAATGATTCCCAATTCCCCAAGAATCAAGATTCTTTTTAACACCAATACCATAACAGCATTTTTCTGTGTTTGTAAGTTATTATACACTACAGACTATGAAAACTTAAAGATTAATATCACTTAGAGGCCATTGAGGGGCACATGATTGGCGCGAGCAGGCTGCAACGTACAATAAACAAAGAACTATGAAGAACTGGATTAAATGATACCATCAAAGAGATTAAGAAGATGCACTAGTCATGGGGAAACCAAGATGTAATTAGAGGACAGCCTGTGGTATCCTGATGATATCTCAAGATTCAAGGAAGAGAAAGAGCACATTGGGTGGATCCTCGGTCCTGAAATTATGGAAGAATCAAGCCAAGAGTATGACAAAAGTCAGGATGATATGAATGGGTTGTGATCTGCATTGTTGGAGGGTATACTTACCCAGTGAGATCAATGATCTATTTAAATATTTTAGTATACACAATATATACATAGTAATATACAACCTGCAAAAAAAAAAAAGTGAAATGAGTATCATTCAGAGGGCATGTGGTGGGTAAGAGTACATACCAGAACATATATTAGCACATAGCATAAACCACAGTAAAATACATGTTATTAAACAGATGTCAGATTAACTTTGTTGTTTTATTAGTTTATAGCACTAACTTCAACTTACGGGCACCCACTCCTTATAATGTGTTGCTAATGAAGTATAAATGTTGGGTCATGTAGTACAATCATTTACTCACACAAAATAAAAGAGGCAAACAGCAGTGAGTCTTATGGAAAAGGAACTAACTTATCTGTGGAACAACTGTCATATTAAATTATATTTTAAATTGTTCTGTTATTGGAGGTTATGGGAGAGAAGACTAGTGCCTTTAAGAATTGTATGTTGGGAAAAATGAGATATCAGTTTGGTTTCCTATTGAAGTCAATTGGTTATTAATGCAAATATCTGAGAATCAGAGAAAGACTTCCACTGAGAGAGGATTTTTTTTTATTCCTGTTCTAATTGGATGAAAACCATCATATGAGATATTCTTGCTGCTATGTGGATGCTGATTGTAATCTCTCCCTAGATTTTTCTAAGCAATGCGAATCAGAAAGTCAAGTTTTCTTTCCTGCAAAGAGGCACTGAGTAGTTAAATTAGGTGGGAGATATTCATTGCTGTCCGGAAGCACCAAAGTCCTAGAACCAGGAGTAAGACATCCATCCCAGTGATCATTTGACTTTAAGCAAAGGCTTATTTAGTGTAAAGATTTTTTTTTTCTTCTTGGAAATGGAGGAAGGCCAAGGTTAGAATAAGAAGTGACTGAAAGGAATTGAAGATTAGAATCATATTGTAACCCAGAGTTCAAGCCCATTTACATAAGATTCTGCATTGGCAGAGAATACTTACTCAGTGCTCCGTGCCTGCATGAGGGGTGAAGATGATGAGAGCTTGCTAGAGAAGTAATCTTTATTCTTCTGGTTTCCATCTTCAAGAGAGGAAACTTGAAGTTCTAAGTTTTTTTTTTCAAGAAGCTATCTGGAAGAAAGGAGAGTTTCTGCATCAGATAGTTATGTTTGAAAGTTTTAATTCTCAGTCTTCCTGGAGAGTATAACAGTATTTATAAATTACCACAACCTGTTTTCAGTATTTTTTTAAATTTTCTTCATGCAAACATGTGGGTCTTGTGTGTGAAACATTTTATTTGTGTATATGTATAGTGCATTTGTATTCTGTTGAGGAGAATCTAACAACCAATAAATAAATTCAGGATAGATGCTAAATAAATACACAGTAACTTGCAGGGGTGAGGAGGCACTAGCAACTGGAGGTGTCTGGATAAACCTCATGAGGGTGGTGGTACTTGAAGCAGGCACTGAAATAAACTATGAATCCTACAAGACAGAGGTAAGGAGAGAGTGCATTCCAGACATTGGGGTCAGGCAGTACAAAAACATGGAAATAGGGGTTGGACTGAACTCTGTGGGGAATCATTAAGCTTCATGAAGAAGGGTAATGTGTGATAATCCTGGAAATAGAAGTTAGAACCAGATATGAAGGGCTTTACATGAAAAGGAGATGAGGTTGTATTTTACCCAAAGGCAATTGCAAGTCATTATAGCTTCTTGAGCAAGAGAGTGACATGACCAGAGTCATCTTTTAGTATTATCAATTGTCCAGGTGTATAGAGAATGGATTAGAAAGGGAAGGGACTTGAGGCAGGGAGAACAATCAGTAAGCTATTGAAAATGTTAAGAGAGATGAGAAAGGTCTTGAACTAGGGTGGTATTCATATGAGCCAAAGGAAAGGGATGAAAGAGGGATGAAAGATGTGGGTAGAAACAACATGCTTTGGCTGATACGATATGGCGGGGGGGAGGAAAGAGTTAAGAATGATGCTAAGGCTGTGAGACTGAAAGGAGGGTGGTGTCTTTAAAAAAATATAGAAGTTAGGGAAAGGCATTGGGAGGGGGATGATAATGAGTTCTGCTTTAGAGATGTTGAGTTTAATATGTCTACGAGACATCCATTTTGAGATGTTCAAGAAGCTGTTGGTGATGCAAGACTGGATCTTAGAAGAGAGGCTAGGATTGAATCTATAGATCTGAGATGCATCTGTATAGATATGATAATGGAATTGATGGGAACTGATAACATCATCAAAAATGAAGAGAGATAGAGGGGAGGAGAGGGTGAAGGAGAGGGAGAGGGAGAGAGAGGGAGAGGAACAGGGAGAAAGGAGAGAGAGTGAAAGACACAGAGAGACAGAGAGAGAGAAAGAGAATAAGTCTGAGGACAAAAACCAGGTCTATATTCACATATAAGGGACAAGACATAGGAAGACGGTAAGAGGCTTGGCTCATGAAAACCCAGGGAAATGTTGCAGAGAAGCCCAAAACAATGATGGATTTGGAGAAAACCATTAGATTTTGCAATGAAAAGATCAATGGTAACCTTGAACATAACCATTTCATTTAAGTGATAACATCTGAAGTCACACTGCAAGGTATGGAGAAGAAAATGAGAGAGAGAGAGGTGGGGGCAATGAGTGTAGATAACTTTTTTTTCTGGGAGTTTGACTGTGAAAGAGAAGAAAGATACAGGATAATAGTTTGAAGAAATAGTAAGTGCAAAGTGGGGTATTGGGGAATCTTAGTAATATTTGTAGGCAGGAGGAAAGAAACCAGTAGATAAGGAGATATTGAAAATTAGTATGGGAGATGGTGATGGTGGGGGAAATCTACTGGAGGAAATAGGAAGGGATGTGATCTGGGACCAAGTAGGGAACTTGGTCTTGTAGAGGAAAAGCTCTTCATCAGAGTTTGGAGCAAAGAAGGAGAGGAAGGGGGAAATGATGCTCTGAGATGGAGAAGAGAAGAGAAGAAAGTCAAGATAAATGAACTATGAGGCACTCTACAAAAAGAGAGGGGGTGGTGTGGAAGGTTCAATGGGAGGAGTATGGACTAGTTTCTGAGAACAGAAGAGTCAGTTGGAGTCAACTAAAAGGTTTTCCTTGCAGCAGTGAGGCCCCAGGGGAGATTAGATAACATAAATTTGTATTGGATTCAAATTGCATTGTTGTATAACTTCCTCCAGGACCCTTCAGCAGCCTGTGAGCAGAAGTAGAGAATCCAAGTGGTGGGAGATAATCCAGGGTTGGCAGTTGATGAGGTGAGAGTGTGGCCTACTTTCATGGATCATCATCCATGTCATGCCTTCTAGCCATGGATATTTCCCAAAGCTCTGTCCTAGGACATTTTCTGTTCCCTCTGTATTCTCTTGAAGCTGACAACTTTGAGCAGCTCTGCCTCCCTTAAATCCAGTTCACACACGTCAAGATATCACCCTGCGATGTCATTGGTCTTCTTCGAGGGATGAACAACATGCTCTCTTGATGTTCTGATTAGTTTCCGTGGGTTCAATCATCATCTCTATGCAGGTATTTCCCCTATCTATATATCCAGCCTTGCTCTGCCTACTCCCTGCATACACATGTCAGTCATTCTCACTTCGAACCCCACTCACTTTTGTCACCCTCACTTCTCATGCTACACGTCAAAAAATAAAATCCACCCTTCCCACAAAATCAGCCCTTGTCCCCAACTTCCCTATTACTCTTCATTCCCAGTCATCCAGACTCTGGACTTTCGTGTAATCCTTAGACCTTAACTCCTTACTTGGACTCCGCCCACAGTCTCTCTGTTATTAAATCTGAGCATTTCTACCTTCACAATTTCAAGTCTATATTTTTCCCTTACACAGCCAGCACCTTGGTGCATGTTCCCAGCACCTCTCATCCCGATTATTGCAATGGCTTTCTAACTGGTCTCTGCTTCAAGTCTCCAATTTATTCTCTGCTCAGCTGCCAAAGTGATATTTATAAAGTGGAGATCTGACCATGTCAGCCCCTTGCTCAATAAGCTCCAGTGATTCCTTGGATCCAATTTAATCTCCTGTATTTGACATTTAAAACAACTTGTCCCTTCCCATCATACGTTGCTCCCCTCTGCGCATTATATAATGCAGCTACATGGGTTTACTTGCTGTTCCTCATACACAACACACCATCTCCTCATTCTCTGTCTGTACCAGCTGTCCCTCATGCCTGAAACATGCCCCCTTCTGCCTCTTTGCTTCCCTGGATGCCTCCAAAGCACAATTCAAATTCTACCTTTCTCACAAGATCTCTCATGACCCCCCCTTCCCTTCTAGTACCTTCCTTCTAAGATTACCTTGCATTTATTCTTTCTCTCTTCTCTCTCTCTCTCTCTCTCTGTGTGTGTGTGTGTGTGTGTGTATGTGTGTGTATATACACATGTACATATATGTATATAGTAACATCTATGTGTATATAGTTTGTACGTGCATATGTATGTGTATATATATGTGTATTATATATATATGTAGTTTATACACATATAGTTATTTACATGTTGTCTCTCATACTAGAATATGAGATTTTTTTTAAAGTAGCTAGTGGATAGGATTGAGTGGAATACCTTAGTTCAACTAGCTGGGGGCCCTAAGCAAATCTCTTGATTCTGTCTGTCTCAGTTTCCTGAACTACAAAATGGGAAAAATAATAGGACCTACATCCCAGGATTGTTGTGTTGATCAAATGAGATGATATTTGGGAGTATGGCTTATATAAATAGTGCTTATAGTGGAAACAGTGCTTAGCATAGTGCCTGGCGCATAGGTGTTGTTCAGTCATTTTGGTCATGTCCGACTCTCTGTGACCCCATTTAGGGGTTTTCTTGGCAAAGATACTGGAGTGGTTTGCCATTTCCTTCTCCAGCTCATTTTACAGATGAGGAAACTGAGGCAAACAGGGTTAAGTGATTTTCCCAGGATAACACAGCTAGTAAGTGTCTAAGGCTGGATTTGAACTCATGAAGATAAGTGTTCCTGATTCCAAGCCCAGTGCAATATCAACTGTGCCACCTAGCTGCCCCTGGCACATAATAGGGACCTAATAAATGCTGTTTCCCTTCTCTTGTTACCTGGGATTTTGTCCCCCCTCCTTTCTTTGTATCACCTGAACTTAGCATTCAGTAAGTTCTTGTCAATTCACTGACTAAGGGCTAGGACAAGGAAGGGAAGGAATTCAGGTGTGGAAAATACATAGAATTGACCTGGTTAACTATAGAATCAAGTTGGGGAAGAGTACACTGCAAAGCCAATACTAGGTTGATATTATTTAAAAAAAAACACAGAAAGATGGATGGCAGTGGGGGGGTCACTATGGGAATGAGGAAACTTTAGGAGTGAGTCATGGGAAGAGATGGACGGTCTAGAAGATTATGGTCCAATAATGCAATTTCAGAGTACTTGATAATGGAAGTGGAACATTTATAGATGATGGTGGCCATCTTTTTTTGTGTGACTAAGGCAGAATAATGGCATAGGTCATGAGAGTCAAAGATATTAATGAATTTGAATGTCAGTATGTTTGATAGAATGACAACATGAATATTGATGTCCCCAAGTAAAACGGAAGGGTTGGAGTTGGACCAGATGTTGAGCCAGGTACTGCTCCTTGACAAAGGAAGGAGAATGACTTGGGGTCCAGCAGATAACTACCACCATGATCTGGACAGATTGATATATTTGAATGGAATGAATATTTTAAAAAAGAGATTACTGAGTTATGACAGCCAGGGCTAGAGGCAGGAGTAGGGAGAAAGGACTATGCTTATTCCTTATCCTGATCCAGTGTTTCAGGAAGAGAGGGGTGGGTTGAGAAATGATGAATTTAATACTGGAATGGGTGACCTGGTCCTTGAGGGGATTCAGATGCCCATGATTTCCAGAAGATATAAAAGGTCTAAGATAAAATAAAGTTTGTCAACAATAACACTTGTTCCAGAGGACACAATAGAAGGATAAGAAAGAACGGGATGGAGACATGGGAATCAATGTGCGTTAAGTAATTGAATAATGTACTAAAATCCTACTCTGATGCTTCATTAGAGTGTGGAAATGATCCTGAATTCCTGAGTTTTTTGCCAGCAGAGTATAAACTCTGCCAGGTCCCACCAAGCTGGAAAGGTTTCCACTAGAGGCCTGGCAACCGATTCTGTCTGTTGTCAGTAGACCAGTCTAGCTAAGTTCAGGGAGACTCATCGCTGGAATGTTGACCACCATGGGATGAATTGTTTTTGGCTGCAGCAAATTCTTCATGTACATTGTTTGGGAGTGGGGTAGAGTGGAAGGTCTGAAATCTGTGTTGGTGGAATGAGTACCCACACCCGATGAAATCATGGATCTTTTGAAGCATTGAAATCATTAATGTATAGGGTCTGGATTTAATGACTTAAGAAATTTACAAATGTTCCACACTCACTTTGGAGCGCCACATATCCCTGACTACCAAATCACAAGCATTTTTTTTCCTCCCAGTGAGGGGCCTGTAAAATACAGAGTACTGCTAATGAACAACTGTGATCTCCACTGTAAAGGGTTGATTTAATTACTTTAAAATCACTTTAGTTCTGTGGAGTTTATTTTGAGATAGAGAAGCAATATATATATATATATATATATATATATATATATATATATATATATGCTCACTTACTATAGGACATGAATGTAATGAAATATTGCTGTGCCAAAGGAAATGATAAATAAGAATTCAGAGAAATGTGGACAAACTAGTATGAACTGATGGAGATTAAAATAGACAGAACCAGGAAAACAGTTTGCATGGGGATGACAATGTTGTGAATGGGAAGAACAACAAAATGAAATTGGATGTTGTATGGTTATAATCAGGGCAGCAGTGCTGGGCCTGAAGTCAGGAAGACTCATCTTCCTGAGTTCAAATACAGCCTCAGACATTTACTAACTGTGTGGCCCTGGGGAGGTCACCTAACCTCATTTGCCTCAGTTTCCTCATTTGCAAAATGAGCTGGAGAAGGAAATGGGAAAACCCCTCCAGTGCCTTTGCCAAGAAAACCCCAAATGGGTTTACAAAGAGTTGGAAAAGACTGAAAATGATGGAAAAACAACGTCAACTACACTGATTATAATCACTGAGCCTGATGCCAGAGAATGGTTGAAAATAAAATGAACTTCCTTTCCTTCATTGCAGAAATAATGGGACTTCAGGTGTGGAATATTGTATATATTATCAAATGTGGTCTATGTCCTGGTTTTATTTGCTTTTTTTTTTTTTTAAAGCAAGAGAAGTTTTGCTAGGTAGTATAGGAGGAAGAGCATATATAGAAATGAACTTAGTACAAAAGTAAAAACATTAATAAATATTCTCACTTTGCTTGCATAAAATAATAAGCATTTATTAAACACCTACTATATGCAAGGCTCAGTACTGGTTAGGTGTCCAATATACCATGACTAATGCTAAGCTAGACTTAAGGTGCTTGTCTGAGGTCAGAGTTCAGCTTTTCGTACGTCAGATGGCTCATAAACTCTTGGATTCTTCATATAAACAGGATCTAGCTCTCAATTGGCCTCATGGGGTTTTCCTCATTCCTTACTCAGCTCCTTCATTGGGACAGTTTAACTGTTTACAAATGACATGGGGTTTCTCTTGGTTTTGTGACCCTCTCGGTTCTTATATAATTCTCTTACTCTCCACATAGGTAACATTTGGAATTTTTTAAGATGTTTAAAAATTAATTAGAAATAATAATAACTCAATAATATATTATAGAACTATATATGGGCATATATACATACACACATATTACATATATACACACACAACTAATTCATGTGTTTGTACGTGTAACTATCAGAACGATAACTTTGGTTTTCCTACTAGTTGTTACATGACACCAATTCAACAAATATTTTTTGTGGCTACTGTCAGGCACTGTGCTAAGAGTTGGGGATACAGGGTGTGCGAGAGGAATCTAACGGACTAAGACCTGCTTTCAAGAGATTTCATTTGACTCAGAAAAAGAGGTAGAAGAGCTCTGTGCTGAGGTGGGGGGGAAACAACTTTGGATTTGGAGTCAGAGGACACAGGTTAACATCTCAGTTTTGCAAATTTCTACCGGTGTGACCAGTCAGTTAATTTAGCTATACCTCAACTTTCCCATTTGCCTAATTAGGAGTTGGACTAGATGGGCTTTCTCTATATCTTGTTGTTTTCCAGTCATGTCCTCTTCTCTGTGACCCCATTTGGGGTTTTCTTGGCAAAGATATTGGAGTAGTCTGCCATTTCCTTCTCCAGCTCATTTTACAGATGAGGAAACTGAGGCAAACAGGGTTAAGTGACTTGCCCAGGGTCACACAACTAGTGAGTGCCTGAAGCTGGATTGAAACCCATGAAGATGAGTGCTCCTGATTCCAAGCCCAGTGCTTTATTCCCTGTGCCACCTGACAGCTTTCTCTATATAGTTTTGAATAATATGTATTATATCTAAGCATATCATACAAATTATATGATCTTAAATTTAGAGCTGAAAGGAGCCTTAGAAATCATTTAGCTCTATCACTAATTACAAAGATGAAGAAACTGCATAAATGAGGTTTTTTACATATGTTGTATTCTCTACATTCTGTGTTATATATTTATATCTATAGATATAGATATATAGATATAGATAGACAGATATATATGTATAGTAGGTTACTCCCCCTTCCAAGTCCAGTTGATGTAAACACATAAAATGAGGGATAGATAACAAAGATGACAAGGTGTGAATAAGTTAAACAAAGTGTATAAAAGGGATCAGAGGGACAGTTTGCCTTGGCTGGTTAAAGACTGGCCATACCATTGGTAGCAATTAGGAAGTTAAGATTTTGTCCCTGTAAATAGTTGAGGAATATTTAAATCAACAAGTAGCTTGGATTGTGACTCCTGTGCCTTTCTTTCCACCCCCACTCCTCACATTAACCTTGGTATCTTGAAGCTAAGATGATAGGAAACTCTGCAAGAAGAGACAGAAGAGGAAAGGGGAAGCGAGGAGAGGGATGGAAGGGAGAAGGGAGAGGATTAAGAGGCAGGAAAGTTGCTTCCAAAGATTGTGATCCTTGGAAACAGAGAAGAGAGCCAGCTATGGATTCAATAGAGAATTATCCCTTGCAATAGGAAGTTGAACTGCAGAGAAAAACAGGTCCAAAAGCCCAGATGAACAACAGAGATGCTGTGCCTGAGCAGTAGCGGTATAAAGACGTGATGAAAAGAGAAAAGAAATCAGGACCTGGCAGTCCCAAGAAGCTCATAGACATATGTGTCTCTTTTGTGTGATTCTCACTGCCAATGTACTCTAATTTTGTGTGCACTTTTCCATATATATATAATATATATATGTATATGTATGTGTGTGTATATATATATATATATATATATGTATACACATATACATATGTGTGTGTTCTTCTTCCCAGGTTTATAAGGAGAATGCTTTGTTATTATTGTGATTATTACAATATCTTTACTAAATGTCTTTGCTTTCAGTGTATTGTCTACTGACTGTCTATTAATGTTATGTACACCAGTAGGGGTTCATGACCTATAGTTTTAGGAGTGTGGTCCCATAGAGTACTTAATCCCAAAGGTGTAGTTACCCTCTTATGAAGCCAAACTACCAGAACGAGTAAGAATTGGGGAGGTAAATAGAAAGGGGTTCCATGTATACACACGGAGAGTAATTTTAAATTGAAGACAGAAATAGCAGCTCTGGGCATCAAGACAGGCCTCATACAGGCATGTTTGCCTATATCTGTGGTACTTTTGCACATGACAAGAAGATCTCACAATCTGATAGATGTTTAAATATTTAGGTTAAAAAAAAAAACTTGAACTTTCCTGAACCCCTCATTACCAATTGGCCACAAATGAACTCAAGTATCTACTATATATGTTGTAACTAGATGGCATGGTAGAGTGCTGGGCCTGGAGTCAGAAAGACTCATCTCCCTGAGTTCAAATCTGGCCTCAACACTTACTAGCTGTGTGACCCTGGACATGTCACTTAACTCTGTTTGCCTCAGTTTCCTCATTTGTGAAATGAGCTGGAGATGTAGATGGCAAACCACTCCAGTATCTTTGCCCAGAAAACCCCACAGGAGATTATAAAAAGTTGGACGTGACTCAAACTATATAAACACACACGCGCACGCACACACACACACACACACACACACACACACACACATACGAAAAATCCCGCATGGAAAAGATACAGCACTGATAATGAAACAATGTAATCATTGACAAAAACTCAGGATGTGAGCTACAGTACTGGACTAGATAAGGAACAGAATGCAATGATGTGGGAAGCCAGGGCCCCCATAACCTAGAGTAAGATGAACCAAGGAAAACCTTAAAGGTTTCCCCAAAAGATCATTCTCCTTGGCTTGCAATACCTCCATCCAGAGTTTACTCTTAGAAAACTCAGAATGTATTTCATGTCTAGGCCTCCACAAATATACATAATAAGATCTTCAGCTCCTAAATAAATACTCAAGGTAATAAATGTATTTCTCAAGTATAGCACAATCTTGATTTCATCCCACAGACAATACAGAGAACCCAAAGGATGCACAAGCACCCATATGGAGAGCAGAAAAGACATAGAGAAACTCAAAATAACCTATAAATTATAACCTTATTTCCCTTTCTCTTCAGTGAGCCCTCTTTTCCACCAGGATTTTAGGACTCACAAGGGTCCTACAGACATCCAGACTCAGTGCCTCCTGGTGTTTATGCACAAACCCCATTGGAAAAGAATTGAACTTGGGGTTGCCACTATAGTAGCAACTCAACCTTGCAAAGAGTCCCTGTAGAATGAGGGACTCATGAGTTTTCTCTCCCCCTTTGACTCACAGCACTCTCCTAAAATTTAGGTTCCCTCCAGAAGTGTGTGTTGGGGGGTGTACTTTGGACTCCTACATAGACCACCTTCTTTCCTGTTGAACCTGAACCACTAAAACATTCATAGGAATAGTGAAAAACCAAGCTTTCCCACCCCCCTCATCCCCATCCCCACCCCCACCATCACATCACAGCTTTGGTCCATTTCTCCCTCCAACAGGCCTTCTGCTTATAAGTTTCTTCTATTAATAGGTCAGGTGCCCTAACTATCAGAGTAAGGCTTATTCATGAGCCAACCCCTAAAGCTAGTGTTCCTCAAAAAACCTTATCTGGTTGAATTTTGGGAACATGCTACCTTGAACCTTCTACCCCCCCCCCACAATACACACACACACACACACACACACACACACACACACACACACACACACATCAAACAAAACACTGACTAGGTTGCTAGGATTCAGGAATATTATCCAGGAATGTCCCTCTGAGACCTCAGGAGCTAGCACACGGATATCTCTCTGCTAAGTCACAGAGATACCTCTATGCCATGTGCTTCTCCTATACCTCCAATTCCCCATCCGTAGCTATGCACTCAGAATCTCTTTGAAAGTGAGTTGGGGGGGGGGATAAAATATTATTAACAAAGTACATTGAAGAGCAACTACATAGTACAGTGGATAGAGCATAGTCTCTGGAGTCAGGAGTTCAAATTTGGCCTCAGACACTTGACTTTTACTAGCTCTGTGACCCTGGGCAAGTCACTTAACCTCATTGCCTTTTTTAAAAAGTAAGTTGGGAAAGAAAAAAAAAAGTGAAAAGTCCTAGTTGAGGCTCCTTTTATAGATCAGCAGAAAGTCATGCTGATCATCAGAATTGGGTGGAGGAGGAGTGGAGGGTTTCAGTTCCAGTCACTGAAATTGGTGCTCCTATTCCACAGAGGTGGAATGAAAAAAGACCTCAAGAAGATCTCCACCCAACCAGATTAAAACGTAATTGGGAAATGTTTCACAAAATAAATAAAAATACAATAAAATATGGACAGTGCTAATTTGTGGTTTTCTAAGTCAGTAAGCTGCCCAAATGGATTCAACCACAGTGCTCCAGGAGATACAGAGATGAGAGGCAGATCCATCCCCTTTATGGGGAGACATAATCGATCTCTCCAAACACTTTCCACCTAATAAAATCATCAAGTTGATGGGGAAACTTTTCTGGATAACCCCTTAGACCCAAAATCCTATACAAAGGATCCCTTCCCATTTTAAGAGGGAACCAGACCTCTGATTTCAATTGTCTGTGAGTCCCCCCCCCTTCCCCCAGTGCAGAAAGAGCCTGTACCAATCTAGCTTTTCACTTTCTCTTCATTTTATGGTCCTCAGAGAGTTGCCTGGGGAACTGAAGGTTTAAGTAGTCTAGTGTCCAGTCAGAATTGGAACTCAGGGTTTCTTGCCTATGAAGCTGACTTTATGAGTTGTATACAGAGGCCTCTCCAACTCATTATAAGCTCACCAAATTGTTGGGTAAGACCATTTGCTTACTCTCCTACCTGCAAATCCTGAAGTGGGGGGGAAGGAACATATCCAGAGAGCATGTGACACCTTTTATTCCTGTTGCAGAAATCCTGACAGAAAGTTTTTTTCTCCCTACCTCCATTAAAAAAAAAATTCTAAAAAGAATGAGATTATTGCTGTGAGCAAACTGGATAATAAAGGCTCAAACTCACTGTTCAGTACCAAAGTTTAAAGTCCAGTTCCACTCTGTGCTCAATGCCTTTGACCAGAATCTGAAGAGTTAAATGTTCCCGATGTGGAAGACTTTCACGAAAGCCTATATTTGGAGCTCTCTAGGCCTGCTTGGCCCCTGTCCATTGATGCTTTTTTCCCCCTTATTTGAGGAGGTTTAGCTAACATGAAGGACATCAGCTCTTGGTTGAGTGGGGGGTCCTCAAAGGTGGGTAAATGTTGGCAGTACACCAAATATATCAATTACTCACCCCCTACATCCTCTACCCCCTGTCCCAGCAGGATGCCTAAGGAAACAATCATGTTATATTAACTTAGCTTAATGAAAAAAGTCAACTAACATATTTAACACACTGGATAAGGGTTCATTAAAAACTGCCTCAGAAAGTTGGCCCCGATTTGAAGCAATAGAAGCAGGAAGAAGTGAGTTGTATAGAAAATTAGGAATTTCCAGCTGTTAGAATGAAACACCCCAAGGGCTCCAGAGATGCAACCGTCACAGGGATGGAAAGAAAGTGCTGAAGACTTGGTGTGTTCCTGACAGCACCCACGCTGGGTGGGGGAGAGACTCAGGTGATCCCAAGGAGCAAAAGTTGTCTCCCCAGTTGGGGGACAGATGCCAGAAGTGCCGGGATGGTAGGCACCTTAAAGAGGCCCCAGAAAGAGGGAGAGGGAGAGAGATGGTACTTTCCTAAAGATAACCAGCATCAAAGGCAAATGCAAGTTAGAGGACACAGTCAATCGGCCTAGCTAGTGATAGCAGGCTCCTGCTGTGATTAAAAAATAATAATAATAATAAAGAAGGAACATAGAAGGAACATCAGAAAGGGGGAAAAAACCTATTTTTCAAAATGTTGTGCTGGAGACAGCAACACTTTAGTGCCCAGACTGCATCCCTAGTGCGCCCTCAGAGGGAGCTCAGAGAATTTAGCCCTCCCTGCAAAGGAGGGCTGTCCCTCCTCCTGACAGAGTTGACATTTTTGGCGGGGGTTTGCCTCAGAAAAGTTTAGATTGGCACCCTCTGGCTTGTAACTGGACACTGGGGAAACAGAGTTCTTCAGTTCCCAGCCCTGCCAGACCCTAAACTCCATAAACATCAGCATTCATCACCCCCCACCCCCACCCCAGAGAAATAGACAAGAAAATGAAACTGCATTGCCCATTGTTTTCCCCTGAATAAACACTAAACATTTTAAAGGGGAAAAAAGCAAACCAAAACTATAAAGCTTCTTTCTGCATGTCTCTATTTCTCTGTGTCTCTCTGTGTCTGTCTGTCTGTCTCTCTCTCTCTCTCTGTCATACAAAACCTTATCACTATATCAAGAAATCTGAACCTGTAAATTAAGCTCAGAAAGGTAAATAAGCACTGGCTCTGGAGTCAGGAAGACCTGAGTTCCAATCCAGCCTCAGACACTTAACATTTAATACCTGAATGACCGTGGGCAAGTCACTTAATCCTATTGCCTAGCAAAAAAAAAAAAAAAAGTAAATAGGGAGTGGAGTGGGGAAGGAGAGTAGAAAGAGAGGGGAAGAGAAGGCTGATACATTGTATCTATAGGACATCAGAAGCCTTGATACGCTGTAGCCATAAGAAGGTTACAGATAGATAAATAGATGGTAGATAGATGAGATACATACATACATACATACATACATACATACATACATACATACATACATTTTATCCATTTTCTATAGCGGAAACATTTGCCTCACCAAAATTCTACAAGATGAAGTAGACCTCTCCCTGCCTGAGTGAACTGTATTATGCAGCCTATTTCTGAGAGTTTCACACCATCCTTTGGGCACAGAGGCACAAACATTTGAGGTACATAGAAATCTCTGCTCAAGAAGGTTAGAGACTGTGATTCTTTTTCTTCATCCATGAATGGATAAAATCCCATCAAAATGATCTAGGGCAGGTGGTAGAATAACCAGTCATAGAGCTAACAGGAGACTAACTGTGTCCTAAGAATTGGGACAACCTCGACTCTAGTGCAGTTTCTTTGGTGTGTGTTTACTCAGGTGGCCTGATGCCTTTGATCTCTTAAAAAAGAAATAATCCTGGAATAAGGTTCCAACTAACCGATTGCTTTAATTGACTTTCCTTCTCCTTGCCCAATAGGGGGAACTAGGACTCCTTATTAAGGTCTTTCTCTTGTACTGGAAAGAACGTGACAATGCTAGCTAGTATTTATATAGCCCTTTGAGGTTTGCAAAACATTCTACATCGTTTGTGTCATTTGGTCCTCAGAACAAACCTGGAAGTTAGGTTCTACTGCTACTGTTGCTCTGTTGCTTCAGTCATGCCTGACCCTTCGTGACCTCATGTGGGGTTTTCTTGGCTGGAGTGGTTTGCCATTTCCTTCTCCTGCTCATTTTACATGTGAGGAAACTGAGACAAACAGGGTTAAGTGACTTGTCCAGGGTCACACAGCTAGTAAGTATCTTGAGGCCAAATTTGAATTCAGGGTTTCCTGACCCCAGGCTGGGCACTCTATCCATCGTGCTGCCTTGCTGTCCAGGTACTATTACGACCCTCCATTTTACAGATGAGGAAACCAGGCATAAATGAGTTTAGGTGCCTTATTCAGGGTCACAAAAAGAGATAGGATCTAATTCAGGATTTGAACTCAGGACTTCCTCTCTCAAGCTCAGCACTCTTTTCACTTTGTAACCTAGCTGCCTAATTGAGAAGGTTTCTCTCTCCCTTCTTCCTCTAATTGAACTCTCTACTCCTTTCTTCAGTTTACAGGTTCTTAATTAAGGTATGACATTTTAAAAATATTTTGATGACTATATTTTAATATAACTGTTTTTTTTAAAAGTCCTCTGCATTTTATTTAACGCATTTTCAAAATACTATTTTGAGGAGTCCATAGACTTTCCTAAACTGACAGAGGAATCCGCAACACAGAAAAGGTTAAAAAAAATCATTCTAACTGGAAAAATTCATTAAACTGGAAAAAAAAAAACATGACTTCTCTTGACTGTTTCCTTAGCCATATGCAGAGAAGAACCTTCTTTCTATTGAAGAATTTATTTTGTTCTCTAGTCTAGAGAAAGGTTTGGCACGGCATGAGCTATTAAAATCAGGCCTTTTATGAGAGAATGCTTAATGTGCTTTTTTTTTAATGCACTTGCCTAATTTATTGGATTACTTTATATACTAAGGAATAAAGAAGTGAATAAAACAATACACACACATCCAAATCTGACTCAGAGTCCATTTAGCTGGACTCGTCTCTTGGGATTAGATCCCCAACTTTGTCTATAAAGAAACACTGTTTGATCCTTCTCAGTGTATTTCTTTGTGCTCTTTGCCTTTCTACTCCTCATATTCTGTCAACACAGTCTTTCTCTTTCTCATCCCAAAAGATCAGATTAGGTCCTTATCTCCCTCTTCGAATGTATCTCTCTGCTTTTGGCATAAAACCAAAAAGGGAAAAAAACACCTTTAATTTAGGTCCTGTTAGATTTCAGAGCCATACAGCCAGGGACTTGGGTCTGGGTCATAGCTGCCTGCTCTTTATGGATTATCTGTCTATGCATGTGGCTGGCTCATGTGGGGCAGGGCCCACTCATCCAGGGCTGTGTGGGCCATCTCTCTTCCAGTGTCCTAGACTGGGGGGTTATTTAAACTTCGTTTGAGGTTACTTCTTTCTCAACCCAGATTTTTCATCCCTTAATGTCTTCTCATGAATCCTTTGAGAGAAGACAGATGAGCAGAACCCCTTCGTATTGTTCCAATGCCTCAAGAGGTTTTGTTTTGCAGGTGATAGTCTTTCAGACACCTATGAATGTGCAGATACGCCATATCCTGCATTAAAAGCCCCTTTTTATTAAAATCTAAGATATGCCAGTCACTTGCTATCTAGGACAGAGGGCTCCTATCCCAAGACTGCCCTAATCAGTATGCAGGTTTGGCTTCTTCCACTTTCTCCTTTGGCTTCTAGAAGTCATTTGTAGTAAAAATGTCATCCTTATCTTCCTTAGGTTAATTACAACTCATCCATTCATCAGTATCCATACACTCAACTGCATATTAGATACTACATTATACTTAGCTGCTGCAGAATCCTTCTCTTAAGATCACAAATTACTAGAGCCAACACTATTGTTCACCCCACTTTGGAGAGCATGAAACAAAATATATACTAAACCAACTCCCCACAGTAGCATAGTAATCTGAGGACAAGGCAGGAAAAGAAGTGGAAACCCCAGCTCTCAGATGTCCTTCCATCTCCATGCATGTTGAAAGAAAGGTGATCTCTATAAAAGGGAGCATAGTGCAGAGTGTTCCTAGGAACCACAGTTAGGCCTGCCACTAGTATTTTAAATTCTGTTTTTGGAAAGGAGGAGAAGGAGAAGGAGAAAGAGGAGAAGAAGGAGAGTTAATGAATCAGGTATAGAGAAGAAAGAGCAAAATTGGAACTATGAGGACAGAGAGAAAAGAAGAAAGGCAGAGGGAGAAGAGAGAGACAGAGACAGAGAGAGACAGAGAGACAGAGAGAAACAGAGAGAGACAGAGAAAGAAAGAGAGAATATGTTAGATGTAGAAAGTTGCTAATGCAACCTCCTCATTTCACAGATGAGGAAACAGAGGATTAGGGAGAGAGGGTCTTGCCCAATGTCAAACAATCACTTAATGAAAGATGCAACTGGAACCTTGATCATCTGACTTAATTCAATGCTCTTTCTATTGCAACCCCACTCTCTCCTAGATCCTTTGTATCTGTGAATCCCTAGAAAAGGGAAAAATTAGAAGCAAACATAGCTTGCAACTCCCCAAATAAACTTTGTGCCTTTCAAACATTTCATTCTCCAAAGATTCATGATTTCATCCATGTTGCTATTCCCTCCTAAATCCTAAACAGATTACAACTACTCCATGCCTCAGTGGGCAATTTCTGGAGTTACTGTAATTCAAATACTTAAACCCCTATTGGCTAACCTTCAGATGGTGGTCTCTGTGAACTCAGGTAAGCTGGTCTCAGGACATGGCCCATCACCAGGCTTGCACTCCAAAATCCTTCCAGCTTAATAGACCTGTCACGTGAAGCACCTACCTTGTTATTTTATTTTATTGTAAATTTATGGAATAAAACAAGTGTTTCAATAACATAGTACAATTTTAAAAAAGATGATTGTATATGAAAGTGCAAAGCTACTATGCACAACTTGCTATTCCTTCCAAATATACAACAAAATTATGCATAAATTTCTTTTTCTCTCTTTTCTTCTTCCCTCCAGCTCTCTGCCCTAGAGATGACTACCATTAGACATAAAGAGGTATGTATGTGTGTATATATATATGTATACACACATACATCACATACACATTTACATATATAAGTAAAATGACTCTATACATACTTCTATTTATCCGTTCTTTCTTTGGGTGTAGATAGCATCTTTCTTCATATGTCCTTTATAGTTAATTTGGGAATTTATAATAGACAAAATAACTTAGTTGCTTAAAGTCATTCTTAAAACAATATTGCTGTTAATGTATACAATATTCTCTTGGTTCACTCTTCATTATTTTGTGCAAGTCTTTCCATGTTTTTTTTTTTTAATTCCTCTCATGCCCTCACTTCACCCTTCACATGGCTCCATTTCTTAATATCCCCCAAAGCAGTGCTGTGCTGAATCCAGGCTAGTGAGAGCTTATTGTTAAATTTTCAATGTGAGCATTTACACTTTGGAAATCAACAAATGCTACAAATAAAGGCTGGATTTCTTTTTTGTTGTTGTTGTTGCTGTTGATTTTTCCTAGACTTGTTGATTTTTGTAGAAAGTGATGGAGAAAATGTAACTAACGTAGATTAAACTTAAATGTGTTGTGCATACATTTTTTTTCAAAGATCCGGTTGTTAAAGATTTACCAGCATACCCCTGCCCAGAGACTGCATGATCTTACAGTTATTCATTGATTGCCAACAACCAAAGGCATTATTAAATTTATTGGATATTGGGCAACACCAATGCAAACACACATGCAAATGTGAATAAATGTCAAGTAGTAGGAAAATGGAACAGCAGTCTTGCTCTCTGACAATGTGGTTAACACTGAAAATTCTCCTGCAGCCCAGGAGAATTTGGTTTAAAGAGCTTGATGCTACAAAGAATTTTTATAAATTAAAAGGAATTGTCATTGCATGAGAGGATTAACAATATAACTTTTGCTTTAGCAAATGATGAAAAATTTTATGACTACTAGTCCTAAGGACAACACACATAATGGATTAAGGTTTGCAAAGCACTTTAACCTTCTTGAACAACCATTACTACTTATGTATATGCTGTCATACCCAATAGCGGTTTTTAGACAACCATGAATTTACAAATGTTTCTTATTTATGTGATGTAACTGAGAGAAATGATTATCAATAACCAAAAATTTGGGAAGATTCAGAGTTCCCCCTTTTCTTAATCCTCGTTTTCAGACCTCAGTCTCTGAAGCTTGAGCTAACCTTCTCCTCTATCTAGACCCCACCTGAGTGGGGTAGCCATTGTGTTCTGCTCAGACTTGCATGGGGCATAAATTCCTTGAATAGATTGCCCAAGGCTATAGGGGGAGGGTTTTAGAAGTAGATGACATCATCCAAGCTCAGGTCCAGCCCCTCATTGTAATATTCATTCTCTCGTTAATTGTTAACCAGTGAGGGTTGATTGGTACCCTGGGAAACACCTACTCTTACAAGGGCATAAAAACTGTGAGTCTGCAGCCGCGGTTGTCCTTGGTCTGAGAGAGGGATTTTATTAAAATGCTGGTATTATTAATAAAATGATTAAATTACCCAGAAATCATGTCTCTCAAAACTTTGTAATCACCACAGAAGTAGTGTATTAATTTTTACATAGCCTGGTGCTTCAAGGCTCCATAGTTTCCTAGATGTGAATATTCCCTCATTTTGCTAATATAGATGGCAACCCTTCTCTGACTTGTAGAGCTTTTGTGACTTAGAAACTCGACCCTATGGCCAAACTGATGATTAGACTTTTCAAACTTGGATAGGCTTGTCCTCAGACAATAGACCTAAAAGTGCTTCATGGGGCTCATGCTAGAAGACTTTGTAACTTGGAAGGACCTGCCAGAGCTTTCACCCCATTGACATATCCTTTGAGAATCCAGGTTCATTGCCATACCATTGTTAAGTCACTGAAAATAGACAAATATGGAGGCATGAGTCTCTTAAAAAAACAAAAAAAGCACTTTGTACTTTCAGAGATAGAGTTCTTTCAAAGATGTGCTATTCAAATGGCAATATTTATTAGGTAACATATTAGTTGACCAACTGTAGAAGATAATGATAGAAAAGCCCCCCATCATCGAATACATTCCTTGTCAATACAAGATTATATGCCCTAGTGTTTCATAAAATTAAAGTGCTTTTTCCAAGAATACATTAATTTCTTACAGATCTACTTTCTCTGTCAAGATAACAAAGTAGAATGGCATCAAATAAGTAAGCAAACAAACAAACACATAAATGAATGAATAAATAAATAAAAATAAAGCAGTTATTTTACTTTGTTAAAAAAAAATGAAAGCAACTTGCTTTGAAATCCAACCTATTTTCCATTTCTGAATTGATTTCTTTCATTTTAGCTCCATCAGGGGGTTCCTAAACATAATATCTGATATTCAGAAAAAAATACACCTTTAAAGTGTTTGGGGCACCCCCTCCTTTCCCACTACAGTTCATTAGAGTTCAGTGTGAAATGGGTTATAGGGCCCATCCCTAGGCCATTGTCAGATTAAATTATCTTTCCATCCTCCTTTAGAGTTTGTTCTCTTTTAGCCTTTGACTATCCCCTCTATACTTGACTCTTAAATCAACATTTTTAGCCCCCATCACTCCATCTTTGCTCCATTCTTGTGTTTCCAACTGTTTACCAGTTGTCTCCACTCAACTGTTCTGCTATTCCTTCAGAAACAACATATTGAAAAATCTAATATAGTAGAAAAAAATATTGGCTTTGAAATCAGGGCCTGGGGTTCAAATCTCAATTCTTCTACTTATTAACTGCTTGAATGTGAGGGTGTCACCTAAACTGTTAAGCTTCAGTGTCTTTATTGGCAAAATGAGGTCATTGGATTCCCCAACCTCTAAGACTCCTTCTAGCTCTAAATCCATTATCTGGCTCATCCTCCTCTTAAAACTTGCCCCACTGACCATCCCCTTCTATTTCTTCGTCTTTAATCTATATCCTTCCCCACTGGTTCTTTCTATTCTACTTACAAACGTCCCTGGGTCTGTACTATCCTGAGACAATAAACAAAGGAATGAATGAATGGATAAACAAACAGGCAAACAAATAATGCTTCTGATTTGCCAAACCCTCAAGCTCTCATTCAGTCTTTTTCTAAACATTGAGAAAGAAAACTTTCTACTCCTTGACTCTTCCATTTACTTGCCAATTCTTATTCCTCAAATGCTTCATCATGGCTTCTATGCCCACCACTTCACTAGTTTCTCCAAGAACACTAGTAACCTTTCAATTCCCAAATCCTTTGGTCTTTCATCAGTTCTCATCCATGACCTCCTCATAGAACTTAACTTATAGAACTGAAACTACCCTTGTAAAGTTTTCATGATCTCTTTATTACCAAGTGCCTTTCTTCATGCCTTTGACATTGATAATCAGCTTCTTGTCCACTCTAAACTCTTCTTTCTAAGTTTTAATGCACTGCTCTTCTGGTCCTCTTCGTGTCCGACCACTATATCTTTATCCAGCCACACTAAAAGTGGGTGTCCCCCAAAGGTCTATCCTGGGCCTTCTTCTTCCTCTTTATTATTTTCTTAGTAATCTAATTAGCTTCTCTGGATTCAATTACCATGTGATTTTCAGTTTCATTTGTCCAACCTTAACCTTTCTGCTGACTCTCAATCTTATATCTCCAATTCCCTATTGGATATCTCAAACTAGAAGTCTGTAGACATCCTAAACTCAGAATGCCCAAAACTGAACTCATTATCTCTGCCCCCCCAAACCTCTCCTCTTCCTAAATTGCCCTTTATTATTAAGGACATCACCATCCTTTCAGTAATCCAAGTTCACGAGCAATGTGGCATCCTCAACTCCCCACTCATTCATTCTCATTCCCTGTATTGAAACCATTTGGCAAGTTCAATTGTTTTTACTTTTGCAATATCTCTCATATATATTCTTTCTCTCCTCTGACACTGCCACCCTCCTAGTGCAAGATATCCTCACCTCACACTTGGACTATTATAATAGTCTGCTGGTTAGGCTGTTTTCCTCAAGGCTCTCCCTACTCCATTCCATCTTCCACTCCTCTGTTATATCAATCTAAAAGAGCAAATTTGACCTTGTTAGCACCCCCTACCCCCCTATTCAATCAACTCAAGGGCTGCTACTACTGCTACTAATACTGCTGCTGCTACTACTGCTGCTATTCAATCAACTCAAGTCTCCTTATCACCACCAAGATCAAATACATAATATTCTTTTTGGTTTTTAAAGCCCTTCATAACTGGGCAGCAGCAGCAGTACTATTAGTAGCAGTAGCAGTAGTAGTAGTAGTAGTAGCAGCAGCAGCAGCAGCAGCAACAGCAGTAACAGTAGTAGTAGTAGTAGTAGTAGTAGTAGTAGTAGTAGTAGTAGCAGCACTACCTTTCCAAGTCTTCTTACACCTTACACCCTCCCTCATGTTTTCTGTGATCCAGTGACACTGGCCCTGTTGCTCTTCCTTCAGGACATTTCACCTCTGTACTTCATGCATTTTCACTGACTTCATGCTTAGAATTTCCTCCTCATCTTTTCCTCCTCTCTTCCCTGGCATTCTTCAAGTCTCTGCTTGAGTCCATCATTATCTCCAATAGACCTTGTATGTAGCTTGGTTGCATAGAGTTCTTTGCGTGTTATCCCCGCAATGAGACTGTGAGCTCCACAAGAGAAAGGGCTCTTCCCATCCCCTTTCTTCATCTCCTCAGTGCTTAACACAGTACCAGAAGCACAGTAACTGTTTAAGAAATGCTTTTTGATTTGGGTTGACTTGGCACTCTCTTCATTCCAACTCCAACTGGCCTCTATTTCCTCATCTATAAAATGGGAGCAGAACAGTAGGATATGATGAAATCATCTTGAAGGTCTCTTCCAGCTCCAAATCTATGATCCCATAATACTACATGATCCTTCTTCTTGTCTTGTTTATAAAGTACTTTGCAGACTTTAAAACACTGTAGAAATACTAGCCGTTATGACTATTATTGTCTTATTCTTCTGCTTCCATGCATTCACACAAACCATTACCCTTGTCACTCCCCTGCTGAAGAAATCTGTGCCTCCCTATTGACTCTAGGATAAAAACAAAGGAATTAGCAACAGCAAAACCCACTCTTATTTGGCATTTAAAGCCCTTCACAATCTGTATTCAGCCTAGCCTTCCAGACTTCTTTTCTTTTACTCTCCCTCACATACTGTATGTTATTTTCAAAAAGCACCTACTTTCAGTTCTCCCAAAGAAATATTCCATCTCCCCCATCCACAGTGCCTCCTTCTTGGAATGTCCATATTCCTCATTGCTGCCTGTTGGAATCTCCCACTTCATTCCAGGCTCAATTCAAGAACAATGTTCTACAGGAAGGCTTGTAATACCATCCAAACTCTAAGTACTCTTCTCCCCACCCCCAATTACTTTGTGCATATTGTCCATTTATCCATCTGTGTATATGCCATGCCCTTTTAATAAAACATAAGCATCTTGATCCCAGGGATGATTTTTCTTTTTGTTGGAATCCCCAGGGTCCAGAATAGTGTTGCCACATAGTAGGCTCTTAATAAATGTTTACTATTGATTGATTGTTGAATTGAATTTAAACATTTTTCTTCCTCTTTAAAGTATTTTTTTCATTTATTCAATTAATTAGTCAACAAGTATTTATTAAGTGCTTAACACATGTTAGGCACTGTGTTGAGTGAATTTAAGACACACACAATTGAGGCATAGTCTCTTCCTAGAAACTATCTCTGAAGCCCTAACTGGATGTCCTCAAATGTCTTATGTACTTTATCTGGATCTTTCCTTTGTACCATTCTGCACTCTATGTTGTATCATACTTTTATGTATGCATGCTGCATCCCCACCCCCATCCTCTGCCATTTTATTCTAAACTATTTGATGATAAAGACAGCACTATTATCTCATCTCTATCTTCTTCCCCTACCCCCACCACTGTGTCAATTAATAATTGCCACAGATGCAATTAGTAAATATATTTATTTTGTTCAGCATAAATTCAGAATCGGTATGAAAACTTGGAAAGTCCCAAAAAGAAGAGCCACTTTTTCTACTGAATCTTATCAGCTTTCCTTTCCTGACCCTCTCTCCAACCCGAGCACTAGAGGCTTTTACCAGAGCAGCACTCAAAAGCCAAAGGCATAGGTTCTATCATTTAAGGAACTTGACTTTGTAAATCCCATTCCCTGGCTGTTACAGAGAATCTGAAATCTAATTCCATTGTACGGTATTTTAAAAGCATCTTGCTGATCCTCATTTAATTATGTTTAATTAAGAGAACAACCCAAGAATAACTCCCTTTTTTCTAAGCCCTGTCTCTAACCAAATATATGGATGTTATATCAGAGAGAAGACTATGGCAGTTGAGTTGAGGGGAGATGACCAGGATGGTAAAAGGCCTTGGGGTGATGCCACATCCCAGTCTGAAGAACAAATACAGAAGCTAAGGCTAAAATACTTTGGCCACATAATGAGAAGACGAGACTCATTGAAAAAGGCCCTGATGCCAGGAGAGATTGAAGGCAAAAAGAGAAGTGGACAGCAGAGGAAGAGATGGATAGATTATGTATTTTTAATTGTTTTTTCCCCTAAAACCAGCTCTTAGTTTTATTTATTAGTTCAATAGGTTGCTTAATTTCAGTTTTATTAATTTCTCCTTTGGTTTTCAGTATTTCTAATTTGGTGTTTAATTGAGGATTTTTAATTTGTTCTTTTTCTAGTTTTTTTTTTTAGTTGAATGCCCAATTCATTGATCTCCTCTTTTTCTATTTTATTTATGTAAGCATTTAGAGATATAAAACTTCCCCTAAGAACTGCTTCCATTGCATTCCATAAGTTTTGGTGTGTTGTCTCATTATTTGTCATTCTCTTGGATGAAGTAATTGATTGTTTCTATCATTTGTTGTTTGACCCAATCATTTTTTAGGATTAGATTATTTAGTTTCCAATTATTTTTTAGTCTATCTTTCCATGGCCCTTTATTACATATGATTTTTATTGCATCATGATCTGAAAAGGATGCATTTAATATTTCTGCCTTTCTTCATTGGATTGTGAGGTTTTTATGCCCTAGTACATAGTCAATTTTTGTGTATGTGCCATGTACCACCAAGAAAAAAAAAGTATATTTCTTTCTATCCCCATTCAATTTTCTCCAGAGATCTACCATACCTAACTTTTCTAAAATTCTATTCACTTCCTTAACTTCTTTCTTGTTTATTTTGTGGTTAGATTTATCTAGTTCAAAGAGGGGAGGTTGAGGTCCCCCACTAGCCTAGTTTTGCTCTCTATCTCTTCCTGTAACTCTCTGAACTTCTCCTCTAAGAATCTGGATGCTATACCATTTGGTGCATATATGTTTAGTAATGATATTTTTTCATTGTCTATGTTCCCTTTTAGCAAGATGTAGTTTCCTTCCTTATCTCTTTTGATAAGACCTATTTTTGCTTTTCTTTGAGATCAAGATTGCTACTCCTGCTTTTTTTTCCTTCAACTGAAGCATAATATATTCTGCTCCAGCCTTTTGCCTTTACCCTGTGTGTGTCGCTCTGTTTCAAATTTGTTTCCTGTAAACAACATATAGTATGATTATGGTTTTTAATCCATTCTGCTATCTGCTTCCATTTTATGGGAGAGTTCATCCCATTCACATTCACAGTTCTGATTACTATCTGTGTCTTTCTCTCCATCCTCTTTCCCCTCTGTTTATGCTTTTCTTTCTCCTTTCTCCCTTTCCCTCCTCATTAGTGTTTTGCTTTTGATCACCACCTCCCTCAGTTCTGCCTCCTTTCTATTAACCCCCTCCCTTTTCTTCCCCTTTACCCTTACTACTTCTTACCTCCCTTCTATCCTCTCTCCCTTTTCTTCCCCCTTTTCCCTCCTACTGCCTATAAAGCAAGTTAGATTTCTATACCTAACTGATTATGTTATTCCCTTCTTGAGCCAAATCTGATGAGAGTAAGATTCAAACAATGCTCTTTTCCCTACCTTCTTTCCCTCTACTATAATAGGTTTGTGTGCCTTTTCCTGTAATGTAATTTACCTTTGTCTGCCATCTCCTTTCCTTTTTTCTCAGTATATTTTCTTAGTTAGATTAGATTAATTCACTTACTTGGATCCATTTAACTCACTTGACTAGATTTTTTTTATCATCACATAAAAGTCAACTTATACCCATCCCTTCTATGTATAGTCCTTTAACATGGTGTAATAACAATACAGTTCTCAAGAGTTGCAAGTGTCATCTTCCCTTGTAGTGATGTAAACAGTTTGCCCTTATTAATAACATGTTGTTGTTTCTTTCTGCCCCATTTACCTTTTTATGTCTCTCTTGAGTCTTATATTTGAAGATCAAATTTTCTGTTGAGCTCTGGTCTTTTTATCAGGAAGGTTTGGAAGTCCCCTATTTCATTGAATATCCATCTCCTCCCCTGAAAGGTCATGCTCATTTTTGCTGGGTAGTTGATCCTTGGTTGTAATTCAAGCTCCTTTGCCTTATGGAGTACCATATTCCACGCCCTATGATCTTTTAATGTAGAAACTGCAAGGTCCTGTGTAATCCTGACTGTGGTTCCATGACATTTAAATTGTTTCTTTCTGGCTGCTTGCAGTATTTTCTCTTTGACCTGGTAATTTTTGAATTTGGCTACTATATTTCTTGGCATTTTCAATTTGGGATCTCTTTCAGGAGGTGATCAGTGGATTCTTTCTATGGCTATTTTACCCTCTACTTCTAGGACCTCAGGGCAGTTTTCCTTGATGATTACCTGAAAGGTGCTGTCCAGGTTCTTTTTTATTTTTTCATTGTGATTTTCAGGTAGACCAATAATTTTTAAATTGTCTCTCCTGAATCTATTTTCCAGGTCAGTTATTTTACCCATGACATATTTTACATTTTCATCTATTTTTTCATTCTTTTGTTTCTGCTTGACTGATTCTCACTCTCTCATAGAATCATTAGCTTCCATTTGCCCAATTCTAATTTTTAACAAATTGTTTTCTTCTTTTAGATTTTGTACCTCCTTCTCCATTTGGCCAATTGTATTTTTTAAGGACTTGTTTTCTATAGTTAATTTTTGTCCTTCCTTTTCCAAGCTATTGACTCTCTCTTGCATACCCCTCATTTCTTTTCCCATTTTTTCCTCTACATCTCTCATTTGACTTTTAAAATCATTATTGAGCTCTTCTAAGAAGACTTTCTGGGCTTCAGACTAGTTCATATTCCCTTTTGAGGTTCCAGATGTAGGTTTGTTGACCATGTTATCCTCTTCAGAATTTCTGCATTGATCTTCACTGTTCCCATAATATGAATCTATTGTATGCTTCTTTTTGTTCATGGTTTTTGCTTATTTCCTGGCCTATAAAGAGATTGAGCTCTCCTTCTGGGGAGCAGGAGGCACTGACCCAAGCTTCTTCTGTTAGAAGCTCAGGACCTGGTCATTGGTTTGGTGTACTGGAACCTCTGATATTGGCAGTTGGAGGCTGTAGGGTTCTAGCAGCTTACTTGGTGTTGGGCTGGAATGAGCAACACTGGAACTCTAGGGGTAGGATTGGGTAGTGTGGCACCTGGAGGTTGCCTGCTCACCTAGGCCTTTCCTTCCTTTTGCTTTCTTCAGCTCTTTTTCGATGGATGTTGAAGGATGTTTCTCTGCCTGGGGCCCCTTGGAGCACTTCCCAGAGTTTTGCTGAAGTACTGGGAGACTTGGTTGCTGTAGAATGCCAAGGCAAGTGGTGGTTTTTTTAAACTGGTTTCCACTGGTTCCCCTGCCCTTACTAAGGCACTTGGGGGTCCTGGTCTTGGTGTTTGCCTGCTCCACCACCTGGGTTTCAGGATCTCCCCCTGGTATGTTGAGGTGGGGTTTTCTGCTAGCTTGCTGGTATGCCTCCCATTCTGAACTGCTCCCCTTCCCCAGGGCAAGAAATGCCTTTCCCCTTAATCCCTCAAGCTACTTGGGCTATCAGGCTGCAGCACTCCACCTTTCTTCTGGTTCAGTGGTTCCAGGGTTTTTCCTGAGGAGATATTTTCTAGGCTTTCAGAGGTTAATAAGGGATGGTAAGAATGACTTACTTCTTACTCCACCATCTTGGCTCCCCAAAGTGGAAGTCAAGAGATGGATAGATTATGTCATGAAACAACCATCATGAGTTTGGGCAAATTTTGGGAGATAAAAGAAGATAGAAGGGCCTGGTGTGCTGTGGTCCATGGGATCACAAAGAGTTGGACACAACTGAATGACTGAACAAGTTTGAAGAAACTGGAGATGTTTTATCTGGGAATATTTAGGGCAGGGATACTGATAGTTGTTTTTGCATACTTGAAGGATTGTTGCATGAAAGATGAATGGGACTTGGGTAGAACTAGATTGGAAATTGAATACGGGGAAAATTGATTCTTGATGCAAGGAAGCACTAACAATGAGAACTCTCACAAAGTAATGCCCTCTTCCTCCTTTCTAGGTATTTTCAGACTAAGGCTATGTGACCACTTGCTGGGAATCTCATTGAGGGGATTTTTGCTCAGCTGTGGTTGAACTGGTCCTATATGAAGCTGAGATTTTGTGATTATATTGGAGACCATATCTGAAACAGCCCCTTCCTTTCTACATGCTCCTTTGATCTGTCAGATAAAGAGAGAGGGGAAGTATAGCCTAGTATATAGAGAGTTGACCTTGGCATCAGGACAACCTGGGTTCAAATTCTGCCTCTGATATATACTGGCTGTATGACTCTGGACAGCTCACTTAGCTTCTCAGTGACTGCTCCAGGTTGCAGAACAGGTGTCAATCTGTGGTGGTGGAGGGAATTCAGGAATCCCTGAAAATAATGAAATCATAGGTCCAGGCCAAAAATAACAGATTAGAACAAATTCAAAGAAAGGTAACCAATTAACAAAAGGGTCTGGAGCAGGGATTCTTACCTTTTTGTGTGTCCTGGATCCCTTCGGCAGTCTGAGGAAGTCTATGTTGCCTTTCTCTGAATAACGTTTTAAAATTAATCAAACAAAATACATGAGATTAAAAAGGAAATCAATTAAATTGAAATACAGTTATCAAATTAAAAAAAAAGTTAAGTGATCCCAGATAAAGAACCCCTTGACTATTTAGTCAAGTCACTGACTGATGAGGTCAGATTTTTTTTTCAAACCTATGATTTTATTGTTGTCTTCACCCTACTTCCTATCAATGCAGAAGGCAATGTGCTCTGCATTTTATAATCTGAGAGAGTAGCCTGGAGACATTGTAAGAGAAACTAGGTGACTTGCTCAGGGCCACAGTATGTGGCAGTCATATATACATCAAAATATGATACAGCAATAGTAAATGATGCAGCTAGTATGGGAGGCAAAACTAGAATCCTGGTTGTCCTGACTTTACCACTAACTCTTTCTTTCTCTATCTCTTTCTATATCTCTCTGTCTCTGTCTGTCTGTCTCTCTGTGTGTGTCTCTGTCTCTCTCTCCTTTTCTCTCTGTGTATCTCTATCTCTTTCTGTTTCTCTACATCTCTGTCTCTTTCTTTCTGTTTCTCTTTTTCTATTTCTTTCTGTTTCTCTCTGTGTGTCTCTGTCTCTGTCTTTCTGTCTCTGTCTCTCTCTATTGTTTCTCTATCTCTTTCTCTCTCCCTTTCTCTCTCCCTCTCTCCATTGGGCCATATCACTTGTCATCCTGCCTTTAGCAGACAGGTTATAAGAGCATGTTGAAATGAAGATCCCACTTCAGGTGTTGTCTCCAATAGAAACATAGAACCTCAGAGCTAAAAGGGGCCTCAGATTTGAAAGACCAGGTGTATGGGTTTTGAGTTCAGCAAAAACTGGTCAGTTGAACACCAAACGGAAACATGACTAGTTTTCCAAATGGGTTTGAATTATCCTCACCAAATACTTATTTGTGACCTTAATGTAGTACACATAGTTAGAAATGTAAGGAGGAAATACTTTAGCACCAAATGAGACTATACATTGATGGGGGAGTGTGACATGAAAACAACAAAGTATGAGATAAGGTAGGGTGGAATAAGCACTAAGGGGATATCTGGCAAAAATAATTTAAGAAATCCAAAGAAGGATAGAATATTTTCAAAATATGATTGAGGTTCAGGGAGATAGCACCTGAGCTGGAATTTAGAAAAAAAGAAGAATTCCAACAGGTAGAGAAGGGAAGAATAACTCATATAAATAGCCTGATGGAAGAGAACACAACTAGAAGTCAATGTGTTACAATGGAGAGAGCCCTAGATTTGTGGTCAGAAGACCCAGGACTGAAGCTTCTGATACAAACTTGCTGTGGGATCCTGGATAAGTCGCGTAATTTCTAAGTGCTCTAAGCAAATCTCTAAGACCATAAATTGTAGAGTAGTTGCTCACAGGCAGCTAGGGGGCACCATAGAGCACAGAGCATTGGACTTCAAGTCAGGAAGACCTGAGTTCAAATCCTGTCTCAGACACTAACTAGATTCTGTGTGACACTGGGCAAGTCACTTCATTTCTGCTTGGCTCAGTTTCCTCATCTGCAAAATGAGGGTAGAAATAGCACCTACCTCCCATGGTTTTTATGAGGAGCAATTGAGATAATATTTGCAAAGGGCTTTGCAAGTCTTAAAATGGTAGCTACTATAATTTTCATTCACATTGATAATTTCCTCACAGGGAATTGCCTATATCAATGAAATCAAAGGTAAAATCCTTAGTAAAAAAGAAATTAAAAAAAATAAACATTATTGTTCAGTTCAAAAGATTCCAATTGAATCATAATCCTACTTTTCCAGAATGATTTCTCTCTATTCCACCTTACACACTCTACGTTCAAGCTAAACTTCACTGCTGATTGTTCTTCCATCTTCACAGAACTACATATTTAGAGTTGGAAAGGACCAGAGAGGCTGTGCATCACAACCCTTTCATTCACATTTAAGGTAAATGAGGCCCAGAAAGTTTAATAGCTTCCCGGAGGTCCCATAGATTGTAAGTGACAGAAGGTGACTCTCCACGTCCTGTATCACACAGCTTCACATTAAACATGTGCATTACAAAGATCACTTTGGCAGCCCTGTGAAGGGTGGTATGGGAAGACAGAGGAAGGATGATCACTTAGTGGTCTCTTAAATAACGTAGATAAGAAAAAAAAACAAGGCCCTGAACTAGCAGCTTGCCTCTATGGTGTATTTGAAAGATATTGCATATTTTTATTAGTGAGTTGGGTAAAGTCATAGGTGGTTTGCTTGTCCAATTTGTAGGTGACACAAAGCTGACAGGGATCACTAACATATTGCATGACACAGTCAGTATCTAAAAATATTTTGACATATAGGCTAGAAAAATGGCATAAATCTAATCAGATGAAATGCTTCAAAAAACCAGCTTCACAGGTACAAACTAAGGGAGACACAACTACACAGCAGCTCATTAGAAAAATCATCTGGGAGTTTTATAAGATTTCATAGGATTATAAAACTATAGCTCTATGAGTAGAGACCATCTTCTCCCATAAAATATGAGAATCATTTTGTAACTTGGAGGGTAAGTGGCAGAAGAGATTTTTGTTCATGTTTGAGAGGGAGTAGATGGCTTATGAAATCTCTAATTTTGTAATTATAAGAAGCAAAAAACTGATTGAATATGGAATACATAAGGAGTGAGAGGAAGGAAAGATAAAGCTAGCTTTAAGTTTTCGAGCCTCAGTGACTAGGAGAAGGTGATACTGAAACCAACAGAATTATTCAACTTTTGAAGATAGAATTAGTCACCTTTAGAGAAGGATACATTAAGGAGGCAAAAAGATAAGATCAGTTATAGCTATGCTGACTTTGAGGTGCCATCAAGGCATCTAGGTGGAGATATCCAGTAGGCAGGTGGGAACATCAGACTTTCTCTCAAAGAAAGCTTGGATCTGGATAAGTATATCATCATCCTTTCCACATCACAACTTTCCCTACTGTGATTTCGATACATCACAGGATGGCAAAAGAAATTAAATGGGAATTTTTTGGGAGTTTCATGGAAGCCACAGATAACATGCAAAGGCCCACAGACAACATAGAAAAAGTATTTTTACTTAACATTGACCTATGGACAGCCTATGACCAAATACTTAAATTTTACAATAAGGTACTGTAAACACACCATAAAAGAAAAAGAAAAAAAATCAGGCTCCTTCTCTGGTGTGAAGGGAGGGCCACAAAAAATTACATAGATTTTCTAGATTACTGGGGTGCTGTGTCCCTAACCCCACGATGTGGAAGGGATAACTGTATAGTGTGGTCTTTTGCAGAAAGGTGGCAATTGAAACCACGGGAATAGGTGAGTCAGCCAAGGGAGAAAGTCCAGAGAGAAAAGATAACTAAAGATAGAACAGCAATAGGAGACACTTGGACATCGGGGACAGGAGACAAAAGATGGGTCAGCAAAAGAAAGATGGAAACAACAATGAAGTCAAGTACAAAGTGAACTTTAAAAAAAGTATTGCAATGAAATCCAAGGATCATGGGAGTACAGTTATACAATTGAAAGGGATGTTAGGTATCTTCTAGTCCAATCTCCTCATTTTACAGATGGAGAAACTGAGTCCAAGAGAGGTTAAGTGGCTTACCTAACACAGGCAGTAATCCTCAGAGGCAGGATTTTAACCTAGTCTAGAGAGAGCTCAGAGAGAGCCACCAAAGCTATCAGTGTTATCAAATACATTAGTGCAGTCAAGGAGGACAAAGACTGAGAAAAATCCATTGGGTTTGGCAAGCAGAAGGTCACTAGTGGTTTAGATATAAAGGAAGTGTGCTTTGCCCTTGTGTACTTTTGATTGTGATACTAATACTGTACTAAGTATTCCTATACAGTAATATCTGGTTTATCCAACATTTTATCAGCTGACAATCTGTATTAGGCCTCTATTATTAACTTGAATATTTGGTTAACCAGAACATTTCATTGACCATAGTGCCACTTAACCAAAAGGTGATTGTAACACCTGTCATTCTGGAATCTGGCAGAGTTTTAAAGATATTAGCTCACCCACTCTTTCAACACAACTAAGATGCATAAGTGAAAGCAGAACAAATTAATGTCACTTGCTCAAGGTCATACAGAGAGTAGCCAGCAGGAAGGGACAAAGTGGTCTTGGTTGTGCATTCCCAAGTGATTGTGTCAACTGTTTAACCAGGTTTCATTTCCTTCTCATGCATACTTGAACACAAGTATGTTTCATGTGTTTGTGTATTGTCATTCTGGTAGCTGTTCCTCAGAAGGCAGGTTCTAGGTGACTTAACTATACATTTTTTCCAAATCAGTAAAGCATGAGACAGGTTTTCACCAAAATGCATGAATACCACTCTTCCCTATTCCCTATGTGCTTATAGGCTTACATACCTAGAACTGGAATTTATCTGAATTTTCCTAGTCCAACTTCTCCATTTTTCAGATAAGGAAACTGAGGCCCAGGGACATTAGAAGAGCTGCCTAAGGTCACTGAGATAGAAGGGATAGGAGGTAGAATTAGAAACTTAGTCTTTTGATTGAAATTCCAGTGAATTTTCTCCTCAAACTATCAGTGAATCAAAGAAAATTAAATCTGAAAATGATCTTAGAGATCATATTCTTCAATTCCTTATTTTACACATAGGGAAATTGAAGCTAAGAGTCATTAAGTGACTTATAGTCTCCTAAGACTCAGACCTCTCTCCTCTCCAATTTATCATCTACAAAGCTGCCAAAATTATTTTCCAAAATTGACCTCTCATACTTCTTTGCTAAATCCTAGGTCTTACCAAGTCATTCTGTTATTCAAGTAGTTTTTGCAGCAAGGTATTACTACTAAGATAAAATACAAACTTCTAGGATTGATGTTTAAAGTCCTTGAAAATCTGCCTCCAAGAAGTTAAGGGAATTACAGGAAGAAATAGACAGCAAAACTCTACTAGTGGGGGACCTCAACCTCCCCTTCTCTGAACTAGATAAATCTAACCACAAAATAAACAAGAAAGAAGTTAAGGAGGTGAATAGAATTTTAGAAAAGTTAGGTATCATAGACCTCTGGAGAAAATTGAATGGGGATAGAAAGGAATATGCCTTTTTCTCTGCAGTACATTGCACCTACACAAAAATTAACCATGTACTAGGGCATAAAAACCTCACAACCCAATGCAGAAAGGCAGACATATTAAATGCATCCTTTTCAGATCATGATGCAATAAAAATTGTATGCAATAAAGGGCCATGAAAAGATAGACTAAAAATTAATTGGAAACTAAATAATCTAATCCTTAAAAAATGAATGGGTCAAACAACAAATCATAGAAACAATCAATAACTTCATTCAAGAGAATGACAATAATGAGACAACATACCAAAACTTATGGAATGCAGCAGAAGCAGTTCTTAGGGGAAGTTTTATATCTCTAAATGCTTACATGAATAAAATAGAGAAAGAGGAGATCAATGAATTGGCATGCAACTAAAAAAGCTAGAAAAAGAACAAATTAAAAATTCCCAATGAAATACCAAATTAGAAATACTGGAAACCAAAGGAGAGATTAATAAAATTGAAATTAAGCAAACTATTGAACTAATAAATAAAACTAAAAGCTAGTTTTATGAAAAAACCAATAACATAGATAAATCTTTGGTTAATTTGATTAAAAAAACTGCCCCTAACCTATTTTTTTCTACTAATTTCCTATTAATCCCCCTCCTGCACCCTGTGTTCCAGTCAAATTGGTCTCTTTGCTATTCTTTGTGTACAATATTCCACCTCTCATTCCCCAAGCCTTTGTACACGCTGTCCCCTGTGCCAGATATGCTCTTCATTTTCACCTGTTCTACATTGAAATGAATGATTGAATCAAAAAAGCACTTAGTAAGTGTTTACTAAATGTCAAGCACTGGGGATACAAGTATCAGAATGAAAACAGTCCTTCACCTCAAGAAAATTATATTTTTTAACAAACAGAACTGCTGGTGGTCCCAAGGTTTGTACCTTTGTGCCTTCTCTCCCTCTATCAGGTGGCCTCACTTAGCTTTGGACTAAGACATGTGAATAGATGAGGTTCAGCCCTAGGGGAGCCTGCCCATGTAAAGAAGGGTATTCCTCATTTTCTTACACTTTTTGATTCCTTACACTACCACCCTTGTACCCCAGAAGAAGAAAACATGTTCAAAGCTTAGTTGTAGTTAAGGTAAGGTATTCCAAAAAAGGTGGAGTGGCAGTTAGTTGAAAGGTACAATGTGAAGGTATGGGACAGCTATTTATATCCTGCTCTCACAAGTATACATTAACAAAGATTTAAAACAAGTAGCAGTAATAACTACTTTCCCAAGAGTTTGAGACTTAAATCCATTATATCATAAAGTATTTGATGATACTACTGAGTAGATATTTTACATTTTACCTTGTTTTACAGTGTCCAAATAATTCCCTCTATGTTCATTGGTAACTCACCCTCATCTTGCATAGCAAGGTAGCCAGAGTGTCAGGCTCTGACTTCTAGATAGGGAGGCTTCAATTTGGACTACTTTTAAACAATGCCCAAGACAGTGGATCCATTTATCCTCTCCCCCCACCCTCCCCCCAACTACTCCAGTTACTTAGAGGGGAAAATAAGAAGCAGTGAGTGAGCATAAAAAGGCAAATTTAGTTTCCATACAAAGAAAAACTTCCTAATAATGAGACCTGTCAAAAATGGAATAGGAAATCTCAAATAGAAATGGTTTCCTGATCATTAGAAGCCTACAAATACAGTCAAGGTGCAAAGATATGGTTGAAGCAATTGTGCCTTAGTTACAGGTTAGACTAGAAAAATATTTGATGTTATTTCCAACTCTTAGATGCTTTGGTTCCATTGTATCATGTTCCAAAGACTTTTTGCATCACACATGGCTTATATTTAAGCTTACTGTAAGCTCACTGAGAGCAGAGATTGTTTTGTTTTCACTGTTATATCAAATGCATCTAGCACAGTGCCTTCCACATTGGAAGCATTTAATAAAATGTTTGGTGAATGAATGCAATAAACTCTGACCTGTTTTACTAATAATCAAGCTAGTTCTCAGGAATGTGAGAGAACAGAATCTTTTTTTTTTTTTTTAAAGAGCTGGAAAGAGTGTTAAAGACTAACTAGTCAAATCTATTTTTTCTTTTATGATATGAGGGGGAAGGGAATAAGTATTTATGTAGTGCCTACTGTGTATCAGGACCTGTACTAAGTGCTTTTTAACAAATATTATCCCATTTGATCATGTTATTGTGAGTTAACTGAGCCCTAGAATACTTATATGACTTGGGTAAGGTCACACACCTTGTCAGTGTCGGGGTATGTCCTCAAGTTTCCTGATTTCTACTCCAGTGCTCTCTTTTTCGAACCCTACTGTCTAGACTCTCTATAAATGCTACCTTTAATTTCTGAATCCATTTCATCAGTAAAGCGTTAAAGCCATACTTAATATTAATTAAATAGCAAGATGAAGTCATCACAGATGAGGTCCTGGAGCATGACCAATTCATAAGTAATGAGACCATGCTCAGTAGAACTGAACTGGGCTGGACTTGACTGGGCTTATGGAGTGGATGGGTGACAGCAGGCTGTCTAGTGCTAAACAGAGAGGTGACCATGACAGAGGGACAAAAGAAATGCTGTAAGGAACCTCAGTTAAAAGTTATGATGAAACTGTTAGAAGAGGTCAGGCTTAGACAAGAAATGAGCAGAACTGGTTGTTTGGATTCAAGAAAGACTGGGAGCTAGAGTTGGAGATGGGAACTGAGTCCACAAACAATGATCCTTAGCTAATCAAAGGTCAGGATGCACATGGGATATGGAAAGAAATAACTACAAAGTGTATGTTTGTGTCTTGTTCTTTTCAGGCATTTGCATACACAGAGAAATAATAGTGGTATCAGTTTAGCCCTAATTGTAGACCCCATTGGCCCACCATTTATTTCCTCAAATAAGCAAATTACCAATTTGCTTATCCAATCAATTTATGGGGCAGCTGGTGCTGCCATGACTTGATTTGCTAAACTAACCAAAAGTCAAGGTGGCTTAGTGCATGTAGACAAAAGGCACACACAATCATTTAGCCACAGGTGACTTTAAAATTCTCTTCTGAGGGGCAGCTAGGTGGTGCAGTGGATAGAGCACTGGTCCTGGAGTCAGGAGGACCTGAGTTCAAATCTGGTCTCAGATCAGATACTTGACACTTATTAGCTGTGTGACCCTGGGCAAGTGACTTAACCCCAATTGCCTTGCAAAAAAAAAAAATTCTGTCCTGGTCTCTCTTCTCTTCTTCCTTTATTCTACTCCACTTGGTGATCTGATCAGCTTCCATGGATTTAATTATCATCTCTGTGGTGATATTCTCAAAATTATCTATCCTGCTAAACTCACTCTTGACATCCACTCTTGCATGTCCAACTGCCTTTCAGATGCCTCAAACTGGATGTCTGATAGACATCTTAAACTCAATATGTTGAAAACTGAACTCATTATCTTTGCCCCTAAACCCTCCCTACTTCCTACCTTCCCTATTACTGTAGAGGGCAACACCAACCTCTCAGGACATCAGGCTTGCCAGCTAGGAGTCATCTTAAATTCCTCACAATCTCTCAACCCCCACATCCAAGCCATTGCCAAGGCCTGTCAATTTCACCTTTACAACATCTCTCCTACACCCCCTTTGCTGGTGATGATGATGACAATGATGATGGTGATGATGATGATGATGATGATGATGATGATCTTTGATAAGTGGGGTTCTCCTCCTTTGAGAACCACAGTGTTAAGTACCATCACCACCTTTGTACTCTTTTCATTCTTCTTAGGTACCAAGAGGAAGCCCTGCATGTCTGGGATGCTAGAAGGATTTTAAGGATACCAATTAAGATATCTGATGGACCTGAGTGTTGAGTGTTCTGGATTCTTTGTTGTTGGCACATCTGGGGTGTGTGAATGATTTGTGAATGAATGCCCCAAAGATAACAATTGTAGAGAAAAATTAACTCCCTCCCTCTGCCCAAATCAGTTAGTTTCCAAATGTCAAATGATATTTATAGAAAAGAGGAGAGGCAAATTTCCCCTCAATTGACTGAGTCCTTAAATTGACAAGGAAGAGAAGATGATCATATTTTAAGCAATCTTTTCTGTTTAGGTGTTTCTTTAATGGTTTTGTATTGCAAACTTAAAAATAGAAGGGCCTATGCCTGTGCTCATGCTGGCTGGGATATTTTGAACTTGATTTCCGAGGTTGCTGACAGCTTCTGAAAGATTTAGCAACTGGCAGCAAGGAAAAATTCCCATAGAATCTATACTATGAACTTTTTTTTTTCTGGAAAAGAGAAACAGCATCGTTTAGCAGGTAATATATTTGCAATAAAAATATGGTTATGCAATAATGGTTCATTAATATGGTAAATCATAGCATAACTTTTTTTTATTAATGTAATAAGGAATTTATGGAAATAAAGAATTCTCTTTCCCTTCTGGCACATTTTAGTAGTTTTTGGTTTGGGAGGGCTGTTTAATTTTTTTTGAATTTTATTATTATTATTCAAAACAGTCATTTTGATTTGCACAGAAGATAACAGTTGTTCATGACATTTTTATTTCTGCATAAACAGATTTCCATTTTGGCGAAGGTTAATACAGTAGGCATTTATTTTTACTTTTGGATAGGCTGAGATACGCGAGAGCACTTTGTTTGGTATGTAGCCGCTAATTTATCCTTTATGCCTTTACGATCTTGTCAGTGCCTCATGTCTCCCTTAGTTTTTCTAATCTAAAATAATCCCAGTGAAATCCTTTGATTGTCTGTTTGGACCTGATCCACTCCTAAAGCAAGAATGTAATGGGCTTTATGGCACTTACATGGGAGTAATTTATCCAGCAGAGTGACTACAGATACTTGTTTTAATAAGAATATGCTTTATGGTAAGTGGGGACTGCTATTTAATTAGCCAAAGGGAAAGTAGTTCATGATACAATCTGTTCCAATCATCTTGGACATTAAACAAAAAGTCAGGCTAAGTTATTTATGTACACGTACTTTATTTGTACTTGCTTTGAGCAAACCTCTTCCCGGGAACTTTATAGTATTTGGGGAGGGGGTGGACACTGGGTGGTTGTGGGATAAGGGGAGTGTAGGGGGAAGCAAAGGACATGAGAGCATCGCATAAAATTAAAAAGGAAGAAGATGAAGAAGGTTGCGAGTCCAGGCATACCAAATGAGAAATGAGAGAAGTGGAGATTATCCTCTTGCCTTTTGTAACTTGCATCTTAGTAAAATAATCTAGTTGCAGAACAAAATGGGAGTTGAGCAAAGCATTGTGGGATTGTTTTGTCCAGAGCACTTCTGGGAAGCTGTATTTGATGCTGCTATGGCATGTTTCTGAAGGATGATGGTTCTCATAGACCCCTCATCCTACTCTAGTTTACTCACCAGATGGCAAATTAAGATCTAAGAAACTCAGAGGAGACATACCTCCTTTCTGCTCTTAGACTCAGTACAGTGGGAAACATTTTAAGCAATCCACTTCTCCCTAGAAAGCTATAGTGGTAAGAGAATGGATACTATTAGAATCGATTTCTGCTTGCTTAACATATTATCATTCAGGTTGGGCAAGTAGGCAAGTGACTATTTACAACTCCATCATAGCTGCACTTTTTCAGTCAATGTTCAGAATCAAGAATATTCTATTTGAAAGGAAGAGTTTGCACAATGCCTCCAACTCTCACCCTAGCCCTGAATGCGCCTCCGACCCAACCCTATACGTAATGTGTCACCTGTGTCTGCCCAGGTAGAGTATGGAACATTCAGGGAAGACCATGACTTCTTTTGTATCAATCTATGGTATTCAGTGTATTGACATTCTTAATTGCATTGGGTTCATGGCATTGTGTTCACAGTAGACATCTAATAATGGATTTCTGTTGACTTTTTATTTACAAAATGACTCCAAAGTAAACATTAATAAAAATGTACTAAACATGAGAGGACTCACTGTGGCCCAGCTAATTTTGGTAAAAAATATGTTTAAAAAAAGTCAACTTCTCTTTCTTAGGAATATAACAAAGATAAAATATATGGACCAAGTGTGACCCCAGAGGTATATGACCAAATACTGAAGGTAGGAAGTAGGAGGAATTAGGAAGAAGACAAAGCATAAAGAACTGACTAACTTAATAACATAGTAGACATTCCAGAGTGGCAGACAGGTGGCATAGTGGCCAAGCCTGGAGTTCAGATCCAACCTCAGACATTTACTAGCTGTACCACCCTAGACAAATCACTTACCCTGTTTGCCTCACTTTCTTCATCTGTAAGATGAACTGGAGAAAGAAATGGAAAACCACACCAGTGTCTCTGCCAAGAAAACCCCAAATGGGGTCACAAAAAGTTGGACCCAACTGAAAATGACTGAATAACAATAACAAAAGACATTTCAGATGGTCTCCAACTTTCTTGAATACTTAGGTTTTTTTTTTTTTCCCCAATAGCAAATTCCCTCTTTCCCTCTATGCTCTGCAGCAAAGCTGTCTAAAATGAGAAATTCCAGGTGGTCATTTCTATACTTGTTTACAACATAGAGCTGCAAGGTCAAGAATATAAGTTCCTGGAGGGCAGGGACATTTTCATTTTTAGTTTTGTGTCCCTAGGGCCCAGTTTAGTTCCTAGCACATAACAAGTACAAAATTAATATGTGTTAAATTGGATTGAATTGAAAATAAGAGCCAAGCCTTGGACTCAGTTTATTATTTCAAACTCCAGAGGTCAAGATAGGACAAAGAAAAACTAAAGTGAAAGATCTTTTCTTTGGATCCATAGTCCTAGATACATTTCACTGTGCCTTGAAAAAATTTCTGGCACAAGATAGTGTGCAGAACATGCTCACTCCTGCCCTCCCCCCATGACCCAAAAATGTGTAAACAGCTGGTGTGTGCAATCCTACTTGCTAGAGTGAAGTAATTGTAAGAGTTTGATGTTAAACAAACACAGGCCTGTACCAAGAACCAGAAAATATTACATATACAATATGACACCCAGTCCATCATGATCCATGAGTGCTTCAGGTTTTAAGTGCCCACACTGACCGCGTACAAGCACAGCAACTGATAAAAACAGGTTATGAATTTGTTTCCCATTTTGAATCATCCAAGTTGTTTTGCTACAGTTGTCTTTCCATGGCATTACTCAGAATCTGCAAAACCCTGAAAGCTTCTGACCCTCTGTTTCTGTAGCCCCAGACACTCACCCTTGCCGTCCATCTGAAAGAGCTCTGTTGTTTTTCATCTTATCTGGACAAAACAGGTAGGGTACCACTTTCCCCTCAATCCATTCTAATAACTCATTTATACAAACAGTGAGCATTAAAAAGGACTGATCAAAGAGAACAGGAGTGCTGCTCCTGTTAATTTTGTTTACCCTCCCCTGGGAAACTGGGTGTATAATAGCTTCTGTCCACTCAAAGAGGTCCTCACACACCAGGTTTAAAAATATACATTTCTTTAAGAGGATTTATTGAGTTCATGAGTCAACTGTTGATGTCCTTGATTCAAAGTCCAACACGAATACTTACTAGCCACATAAACCTCTCTGAGCCTCCTTTTCTTTTTGTCTATAAAATGGTGCTAGTAATGCCCGAAGAAACAGCTGTACTGGGCTACTGTTAGTTTGAAATGAGATCATAGATATAAAGCAGGTTGTGAACCTTAAAGCACTAAATAAACACTAGCCCTTACTATTTTGGCCAAAACTCATGACTTTATTGGTACAGGAAATTCTGATGAGGAAACTCTGTCTACTAATGCAGACTGGCACCTTTTCTACAACTTATAACCTTAGAAAGTTGTCTGGGATACAGAGAAATTAAATGACCTGCCCAGGATCCATATATGTCCAAACATGTTAAGAGCTGGGATTTGAACACATGTCCCTGACTCTAAACAAAGTCTTTACCCACTATCCAAAGTCATTGGTATTATTATTTTTATCATTGTTGTTATTTTGCTTTTTTCACATTTATGTTCAATGGAATTCAAATATAAATGGTCCTAGGCAAAGGCACTATCCTATTAGATTTTATGACAATGTTTAATGAATTATCACAAGTTATGAACAAAAATCATTGGGGTTTTTTTTTTTGTCACTGAAAGGGTTGAGATCTAAGCTCATCTTCTGTAGTCTCCCTTAAAATACTTTTGAGGGAACACCTCTATTAGCAGACAGAATGATAAGAGTACTTGTTCTCATATGGTTTTAGATTCTTTCACTTGTTCTCTATACTTTGAAGCTTTTTTATTTCACATAGTTTGGAAGTTATGTGTTTGTTACAGTAGTATCTGTTGAAAATGTTCCTACATTTTTTAATGAATCGATGTTATGTCCACACAATTGTGGAAGATGATTTTGTAGGTGATAATGTTACAAATCCAATACAATTTATTTCTTAAGTTATCTATAAAATTTAGAGGTTTGTATTCGTAACATGAAGCCTAGTTATTTTCTGGTGTACAATTGCTGTTTATCATCATTATTAGCAGTATATAGTACTGATCAGCACCACATAAACAACAGCATGGTGACAGTACAAATTCCTCCTTTAAAATGATATTTTCTTGATTTTTCTATGTGTCAGTTCTGTTTTCTATGTGTTAAATTGGTAAATGAAATTACAATAGCTTTATAAATAGTCATTTACCTATGTGCCCAGCCTGAACAATAACATATTAGACAAATATCAATTTGTGCTGATAGCATTCATTTTATTAACAATATTGGATGGAATGAATTAATTAGTCAATACCCACCCTAGATGAACCTAAAATCCAATAAAGTTACCACTACTATAAAGAAAAATATAGACAACTAAGGCAAAATAAGCAAACATTGACCCTTGCAAAAACTAAGTGAAATAGGGGCAGCTAGGTGGCGTAGTGGATAGAGCACCGGCCCTGGATTCAGAAGGACCTGAGTTCAAATCCGGCCTCAGACACATAACACTTACTAGCTGTGTGACCCTGGGCAAGTCACTTAAACCCAATTGCCTTGCCAAATAAAAAAATAAAAAAAAAATAAAAACCCCAAAAGATTAAGTGAAATAAAAAAAGATTTGGTGTGTGACATTCCACTTTCACTTTATTTGGTTGAACTGATATCCCTTTAAGAGAGCCAGGATATTTCTGCCTTCTCTCTTTGAGCTCCATCAACCCTTCTGGTATTCAAGTAATTGGTCCCAAAGCAAAAGGTTTAAGGCTTAGTGTAGCTTTGGAAGTTCTGGAATCTTGCAGAGTCTGGGAAATATGAAGTGGGCTGGATGGGGAGGTGATATTCACCAGGGCCATACATCTCAATGGCCCCAACTGATGATTACAGTTGATTGAAAATCACTAGAGGAGAGAGAGACAGAGAGAGGGAGGGAGAGAGAGACAGAGAGAAAGACAGAGAGAGACAGAGAGAGAGAGAGTGATTGTAAATAGATTTGTGAGGTTAGATGTTTAAGTAACTGGTGGTGAGTGGATGGGGCCCAGAGGGAGGCATAGAAATCACACATTCACAGGATTTAAGAATAGAAAAAGTACTTAGAGGACACTATCTAGCCCCAACCATATTCTAAAACACTACCAACACTTGTTCACCAATGAAGGGGAGCCCACCACCTCTTGAGGCAGCCCATTCCACCTTAGAGTTGCTTTCATTCTTAGAAAAACTTTTCCCCCACTTCTCATAAGTCTAAATTTACCCTTTGCAATTCCTACATATTGTTCCAAATTCTACCCTCTTGGGTCAATCAGAGCAAGAATAATCTCCTTTCCAAGTGACAAATAATTGAAGATAGATAGCATATTTTCCATTTTTACTTTCCACCAAGTGAAATATCCTCAGTTCTTGTAACCAGCCTTCATGTAGCAGGAATTCAAGACCTTTTACCATCCTGGATGCCTTCTTTTATATACTCTCCAACTCATTGATGTCTTTAAAATGTGATGCTATAGACTGATCCCTATACTTTAGATGTGGTCTAACCAGGGCTATGTCAAGGAATAACATCACATCCCCAGTATTAGGCACTATATCTCTCCCAGCAACATGAGACAAGTTGTATTAGCTTTCTTTCCTTCCCATATTAGATTGTTGGCTCATATTGAGTTTAGAGTCCATAATGAGATTGCACGCACGTGCACACACACATTCAGGTGAGTTTTTCAACAGAAATTATCCTTGCTCAGTTGATTTTTCTCTGAAAAACATTTTGTGCATCCTTGTCATTGAAAGGCAATTTGCTTTTCAGTGGTCTAGATCCTGCATTCATATCTTATATGACTTCATCAACCTTTTTTTTAGAAGACCATAGAATCCAATATTTATAGTAAGAAGGTACCCTGAAGGTCATATAGTCCAATCCCTTCATTTTACAAGGCTCAGAGAGATCAAATGATATGCTCCAGATCACAGAGATAATAAATGGTAGAACCAGGATTTCAACTCAGATCCTTCTTCCAATTCTCAAACCAGTACTCCTTCCAATGTATAGAATGTCTCTCCAAAAGGGTATGTGATTTGATCTCGAATCTTTTACTGAAAAGCCCTTGTGTGACTAAACTTTCTCCCATCAAACATTAGCCACATATTTGAAGAATGTAATCAGTGTAAATATAAGATTTTTTTTGTTTTTATTTTTGGGAGGCAATTGTAATTAAATGACTTGTCCAGGGTCACACAGCTAGCGTCTGAGACTGGATTTGAACTCAGATCCTCCTGACTCTAGGGCTGGTGCTCTATCCACTGTGCCACCAAGCTACCCTCAATCAGAGTTCAAGTAAAATAATATTGATGGTGATAGTAGCAATAGTAACAACAATAATAATGCTTTATGTTTATATGATGCTTTAGAACATAGTAAGCATCTTTACATAAGTGATCTTATTAAATCCTTCCAACAATCTTGTAAGATAAACAAAGTGTATCTCATCTCCATGTTACATAGGAGGAAACTAAGGCTCAAGGCAAGGAAGTGACTTGGTCAAGGTCATAGTACTAGTACGTAGTCAGTCCCCAATGTTATGACTTCTGTTCCAGCACTATCTCTGTTAAACTATCAGCATATGTTGGGTTTGAATGTAGAAGACTTGAGTTACAATCCCATTTTCATCATTTAATATCTTTGAGATCATGAACAAGTCACTCAGTCTTTTGGGGACTCAATTTCCTTAACTGAAAAATGAAAAGATGAGATTAGATCCCAAGGTCAAAAATTTATATGTTACCTTGGGATGGATCAAGTCCTCAAAAATCCTGTCCAAGTCTAGATCAATGAACCTTAGATCTCTTCTCAGAAAAAAAAAATGTCAAATTGCTGAAAATTTCCAAAAGAAGGCATCCTTAAAACATTCTTGACAAGGCATCCATCAGAAGAGTCTTTCTTATATTTAACCTAGATCTTCCATGTTAAAGCTTCAACCAATTTTGTTTACTCCTGGCTTCAGCAAAAAGAAAAAGAAACAGTAGGTCAATGCCCTCTATTTAATAACTCTCCATGTTCATGAAGACAGCTATTATATTGCCTCTCATGCGTTCCTCTTCTGAGCCAAGTAATTCAAGGTTCTCTGACCTTTTTTTCCCCTAGAAAGTCTTCCTTTCTTGCTCTTTAATCATCTTTGTGGCTCTCCTCTGAACATTCTCCAAGTAAAACTTGTCCACATCCCTCAGGTTCTGATGCCCAGAATTAAACACAGTGGCCCAGTAAGGGTTTAATCAGTGCTGAGTACAATGGAAGGCTTAATTTGTGGTTCTTACTTGCTATTTATACATCCCAGGGATCTGGGACATTGGGGAACAAAGACTCTAGAAAGGGAGAACTCAGTTGTAAATTTTGTCTGGAAAATGTAACCATATTCATTGAGGTACTCAACTCTTATTAAATTCTTCTGAGAGGGCATGAGTCTTCCTACATTTAGACTTTTTAAGAATAATTAACCATTTCATGCCTGTCAATCCTGCCTGCCTCTGCTTTCATTCCTGACTGAACCTTAACAATAGTTCTTTTCCTCAATATAAAATGTACAGTACTTTGTTAATAAAATAAAATAAGTGTAAGAGGTGGGGTGTAACAGAATGAATTTTGGTTTTGGAAAATATTACAGTCTGGTCATATTACTATGCCAATATATAGAATATATAATCAATACCTAATTCTCTCTCTTTTTTTTACAGAAGGGAGTCAGATCACCCAATCTCCCACCACCTGCTTCTTCAAAAGTTGACCTCTAATCTTAAAATGTAATCCTTCCTCCCCTGTCTCTTAGAACTTTTGTCTTTCTTTAAGGTTTAACTCATATTTCATCTTATATCAGAAGCTCTTCCTGATTCCCTTGATCAATCAGTCAATAAACATTTCTTAAATGCCTAATACATGTCAGTCACTATGTTAAGCACAAGAGACATGAAAAGAGGCAAAAGACAGCCCCTACCCTCAAGTTGCTCACAGTCTAAGGGAGGAGAAAACAAGCAAAAACTTTGTACAAACAAGCAATCTACAGGATAAATAGGAAATGATTAAGATAGGGAAGCCATTCCCTTAATTAAGAGAGATCGGGAAAGGATTCCTGTGGATTTTGGTTAAGATTTAAAGGAAGCTGGGGAAAGCAGCAGGTAGAGATGAAGAGGAAGAGCATTGCAGGCATGAGGGCCAGTTGAGCTACTATAGATATTATTGCTCACCTCCATCTTTGTGAATACATATATAATTATATAATCTACACATATATAATATTTGTATGTAGACACATGCATATATTTTGTATATGTATTATACACACATATTATGCATGTATATAACATATATATTATACATGTTTATGTGTTTTGTCTACCCAATAGAACATAATGCTTGGAATAATAACTTTTATATGGTAGGTATTTAATAAATATTTATTGGATTAGCTTTATTTAATGTAAATATCATTATGTTTGTTTTTAAAATATTTATCTTTAGTTCATGAAACATCAGTATGGTAAGGAAAATAAGTCACACTGTGAAGAGTTGCATCAGAAGTTGCTAGATGTATATAAGAAACATTTAAAATGAATAGTCAGATATGGAGTAGAAATGAAGAGATAGAATACAATCTATTATACTTCAAGTGACTAAAAGGACAGGAGTTTGGAGCATGATTCCAGATAAGGCAATAATAACATTTGATAAGAAAAAATGAATTTTAAGTAATAAGATGATGACGACGATGATCATAATGGTAATGACGATGATGCTGGTGGTGGTGGTGGTGGATGATGATGATACAATGATATTAGTGTTTAGACATTCAGTGACATAGAAGTTAGGTTCTTAAAAGCAAATCTAGGTATATTGCAAAAAAAAAAAAAGACTAAAAATAACCCCAAAATAGTGAGACTCTTAAAATTCTTCTTCTAGAGCTAGATAAATTCAATAGAAATATAAAGAAATATATTCTCAAAGAAGGGCAGGTAGGTGGCACCATAGTTCACAGAGCATCAGGCCTGGAGTCAGAAAGGCTCATCTTCTCGAATTCAAATCTGGTCTCAGACACTTACTAGTTATGTGACCCTCAGCAAGTTACTTAAACCCATTTGCCTCAAGTTTCCTCATCTGTAAAATGAGCTAGAGAAGGAAATAGCAAAGCATTGAAGTATTTTTTTCCAAGAAAACTCCAAAATGGGGTCATGAAGAGTCAGATAGTACTGAAAAATGAGTAAACAACAACATACTCAAAGAAACTGGAAAAAACAGATTTGAGTCACCTATAGCAATTTACAAATGGAAATACTATAGAACACACATTTCTTAGCAACCATTTACAAGAATGAATCATGTATTCAGCATCAAAGGAATTTTCTTCATCCAAAGAATAAATAATAAATGCATAATTTATGGAATATGACACAATAAATTTTATTTAATAAAGGAAATAAGTACCAAAATATTCACCTTAGTGAGTAAAGCTTGCTGAGTAATGCTTAATTACTATGTCAATGAACAAATAATAAGTAAATAAATATATACATATATACATACATACATAATTTTGTTAAAGGTAATTATAAGAAAGCAACAAAATACTTATAGACTATAGTAAAATAAATTTTTATTTAATAAAGGAAATAAGTCAAAAATATTCACCTTGATGGGTAAAGTTTGCTAAATAATGCTTAATTGCTGGTCAATGAACAAATAATGAGTAAATAAATACATGCATGCTTATATACATACAGACATACATACATGCATACATAATTTTGCTAAAAGTAATAATAAGAATGTACCAAAATACCAAACTTAGAGGAGTCCTCTGCGGTTCTCAAAGGAATATTCATAAAGGGAATAGAGGAGGTAAATATGGGTAAGGCTAGGATTCTTCCTTTACCTGCTATTTCATGATAAAATTCTAGAACTGCTATTATGGTGATAAAAACAAGAGAAAACAACTGAAAGTATAAACATCAAAGAGGACTAAAAATTATCCCTATTTATAGATTTCATTATAGCCTACCTAGAAAGCCTCACAGAAACAGTTAAGAATTTGATTGAGATGATTGATATCATTAGTGTAGTAGCAGGATATAAAATAGATCCACAAAAATCATCAGAATTTGCATAGAGTATTAAGAAATTAAGAAAAATAATCATTAGCGAAATATCATTTTAAATAACTAGAAAAGTCACAAATGTCTATAAATTAAATTAACTTACCACAGCACACACAAGTTGTTTTTTTTTTTTTTAAGAAACTGTGAAACACTCTTTACCGAAATAAAGAAAGATCAATAATTGTAGAGGTTGATATTTACTTCTCATTGTTAGGCTATTCCAACATAGCAAAAATGATTGTGCTACATATTATCCCAGATTTACCGCTGTGCCATTCATATTACCAAGGTGCAGATGATTGTGCACTCAGTGCAGCCTCTGAAGCTGAGATACAACAACATATGGATCAATTTTCTGCTGCTTGTGCTAGTTTTGGCCTAACAATTAACACCAAGAAAACACAGGTGTTCCATCAGCCACCACTGCCGCATCCCTATGGGGAACCATTGGTTACAGCAAATGGAGAAGTTTTGAATACTGTGGGGAAGTTCACTTATCTCGGTAGTGCACTTTGCATGGATGTATACATTGATAATGAGGGTGACACATACGTTGTCAGAGCTAGCTCAGTGTTTGGGAGTCTCTGAAGGAAAGTATGAGAGAGAAGAGGTATTAAACTGACTACCAAACTGAAGGTCTACAGAGCCTCATTGATGTATGCCTGTGAAACCTGGACAGTATACCAGTGCCACACCAGGAAACTGAATCACTTCCATTTGAATTGTCTTAGGAAGATTCTGAAGATCATCTGGCAGGATAAGATACCAGACACTGAGGTCCTTTCCTGAACTAAACTGCCAAGCATTCAAACTCTGCTTTAGAGAGTGTAACTCCAATGTGCCGGCCATGTTGTTTGAATACAAAACGTATGCTTGCCAAGAAGACTATTTTATAAAGAACTCACACCAGGCAAATGTTCACATGGTGCACTGCAAGGACACTCTCAAGGTCTCCCTTAAGAACTTTGGAACTGGGACAGCTAGATGGCACAGTGGATAGACCACTGGCCCTGGATGCCCTGGATTCAGGAGGACCTGAGTTCAAATCCAGTCTCAGACACATGATAACTCACTAGCTGTGTGACCCTGGGCAAGTCACTTAACCCCGATTTCCTCGCCAAAACAAAACAAAACAAAACAAAAAACAAAAACAAAAACAAACAAAAAAAAATCTTTGGAATAGATTGTGAGACATGGGAGACACTAGCACAGGACCACTTAGCATGCCATACCCACATCAGAGAAGGTGCTGTGCTCTATGAGCAAAGCATAATTGAAATAGCTCAAAAGAAACACAAAATGAGCAAATTTAGAGAATCCACCCCAAATGTTCATGTGGACTATTTGTGCCTGACCTGTGGTAGAGCATTGTGAGCTCATATTGGTCTGATCAGTTACAGTTGGACACACTGAAGCTTGGCTCTAGCATAATGATGTCATTTTGGTCTTCTTTGAGAAGGAAGGAAAACAACCAGTCAACCAAGGTAATGCTTTATAGTTAGTTCTAGGCAAAACAAGAAAATTCATTTGAAAGAACAATAGATTTAGGATCTCAAGACAAATAATGGGAAATATTACAAATGAATATTTACATTTATACATACATATGTATGTATATGCTGTCTCTTCTAATAGAATATAAGCTTCTTAAAGGCAGGGATTACATTTTTGTCTTTATATCCTCAGCATCTACCACCATGTTTGGCAAATAGTAGGTGCTTTACAAATGCTTATTGGATGAATAATAAATCAATATACATCAAAATTATATGATATTGATTTAAAGGTATGTCAGTAGAACATATTAGATAAGCAAGAAGTACAATCAATTGAAAATAATTGTTTATTTTTTTTAATTAAAGTGAGGTTATATATCACTATGAGAAGAACTCTACTTTGGTCATGAGCTATTGGAACAATTGGAGAGTAGCTTGGCAAAAATTTGGTTTAAACAAATAGCTTATAGTATATGCTATAAGATACTCCAAACAGATGCACAATCTACACATGAAAGGTTACTTGTTTTTATTTTTGTTTTTTAAATACAGGAGAAAGAAATCAAAGACATTTTATAAATAAAGCTTAGGGGGGAATTCTAAGCCATACAATGTCTAAAGAATATCATAAAGAGGAAAATAGATAATTTTGACTACATAAAATTTAAATTTTGTATGAATAAAATCAATTAAGATAGAATAAAAAGAGAAATGGAAGAGTGGAAAAATAGTTATATAAACATTACCAATAAAATTTTGATTTCCAAGATGTATAGTGAATTACCATAAACATATTACACGAAGAACCATTAGATAATGGTTGATAGACCATTGAGATAGACACTTAATAGATAAGTAGCAAAATAATATAGTTTGTAAAAAAAAAGAATTCTAAGCTATAAATAGCCATTTGAAAACATATTCTGAATCACTTATGCTAAGATAAATGCATATTAAAACAATTATGAGGTTTTATTTCCCACCAGCAAATTGACAATGATGATAGAAATAATATGAAAACAATCAGTATAAGAGATTGTGGTATGACAGACATTGTTGGTGGAATTGTCAATTGGTCCAACCATTCTGGACACCTATTTGGAATTGTGTGAAGAATTTACTAAATTTCCCAGACCTTTAACCCAATGATGCCACTGCTTGGCTTATATCTCAAAAATGTCAAAGATAGAAATAATTGTCAAACATATACCAAAATATTGATAGCAGCACTCTTTGTGGTAGCAAAGAACTGAAAAGAAAGTGGATGCCCATCAACTGAAGAATAGATGATAAAACTGTGGTATTAGCATGCAATGGGATATTATTTTTCCAGTGAGAAATAATGAATATGAGAAATTAAGAGAAATATAAATATATGTGTATAGTACAAAATAGTAAACTCATAATAACAATATGAACAATGAACACAACAATGTAAATGAAAAATCACTGAAGGCAAGTTGAGTTCTGAGTATGTGAAAAAATAATGAATGTATCCTTAAACAGATAATGAAACTTACCTTGTTGTTATTTATTTATTGAGACTGGGTTTCCCCATCTTATCCAGGTTGGAAGTGAAGCCTCCACTCACAGGCTAATTCCACCTCTAATAAGCAGGGAAGCTTTAACCTGCTGTCTGTTTCTCAGCTGTATCCTCTTTAGGCAGCCTGGTAGCCTCTGCTCATGGTGGCTCACAACATTGGCACTAGAGTTACTGAAGATTAATGGGATGCACCACTACGACTGGCTCCTACCTTGCTTTTCATGGCAGAAGAGGACTACTAGGACAAAATCAATCAACCAAAATTAATTAATTAATTAATAAGTGCTTGCTTCGTTTGAGGCACTGTGCTAAGCACTAAGGATACAAAAAGAAACAAATGACAATCCCTGCCCTCAAGGAATTTATGGGAGAGATAACATGAAAACAAATATACACAGAATAAACTTTACACAGGATAAATAGGAGATAATTAACAATAAGCAACAGGGAGCCACCGAAGTTTATTGAGTAGGGAAAGCATCATGGGATGAGATGGTCAGCCCTGTGCTTCAGAAAAATTGCTTTAGTGGTTGAACAGAGGATTGAATGGAGTGTAGGGAGACTTGGGACAGGTAGATGTAATGGGATACTATTGTAAGTCCAAGCATGAGGTGATGAAGGCCTGCACCAAAATGGTGGCAGTGTCAGAGCAGAAAAAGGAGAATATTCAAGGGATGTTGCAAAGGTGAAATCAACAGACCTTAACAATAGATAGACTGGGAGCAGGAGGAGGGGATGAGAGATAGTGAGGCATCAAGGAGGACTCCTAACCTGAGGAACTGGGAGGATGGTATTGCCCTCTACAGTAATAGGAAAGTTAGGAGGAAGGGAGGGAGGGTTTAGGAGAAAAGATAATGAGTTTGGCTTGGGACATGTTGAGTTTAAGATGTCTACTGGGCATCCATTTTGAGATGTCTGAAAGACAGTTGGAGATGGGAGATTGGAGGTCAGCTTAAAGACTGGGGCAAGATGGGTAGATCTGAGAATCATCTGCATAGAGATGGTAATTAAATCCATGGAAACTAATAAGATCTCCAGGTGAAGTAGTATAGAGGGAGAAAATAAGATGACTTAGGATGGAATCCATCCAGGTGGAGTTAGAAGGAAGCAAGTTCCAGGAGAGGAGAATGATGAAAATGGAAATGGCTTCGTACATTGTCAGACACAGCAACTGCATCAAATGTTTTTGTTTAATTGGTGCTCTTTGTCACAGAAGTCTGTTCAGTCTGTAGGGAATGGGGTGGTGGTGAAGATTTGTTGGGTTTTTTTTCCTTTATTTTCTCAAAACTTAATAATGATGATGATGACAACGATAATGACAACAACAACAATAACCAGAATGATGGAATTTATGTAGAACTTAATTTAGGTTTGCAAAGTGCTTTACAAAAATGAAATGACTGTGACATGAAGAACAAATGTAGCAAGAAAATGTGTTTTGAAAATCATAGATAAGGAACCAAAATGTTGCTATAAATGTTGTTTCCATATCTTAAAAAAAATGTAATTTTCAAAGTACTTTCGCACATTTTGCCTCAATTAATTCATTTATCAATCCTATGAGATAGACTGCAGAGGTATTATAATGGCCCTTTTGACCTACAGGGAAGTCAAAGGGCAGCAAGGTAAAGTGAATTGTTGATAATCACATAGCTAGTTAGTGGCAAAGATAAATTAAAAATTAGAACACTTGACTTAGCAAAAGATATCTTTAAATAGAACTTTGCCACAAAAGCCCATACTTTTATACTATCATTTTTCCCATATGTGATAGATATGTATGGTGTATGTATGTGTGTGTCTGTATACACACACATATATACTATATCTATTTATCTATCTATCTATCTATCTATCTATCTATCTATCTATCTATCTAT
>NW_020945042.1:1631159-1643268 GCF_900497805.2 Vombatus ursinus | reverse complement strand
TATCTATCTATCTATCTATCTATCTATCTATCTATCTATCTATCTATCTATCTACCTAAATGATGCATGGATTTGGTTATGATCTCAAAAGAATCCAAATTATTAGTGGCCCAAGTGGCAATGAACAGACTCATGATGGTTGTGAATTGGTTGCCGCATTTTACACAAGACTAGAAAAGGAGATATTATAGTCAGATGATGATATAGCACGAGGATAGGAAAGCAGATGGAAAACTCAAGTATTACATTGGCATTCATGAGATGTTAGAAGAAATTTGGACAGGCTTCTCACCTTAAGTAACCTCCTACTAAGTATATATAGAAAGGACATTGACAAATTTTCTAGGATGAGGAGTGGGTTTATTATAATCTGTACCTTCATAAGTTTCTAAAGTGTGCAATACCAGCCCCTGAGGGGTGCTGAAATGATCCAGGGAGGGTGGTAGTAGCCTCTGGTGCAACTAGGAGGTCTTGAACAAAAATAAGGGGGTGGTGGAAGCATAATGAAAGAAGAGAAGAAAATTTTGAAAAACCATTTGTACATGTTTCATCTGTTGTATAACAGTTAAAATCCTAGTGATTACATTATTTTCCAAATAAACACACAAAATGCAAGTTATAACCTATCAGTGGTCAAGTCTGCTCACAGACCTTAAAAAGCAAGTGTTGGCAGGCCAGCATGTCGCACATTGTAGGGAAGTCCAGCATGCATTGGCAGGAATATGTTTGTGTATTGACTTGTTTACAATACCACACTATATATAAATGGTTACATGATGCAATATTGCATCATCAAAATTTCAATGCAGGAAAAAACCCACAAATTTATAATAAATTATTAAATTTAAGATGTGTCACTTAAAAGTATCTTTTGAAATGATAAAAATTTTAAAAAAAATTGAAGGGTTAAAGAAAGTAGATTTCCAGGCAGGGGGGTAAATAACTTTGTTTTTTAAGGGGAAGTAGGTCAAATAAGTTTGGGAACCTCTGCTGTAGAGGGATCAAACCTGTCACTAGGAAATCTGTGTCTAGAGCAAATGTAGTAGGGGAGACTTGGAGGCATGAGGTAGAAGATAGAAAGTGAATTGCCCAATGTCATGCAGGTAAGACATTGTAGAGCTGGGATTCAAGAACAGCATTGCCATAGGTATGACTATGTCAGGAGAAGGGGAGGCCTGCCCTTCATAGAGTCTAAAGCCCTCCAATCACAGGGACTAGTGTGGTTGGAGGGATGCAAGCCACAGAAGAGGAGAATGATGAAAGTGAAACCATGGTGGGAGAGGCAGGTGCCTGGAGTGTGTCATGCTATAAGTCAGCACAGACAAGTATAGGATCAGGAGACAAGGTATAAATGATGTGACCATTTCAGGGAGGAAGTGACCCCCATCCATAAAGGTAGAAGGAAGGAAAGAAGGAAGGAAGGAAGAAGGAAGGAAGGAAGGAAGGAAGGAAGGAAGGAAGGAAAGAAGGAAGGAAGAAAGGAAGGAAGAAGTAAAAAGAAGTTAAAAAAGAAAGAAATTAAGAAAAAATAGGAGAAAAGAAAAGAAAAAAGGAAAACAGGAAGGAAGTTATGGTTCTGCAGTACAGAATATTAGGGATAGGGCTGGGAGGGAACAAAGCAATGGTCACCCAGATTTAGATATAGTTCTGCAAAAAAGTACCCATACTAATGAGATTATGGACGCATCCAAGTATCAAAGCATTATTATTTGTTTTTTGGCCTTACATGTTGGGCATCTGGTAGTAAAACAAAATATAAAAGATGTATGATCTTCATAAATCATACATTCTATGGATACTAGAAAAAAGCTAAACCATTGAATCTCCTATATTTCACTGCATTATCTGTTTGGATTATAAATAATTTCTAACCTCTTATATCTGGGTCACCACTGCTCTGTGGAATGGTATTGGTTGTTCTGAATGGTAGGCTCTTGGTTAGTAAGGGGAACAATTAAACAACAAATTCAGCAAACATTTACTATGTGCCTATTATGTGTAAAGTATCTTGCTAGGTGCTCATGATACAAAGTTGAAAATAAAATAGCCTTTGCCCTCAAGAAGCTTACATACTCCTGGAAGAGATTCTACTTCTGCTACTACTGTAACCACCCCGATAAGCTATTTTTTTCCCTAAGTGTCCCAAAAAAACTCTAGGACATCAAGTGCTGACCTGCATTTGTGGAGGGAGTTTCCTCACCTGGAAGTTCCCTTTAATACCAATGAAGTTAACAGATGATAATAATAACAACAACAGCAATTGCTTCTGCTACTACTACGACTACTAGTAGTACTACTACTACTATTACTACTACTAATATTTATATAGGACAGAGAGTGGAGAACCTATAGCCTGGAGGCCACATGTGGCCTTCTAGGTCCTTGGCTATGACTTTTTGCCTGAGTCCAAGTCTTACAGAACAAATTCTTTTATTAAGGGTTTATTTATTATATTTTATTATTTATTTATTATATGATTTATTATATTTGTATTATTTATAATGTCCTATATCATAGGACATTAAAGTTGTCTGTGTATGTGACATATTTGATCCTTCTAGGTAGGTGCAATTATTTTTATCCTTATTTTATAGATAAGAAAACTGTGGCTTAGAGAGATGAAATGAATTGCCTAATGCCCACAACCAGTAAGGAATTATACGCCAGTCTTTCTTATTCTAATAACTCTAATACTTTATAAAATAATGTTAAGAAAAGTGAGAGCACAGCCAACATACTAATTTCTTGGCCACAGTGAATGTGTACCTTGGTTTTCTTAAACGTGGGGAGAAACATGTGAAAATCATACTTCCTTCTTGGAGGGAAAATTATGTGTGTGTGTGTGTGTGTGTGTGTGTGTGTGTGTGTGTGTCTGTGTGTGAGCTTGTAAATATCAAATAGAGGCCTTCTATAAGACTTCTTTGTTTTTTCAAGAATGTTATGCATAAACTGTCATGGACATTAAGAATAAGCTTTGGTGGGACTAATTTACTGAGAAAATTCTCTTTTTATATCAAAAGTATGTCCCAAGAACCTACAGTGTCCTAAAAGGATACCAAGGACTTTGAAAACTTTTAAATGGCATGTGTGTTACTTGTTTGATTATTATTATGTCCTTTTCAACCTCAGGAAATTCATGATTCTATGACTATTCATAAAAATTCCTTAAAATGCCTCACTATGATGACTGCATTATTTACATTTTGTCTTGTTTTGTTGTGAACACATGAAAGTTTTGATGCCTTTCATTCATTCACAGATATTTGTTGAGCACTACCAAATTCCAAGAACTGGGATGGCTCCATTTTCTTTGAATCAAACATTTTATCAAGACGTTTTAAAATGCATTATATAGAGCTAGATCCATAATTAATTATTTCTTCATCCAAGGGAAGAGGGCAGGAGCCATTGGTGCCAAGGGGATGGATCTCTGTTCTCAGCCAGTTCTCCTTCGAAATTAGTTCACTTGGTGATTTCATCAGTTCCCATAGTTTTAAATATTATCTCTATGCCTTTGATAATCAGATCTACTAATCCAACCCCAACCTTTCTCTAGGTTCCCTTCTTCAACTGACTATTAGGCACCCCTATTAGACATCTTAAACTCAACATGCCAAACTGACCTCATTATCTTTCCACACAAATTCTTCCCCCTTCCAAACTTCCCTCTGATGAGGGCACCTAATACATCCTTTCAGTCACACAGGCTCATAACCATGGTGTCACCCTTAACTCCTCACTCTCACCCTCCCTAGACAGTCTGATTCTAAGTCCTGTCAATTTTAACTTCATAAAATCTCTCATATGCACCCCTTTCTATCTTCTGACACTATCACTGCCCAAGAGCAGATTCTCATCCCCTCATATCCAGACTATTACACTACTTCCTAATTGGTCTTCCTACCTTGACTCCTCCCTCTCCAAGCCACCCTTCACTCAGCTGTCAAAGTGTTTTTCCTTTAGTAGAGATCTGACCATTTATCCCCCATCCAATAAACTTCAGTGGCTTCCTACAACATCTAGAATAAAGTATAAAATCAATTGTCATTAAAAACCCTCATAACCCACCTCTCCCTTCACATTTCAGCCTTCTTACCCCTTCAACCTCTCACATATTCTTCAATTCAGTGACAATGACGGGCTTCCTTTCTATTCCTCCCACAAGAGACTCTACCTCCAGACTCTGGGCATTTCCCTGGCTATTCTCCATGCCCAGAATACTCTACCTCCCCTTCTTCATCTCCTGGCTTTCCTAGATTCTTTCAAGTCACAGCTAAAATCCTATCTTCTACAATAAGTCTTTCCTAATTGTGCTTAATGCTGGTGTTTTCTTTCTATTGATTATCTCCAGATTATCCTGTATGTGGCTTGTGTGTAGCTGTTGGCTTGATGCCTCTCCCATCAGACTGTGAGCTCCTTGAGAGCAAGAAAAGTTTTTTGTCTTTTTTGTTTGTTTGTTCATTTTGTCCAGCTAACCAGTGCCTGGTACACAGTAGGTGTTTAATAATTAAATATTTATTGACTCACTGACTGCATACAGAGGCACGGGGCCACAGAAGAGCAGTTCAGCCATGGGTTCAGTTCTGAAAAGGAGGCAATCTGCCCATATAAAGAGCCCTACCTGTACATCCATAGGATTTGGGGCAGGGAGGAAGGTAGATACACAGAAGAAGAGGACAATTGCATTCTGAGAGAAGAGTCAGTCAAGGAAGTGGGATTGCATCACACAATGCAGACCAGTAGAAGACTATAAAGCACAATAATAGCAGTCTCCAGAGCTTTCTGACAGATGCATGGAGAAATATTATGTACCTAAAAAAGAAGTGCATGCATTAAAAAAATGAAGCCATCTAGTTCCTAGCAGTGAATACGATATTTGAAACTACAGTTCCCCAGATTGAAGGTGGTATCTCAATTCCCTTTTACATTTATCAGCTATTGTATCTTGAGATGGATATTTAGCCTAAAGCATAGAACTGCAGTTTCTTGGAGTTTTTTCACAAATACTTAGATGGAAATCATAATACTCAATTATCAACCAAAGCCATTTTGAAGAATGTACAGGAAATGAGGGGCTGATTGTGGATCAACAAAATGCCAGTTATATTCTCTCCTTCAATGATGAAGGAAAATAAATCTCTCTCCAACAGAGAGGATCCATAGAACATGGGGTACGACATTCTAATTGCTTAATTACAAAGCTTTCTGGACATTATCAAGAAACCACCAAACAGTGTTCAGAGGTCTTTGCAAGGCTGGCCAGAAATCAATGATGGCAAGCTCTCGGGTTGTAAGGCGGTTTTTATTATACCTAGCAGAATTTCAGATTAAGAATTCTCATTTTTAAAGAAGAAATTTGAAATGTACAAGGGGCCAATTAGCAAGAGAAAGAGCAAACATGAGCTCCAAAGCCTTCGTTCCATGATAGCTTCTTAATGGGTGTATGTCCCAGAGGTATTAGATTTGGAACCCTGTGACCCCTTAGGCTGAACATCCATCTACTTAAAATAAGCATATTTTTTTTCACTATATGAACTATTACCTGGGAGAAAACTCAGCCTTTTGGGAAGCTGCATTTATTTTTTTTTTCAGGCTAGGAGGTCATCATCGAATGGGCTAACATAATCATTTGCCTAACGACTAGAAATATTGGTTTGGTTTCACAAAGTTGTTTTCAGAGATTTTTTTTCTTTTACATTTAAGAGCAATGTCTGGCACATAGTAGGCACTGAATAGTGCTTGTTGATTGGATGATTGATTTAACATATCTTTTCTCATGTTTAAGTAATGGGGTTGTAATATATAATTTAAATGGTAAGAGACCCAGAGGAAGGCTCCCACCATGTTGGCAGACCACCTGTAGAGAATGTGGGGGAAGAAATGGAAGAATCTCACAGGATGAGAAGGCAGGGATGAGTCTGGACATGCATCATTGGAGAGAATGCCCACATCAACAAAATCCCAGTTCCATTGAACTAAGTGTCAAAGCAGTAAGTAAATAATTTAAATGTAACTCAAACACCATGGTACTTGTGGGTAGAAAAGTACAATGCAAAAATCACATGTTTACTAACTTTTGAGATTGGGACTCTTTTTAGACAATTTATTTAAAATAATCTGACCCGTATGACTACTTGGTAATATTTATGGGAAGGAACTACATAAACATAAATGGTATCCTTGATGAAAATATGAAAAGGGAACAAGCAGACGTTCATAAAGAGGATTTTATAGCAAACCATATCTTTATAGTCACAAAGTTGTCTGCAAGGTTTAAAGAATACAAAACTCCACAGTGTTTATCCTTATTGCTTATTGACTTTTAGAATTTGAGTCAGTACAGCAAAATACCACCTCAAAGGCTCTTCTGTAACAAGATGTCTCTCATGAATATGTCAGGACTATACAAGGTACCTGAAAAATAAGCAGAATAACTTTATTATCCCTACTATTTTTATATAATAACATAATTCTCTTAATTATTACCCTTAAGCAATGGATAAAGGAAACAGATGAGCACCACATGGGTTTGTCACTGTCACGAAAGATGTCAGATATAGCCTCCAAATATCAGAAGGAATTTCTTCATACGGTGAGAGATTCTAATTTCTCTTGTATTGCTTTCTTCAAGATCCAGAATATGTCTCCTCAGTGAGATCTAGTATAATTCAGAAGATAATGTCTTAATAATCCATGCAAGAAAACACTAAGCAAATGACATGAATAAAACAATAATAACAACGACAATGAAACAAGGAAAGAAAGCATTTATTATGAGTTTACTATATGCCATGCCATGTACTATGTCCTGAGAATACAAATACTAAGATGAGAAAATCTCTCTGCCTTCAGAAAGCTTTTATTCTAATAATTCTAAAAGACAACACTTTTAGGACGGTGATGGCCAGGGAAGAATGCTTTTGTCTGCATACTCACGGGAATAGTGAATGGAGCCATTAGAAAAGTGATTAGCACTTCCTTTCTTAGAAATGTTTATTTGATTACTTCCCAGAACTTGAATCCTTGACTTCCTTTAAGATTCATCAAAAGTTCCATCTCCTCCTTCTCTGCTTCTTTTACCAGTCCTCCAAACTGCTATTTAAGTAGAGGTGATAGGTAAATATTTTAACAACCAGGTCTCTGAAAACTCACAATACACTTATAAGTTTAATCTGCATCATTAGCACTTTCCCCAAAATGTTCTTAATTCTAAGCAGTCAACAAAAAATATTAAATCAAGCTCTGATTTGTAGCTTTTTCCAGTTCCTTAGTTGTAAATATTCACATTGAAAATTTAACAAACAGTTTTCAAGAGCCAGTTAGAATTGGTTTCTGCTCCCCTCCATCTCTAAAGGTACATTTCACTTACCCTGTATTTCTCTTGATGTACAGATTTATGTATGTGTCTCCCTGAGTAGAATGTATACTTGTACTCCTTAAAGGCACAGATTATTTTTGCTTTTTCTTTATATCTCCATAGCTTAGTACAGTATTTCTGACACAGTTAGCTCTACTAAATACTTTTTTATATTCGTCTGCTCATTTCATCCATTTAGGTTTTTTCTACATGGATTGTTAAGGCAGTCTCCTAATAGAACTTAATAAGTACTTGGCAACTGATTGATTGGAAACAAGATGGCAGCAGCGGTGGTTGGTGGTATGGAATGAAGACAGACAAGGATCTGGGTAGAAGTGGATAGCTTTCAGCAGTCAGGAGTCCCGAGCTTAGCATCAGTGGCCAGTGAGAGGCTGGAGTGAGGCTGAATGAAGAGGATGGCATTGTCTAGCTTATGGCATGTGATTTGAGAGCCAATCCACTGACCCACTGATTTCATGTGTATGTGTGTATATACATATATGCATGTGTATATATGTCTATATACATAGACATATATACCACCACACAAATATGTGAATAAATATATATGTATATACATATACATACATGTTTGTATGTATTTAAGTGCATGTATATACATAAGTAGGGTATCATGCATATGTACATACATACATATATATAAATGTTTGTGTGTACACATACATATAGATACACATACACATATATGTGTATATAAATATGTGTGTACACATACATATAGATACACATATATGTGTGTAGATGGATATAGATATAGATATAGATATGCATATAGATCAATATCTAGGTTTGGCCAGATATTGAACTGGGACCAGAACTGAAAAAAAGAAGAGAATAGACAAGATAACATTTGGGAAACTGTGAAAAGCTTTCCATCACTCCAAGATGCTCTGCAACTCAAATGTCCACATTCTACTCACCAATGAAAATTTTCTAACAAGTGGCTTCAAATTCTGCCTCTGGCACTTCCCTGTGTGACCTTGAACAAGTCACCTGACCTCTTCTGATTCGGTTCCCCCATCTGCAAAATGAAGAGGTCAGGCTGGATGACCTCTCCAGTCCCTTCTGGCTCTAGATCCATGATTCTGTGGGCTGCAGTGAAAGCCTCTATTTTTTCTTCAGCCCCACAAATGCCATCACTGGATTGCTATGGTACTGTTTGCTAAAGCCTGTTGAACTATTAAGATGCTTAATATCCCTTCATATCCATAGTAGTCACACTATGCTTTTTTTTTTTTGTAGTAGGGGTTGTTTATGGCTGCTGGTGTGGTACCAAAAGTTTTTCTTTTTCCCTCTTTCTTAAATTATTTGCCTAGAAAACTATTTTGCTTGATTGAAGTCACTCTGAAGGGCTTGATAGGAAATAGGGAACATAAAGGATTCTTCTTTATACCCCTTTCTGGTTCTGTTTGTCAACTTCTCACTTGGTAAGTGAAGGTAGCAAGGCATGAGTGGGTATCCTTTGCAATCTCAAGCTTTGCTAAACACTCTGGTATGTTATTATAACTTGCCTTTTTTTCCTTCTTAAGAGTCTTTCTTTTTCTGTATGACATTATAAATACCAATAAAATGTTAGTAGAAAAAACACATAAAATGCATATTATTTGTTTTAGAAGTCTAGGAGATGCAGTGGGTGTAGAAGACTGGGATTTTTGACAAGGGGGAGTATTATTTTCACTTTTTAATTTCACGTTGACCAATATTTTTACTTTGGGTAATATAAAAACATTCATTTTCCTGAGTCTTTACCAAGATAAATTTTCTTAACATTAGGCATTCCAGGATATACAGCCAACTCCTCCCAAGAGTCAGAAAAGCCAATGGATAGATCCATTTTGCTTAGGGGACATGGTTCCCTCCCCCCTCATCTGTCAGCTCCTGCCCATGGCAGCAAATCAAAGTTTTGTGGATGAGGCAAATCAAAGCTTTCAAAGGAATGTTTCCTTACCGCCTTCCCATCCACATGGCTGGGAAGTTCAAGAATGATGGCTGAGGGGAAAGAGTGAATTTTGTTTCTTGGTATCTTAGTAATGAGAGAAATAAAGAAAATATGTAGGGGTCAACTATGTGGTATATTCCAGGGTGACAACATCAGCAAACCACCCATGGGGAAAGAAATGGCAGATGGGGTTACTGAATGGATTGAGAGATGGATGAGTCAAAAAATTTACTTTTCTTTTCTATACTTCCCAATGCTTCATAGGAAATCATCGAATCATATAATTTTAGACCTAGATGAGATTTTCAACATCATCTTGTCCAACCCCCTCATTTTCCAGCTGGGGAAACCAAGGTCCAAGGAGGTTAAGTGACTTGGGCAAAGTTACACATGCTGGGCTAGATATCTTGTGGTCATTGACAACTGGATAAACTTCAGTTCATCAGGAGTCACAGAGATGTAATGGTCAGAAGAATTTACTGAAGAGGACTTTGAACATGTTGGCAGCTTGAGAAATCTTACGTGGGGATTGTTGAAAATAAGTTAGCCAACCAACCTTCTAGGGGTGATTTAGGTGTGGTCCTTCAAACAAAGGAATTTTAAGATATTTCAGAGTCCCCTTTCTCTCCATACCTTTACACAAGTAGTCCATTAAGCCTACACTTTCTCCTCACTTTCATGATTTGGAATTCCAACTTCCTTCCAAGCATATCCCCTCATATGAGGCTTTCTCTGATCACTCCCAGTTATTATTTCCTTCTTGAATCATTATGTGTTATATATATAGATAAAGCTCATATTTCTGCTCATGTTTAACCTATTTCACTTCCCAAAAAAACATCAGTTCCTTGAAGGCAGACACGGATGCATTTCTGTCTTTATATCCCCAAAACCGAGCTAAATACTTCATACACATGAAGACACTTAATAAGTTTGTTAATTCTATGCCAATTCATCAATGATTATCCTTTTGAAGTCATAATATGAACATGATTTTCAAATGATGAGATAGGATGTCATTTGGGACTGATGGATTCAGTCTCATTACTTCATAGGCATGCTGTGTCTAATTCAGTCTTATGATTTCATTAACATTCAATATGTTCCTGGGATTTCTGACTCTTGAAAGAAATAAAGTAAAAAAAAAATGGGGAAATACTTCTGAAGGCAGCACAAAGATGAAGAGGATTCCAAAACCATGTGTGTCCCTTACCTTCCAGTTCCTGAAGGGATTGAATGTCATGGAAATTCAAGACCTCATAATGAATTGAATGCGAGTTTATATATCACAAAAGTAAGACTAGGAAAGAAGAGTCATCCATCTTCTCTGATCATTTTCCTCCCATTCTCAATACCCTACAGCATGTGGGGGAAGTGAGTCAGAAATAAAGCTGAGAATGGAAGCCAATTCTCCTGTATGGGGATCCTCAACTTTAGCCACTAGACTTTTTTATGAAGCTGCTTGGAAGGAGAGTTATGATTAGGATTTATAAGCAGTCCCATGATAGACTTAGATTTTTAGGTGTTTATAACTGTCATAAAAATTTAGTGTGGCATGCAAGGTCTCAGCTTGGTAGTAAATTCTGCAATAATACATATCTCTATTATAAAATCCCTGTTTGCCCATCTTCATGGTAGGGGTGAGGGTGAAGAGGACGTGAATGTTACTGGACACTGGCAATTTTCAGTACCTGGAGGAGAAGATATTGACTTGCATAATTAGCCCTGGGGTTATAATAAACCATGGTTCTTCTTCCAAGTACTAGCTGAACTCTTCATTGAACACCTTCATTCATTGATATTGACATTGGACTTCTTAGGGTGAATTAGATTTTGCACCATCCCTGGTTAATTCTATTATTACAATATGAGATGACAGTATTTATAATTGGAAAGGGTGACTAGGAAGATGTCCAGGCTTTTTTGGAAACAAAATAAGCATGCATACATATAGAGTCAGATGATGTAATATGGCCCTTCAAGGAAAGAAGTGACAAGAAAAATTAGAAGGTAAAATAACATTTCTATAGGGCCATTCTCCTAAGGACTTCCTAACATAACAGCTTACCTTGAGCAAGAACATGGGGACCCAACACAAATCTAGTACCACAGAACCCAATATGTCAAATTCATCTCAGTGGTTACCATACGGGAGAGCATGGGCCCATGGAATGGGTTATGATCTGTATTATCTTAGCACATAGCTTAATTGATGAGATCATGGGCCCACTGGAGTGTTGGGAGGTACACATTTCATGTTATATAGCAACTCTGGTAAAATGTGCAGTTTTTATTTAAATTAAGTGGAGGCTGAAAAAAATTCATTCTAGAATCACTTTCTAGAATATCAGAAGTTTTAGAGGCATTACATGTTTTTAAACATTTATGGTTGACTCCACAGAAAAAGTTCAAGGTATCTCTTAGTGACAGTACTTAAAGATGGACAGCCATTGAGCTGGTTTTCATGATGCCACTACATGAGTCCCTTGAAAGTTTTCACCTTTGTATGAAACCTCAGTGATTGTTGAAAGAACCTATTTTGCTCCAAATTCATAGCTATTAAATCAGAAATATGAAGGAATAACAATGGGAAAAAACCCATTGTCCGATCCAGTTTATCTTACAGATCTTCCAATTAGTTTGAGTCGAGCTGCACAAAATATGTGTTTATGTGATCCACATGTCACTTGGCTATACAGCCATTCCAGAAGACAAAGTGTGTATTTCTCTCTCTCTCTCTCTCTCTCTCTCTCTCTCTCTCTCTCTCTCTCTCTCTCTCTCTCTCTCTCTCT
>NW_020945042.1:1585489-1631149 GCF_900497805.2 Vombatus ursinus | reverse complement strand
TCTCTCTCTCTCTCTCTCTCTCTCTCTCTCTCTCTCTCTCTCTCTCTTTCATCCCTCCTCTCAATTCCCTGAATCCAAGTGTCCTTATACTTCCCCAAGAAATTCCCATTATCTTTCACTTTAGCATCATAGACATAGGTTTTTTTTCTCTCTCCCCTCTTCTTCCATCATGTTTTAGTTTTATTCTGATCCATTCTCTTTTTTTATACCTTGCTAGGTGACAGAAGATAAGCTGATTTATGTAAAGTGTATATTTTCCATCTCAGAAAATACATTTGTATCTCAACAAGCTCCTTTGATCCTTTGTTCTAAAAGAAGGATTAGTGGGAATTTTAGGAACTACTCTAGGCCAGTGGGAAACATATTTAATAACAATAATAGCATTCTTACAATGCTTTAAGGTCTGCAAAGTGATTACATATGCTATCTCATTTCATCTTCACAATAATCCTGGGAAGTAGGTGCCATTATTAACCCCATTTTGCAGATGAAGAAACTAGGTTAGAGAGATTAAGTGATTTGCCCAGGATCACACAACCAGTAAGTGTAGGAGGCAGGTTTTGAACTCAAGTCTTCCTGACTCCCAAGTCCAGCATTTTATGCACCAATGCCCCTTAGCTGACCCCAAGTTATGCCACACAGGCTATCTATCTTCTTCTTAGTGTAGGGTCACACAGAAGGGACTGGACTCAAAGATGTCAATGGTAGGTTTAATGTTAGAAGACTAAAAAGTCTTAACTCTCTCTCTGACACCATTGTTCTCCTACCTTCTATTATGTTTCATTCTCATATTGTCCAACTGGTAGTAATTCAATTCAACATGCGTTTGTTAGACGCCTACTATATACAAGGTACAGACTGTTATTGCTTTGCATAAGTGGACCATTCTGCTGACCTCTGTGTAAAGTGATTTTTAAGTAATGAGAATTTGCTCCTATACACCCCCACTTCATTTAACCTATATAACAAAGTCATACACAAAAAAAATCTTTACACAAGTCATAAATGTACTAAAATGCAGACATAGTAAATATGATAATAAACAGGATGATGAAATGAAAAGTAAAGTTAGTGATAAAATATATACAATACTATACAGTAAAGTTAACAAAAGTGTGCAGTATGTTGCCCCTTCCCTATCCATTACACCTACCCTTTATCACTGGTGTTTGACTGTGCAACATTTTTTAATGAAGCTATCGAGAGATGTTTATACAGTAGGACTCTTTTTTTTCTTGGTATATCTGACAGCAGCAAGCAATATTATCTTTAACTAGTCTTTGAACCTCTAAAAATCTTGAAGTATTTGGATCCATCTTTTTTTGGGGGGGTGAGGTAATCAAGGATTAAGTGACTTGCCTAGGGTCACACAGCTAGTAAGTATCAGGTGTCTGAGACCAGATTTGAACTCAGGTCCTCCTGACTCCAGGGCTGGTGCTGTATCCACTGTACCACCTAGCTGCTCTGGCTCCACCTTTTCAATACAAGAAAAAAAATTCCCTCAGATGATGAAACATTTCTGCCAACTGTTTCATTGTGAAGCTTTTTGGTTTCACCTTGGGTCCCTTTCTTCTGCAATCTTCACAGCTAGCCACTCAATCAGAACCTCATTCAGTGGTTCTTCTCCATGACACTCAATCAACTCCTCCACACCATTCTCATCTACTTCTAGCTCCACTTCTTGTGCTGGTTTTACAATCTCCATACATACTTTTTCAAGTATTCCATCTTTGTCAAATCCACAAAAATCTGGGAAGAACTGCAGGCACAGTTTTTTTTTTTTTCCAAACTTTCTTCATACATGTTTCTGTTACATCTTCCCACGCCTGTCAGAATTCTTTAAGTGATGTCTAATTTGCATAGTGCAGATTTACATAAAGGAATAACTGTTTGTACTATGTTAGGTCCCAGGGATACAGACAAAAAATGTAAAACTGTGCCTGCCCTGAGGAAGCTTACATCCTCCTGGGAGATATCACATATAAATTGAGAAATAAATACAAGATAAGTTGAAGAGGAAAAGCACATTAAAAATTCAGAAAATCAGGCAAATTTTCCCCATGAAAGCTGATTCTTGAGCTGAACCTTATTTTAATTAATTAATTTTCAGTTTTCAACATTCACTTTTATAAGATTTTGAGTTCTAAATATTGTCCCCCTTCCCCTTCTCCCCACCCAAGATGGCATATAATCTGTTATAGGCTATACATATACAATTATACTAAGCATATTTCCACATTAGTCATGTTGTGAAAGAAGAATCAGAACAAAAGGGAAAAAGCACAAGAAAGAAAAAAAAAACAAAAATGGTATGCTTTGGTATGCATTCAGACTCCATAGTTCTTTCCCTGGATGTGTGTGGATAGCATTTTCCATCATGAGTCTTTTGGAATTGCCTTGGATCATTGCATTGCTGAAAAGAGCTAAGTCTATCAAAGTTGGTCATTGCACAATGTTACTGTGTACAATGGTCTCCTGGTTCACTCAACACCAGTTCGTGTAAGTCTTTCTAGTTTGTTTGTTTGTTTGTTTGTTTGTTTGTTTCTGAAATTCACCTTGAATGAGACTATGGATTCTAAGTAGTAGAGGTGAGCAGGAAGTACCCTCTAGACATGGCCAATAGCCTGTGAGCAAAGGCAGAGATGGAATTCCAGGGAATAACAAGTAAGACGGTTTGGCTAGAATGAAGAGTATATGAAGAGTGGTATGAATGAAATCTAAAAAATTTGCCTACTGCCAGACTCTGCAGGGCTTCACATGGTGATCAGAGGAGATCCTATTTTCTTCCCGAGGTAACAGGTAGCTCCTAAAGGGTCTTAAGCAGGGGAGTATCGTAGGCTGACATGTTTTTTATGAAGATTATTTAGGCAATTGTGTAGAGAATCGATGGAGGAGGCTAGTTAGAAGGTTACTGCAGTAATTCAGGTGACAAGTGATGAGGGCCTAGGCTAAGGTAGTAGCTGCTTAAGTGGAAAGAGGACTGGAGATTGCCAGTGCTGTCTCAGGAGTAGAAATTTCTTTTCTTTTTTTTCCCACAAGGCAATTGGGGTTAAATGACTTGCCCAGAGTCACAGAGCTAGGAAGTGTTATGTGTCTGAGGCTGAATTTGAACTCAGGTCCTCCTGACTCCAGGGCTGGTGCTCTTTCCATTGCACCACCAAGCTGTCCCAGGAGTAGAATTTCGATTCAATTCAATATACCTATATTAAGTGCCTATTATGTGCCAGGCACTGTGCTAAGTACTGGGAGCACAATAAAATAAAACCTTTTTTAAAGGAAGAAAAAAAGAACAAAAAAAAAATATCACTTCCCTCAAGGAGTTTACAATCTAATGGGAACAGACAGAACACACAAGGAGACTGAAAGTGGAGAGTAGAAAGGGATATTCAGCCAGTGACCATGATGCTGTTACTTGGAAAGTTAATAATTCAGGTGGTAGCTAGCTGGCACAATAGATAGAGCGCCAGGTCTGGAGTCTGGAATACTCACCTGCCTGAGTTCAAATCTGGCCTCAGACACTTACTAGCTGTGTGACCCTGGACAGGTAGCTTAACCCTGCTTGCCTCAGTTTCCTCATCTGTAAAATGAACTGGAGAAGGAAATGGCTGATCACTCCAGTATCTTCACCCAAGAAAACCCCAAATGGGGTCATCAAGAGTTAGATAAAACTGAAACTACTAAACAACAACAGCAAAACATCCCAGCCCTCCAAGACAGAACGTTTTGGGAAGGAGTTTAGTGCTCTACCTTCCAAGCAGAGAGGAGAGGGAGTTGAGGTGTTGAGCATCAAAAACTGAGTCAACCAGCATGATAATGAGATTTCAGGAGATCAATTTATCCTGGGTGGGAAATGCTGTTCCCAGGTTGTAAATGGGCCAAATCTGCTGATGGATAAAATATAGAGTTACCTGGAAAGAATAAAAGAAACTTGTCTTGGCAACTGACTAGATATGGGTTTAGGGGGTGGGGCTGGGTGGAACTAAGACATTTTGGCAAAATTTTTTATTCATGAGAAATGGTAATTGTTCCAGCCTAGATATTATATCTAGTATCCTGAGACTTATGAATGGCTGAAGCAGAGAAGTGATTCAGATATTTATGGTAAGGCTAACATCAGCAAGGGGCCATTCAAGTTGAAATCTATCTTGCTTTATTTCCTTGAAGGGACCCTAAGAAAAGAATATGGATTATTGACTATAGCTTCTTGGTCATTAGGGGAACACTGATATTTCTAATAAGATGCTTTGAATAACTTCTACTTAATATTAATAATAACATGAATAACTGACATTTACATAGTGCTTTAAAGTTTGCCAAGTATTTTGCATGTATTTGAGCCTCTCAACAGCCTTGTCAGATACAATATCATTGTCTATGATTTACAGATGAAGAAACTGAGCCTCAGAGAAATTAAGTGACTGAGCACCATCAAAGCCAAGTGATTTGACCAATGTAATAGAACTCACAGAGAGCAAGTACTCACATGGTGGTCAAAAAAAGCAAATAAGGACATTTTCAAGGTCTCTCATAAGAACTCTGGAATTGATTTTGACATGGGAGATACTGGCCCAGGACTGCTAAGCATGGCATGCCCTCATCAGAGAAGATGCTGTGCTCTATGAGCAAAACAGAATTGAAATAGCTCAAATGAAACAAAAGATGAGCAAATTTAGAGAATCCACCCCAAAAGTTCACATGGACCATTTGTGCCTGACCTGCAGTAGAACATCCAGAACTCATATTGGTATGATCAGGCACAGTTGGATGCATTGTACCTTGACTCTAGCAAAGTGATGTCATTTTGGTCCTCTTTGAGAACAAAAACCAACAGGAAGGGTTACCAAAGAGACTTGAACCCGTATTCCACTTCCAGAAGCATTCTTTCTTATACCAGGTTCACAAAGTGATATAAAAATGAAATCTACAAAAGGTAAAAACATATATCTAATTAACTAAATAGATAAATGAATGAATTAATGAATAAAAGAATATATTCCTTTCAGAAGTCCTTATCAAAGACAGCTGGATAAGAGATCAGAAAGGACCATTTACATTCTCTAAGGGTTGGTCAGGTGACTTGGGGCTAAACAGGTAGGTCTGAGCTTCTCTATTTTATAAGATAACCTGACCTCCCAAGTTTTCATAAACTTTTCTTTCCCACTCCTGGACACCAACTTATGGACCTATGAGTGACTACATTAGATCTTCAGACCAAAAAATCCTAGCTTTTTCATTCTTGCCCTCTTACTTGACTTCACATTGAGCCTTCCAGTCAGACAAACCATGTTCTTGCCTTGTCCTGAGGAATTCTTAACAGTGTGTGGGTGTATGTGTGTGTGTGTGTGTGTGTAAAATTATTCTACACATGCTTCTATTTATGCTTTTTCTCTGGATGCAGATAGCATCTTTCTTCTTATGTCCTTTGTAGTTAATTTGGGTGTTTATAATAGACAAAATAACTTATTTGCTCAACGTTGTTCTTAAAACAATATTGCTGCTACTATATACAATGTTCTCTTGGTTCTGTTCATTTTACTCTTCATTATTTCATGCAAGTTTTTCCATGTTTTTCTAAGATGATTGAGCTCATCATTTCTTATAGCACAGTAGTATTCCATCACAATCATATACCACAACATGTTCAGTTATTCCCCAATTGATGGGCATCCTTGCAATTTCCAGTTCTTTACCACCACAAAGAGAGCTTTTATAAAGATTTTAGAACATATAGGTTCCTTTCCTTTTTCCCTAATAATTTTTGGAAATAGACCTAGTAGTAGAATTTATATTTCAACAGTGGAAACAACATGTAAATAACTGGGCACATGCAAAGATCCTTCAACCACTCCCAGATTGTTTAATGTCTTATGTTGTTAGATATTTGGCATTAAAAATAATTTTAGAGAATTCAGCTACAAGAGTTTACCAAAGTTTTGTTTAAACTGAAGGTCTCAAGCACTGAAAAATATTTGAAAACCAGGGCTCTAGTTTCTGATGCAATTAGCCTCTCTTTATAGCAAATCTTCCTTCCCATATGCATGGGAGGGAAACTGAGGTCTACATGCAAGGTGCTGACATCACCCAACTAATGAATGGATAAACCAATCAATTATCAACAAGTATTTGCTAGTTTCCTTCCAGGTACAGCTCTCTTCCTTTTGAAATTACTCTGAATAACTTAGTATTTACTTTGATTCATAAATTATAAATCTAAAGCTTGAAATCCCTCTAATAAGCAGTCAATAAACATTTATTGAGTGCCTACTATGTGCCAACACTTTATTATACTCTGGGGACCTAGAAAAAGGCAGAAGCTCCTCAATGGCAAGAAAAGTCTCACATTTACCCTTGATCTTCAACAACTTGAAAGATAGTAGGTGTTGAACTGGTTGACTGCACTGCAAAGCTGCTTCCATGGCACTTGGATGTTCAATGCTTCTTTGGAATAAAAACAGCTGTCCCTTCCTCAGCCTATTGATCACATTAGCAAAATTTCAGCTTCCAACAATGACTGACCGTACAGAGGCAGGGTGGGCAGCTTGGAATCAGAAAGACTCAGCTTCATGAGTTCAAATCCTTACTAACTATATGACCCTGGGGAAGTCACTTAACCCTATTTGCCTCAGTTTCCTCATCTATAAAATGAGCTAGATAAGGAAATGGCAAACCATTCTAGTATCTTTGCCAAGAAAACCCCAAATGGGGTCATGAAGAGTCAGACACAATTAACTCCAGATAGGCACAGTAATTACTTTCAGTTTTCTTGGGGTTTTATTGAATATTTTAATGTTGAGCAGGGTACATATGCCAGTACTCAGTAATTCATAGGATCATAGAGCTGCAAGGGATTATGGAGGATACACTGACCACTCAGAAAATGGTTTATTTCCAGTTGGGTTTTTGCTTCAGGTAGCATGAAAGTACTTCTGAAGAGGAAATCAATGAAGGAAGGTTGACTTATAACAACTTCATCAATATGTCTCAGCACAACCATTTCAAATTCCCTCTGACTCGCATCAGTACAGATGTCAAAAGGAGTGCCTTATACCTGAATGATTTCCGAAATGAAGATGACCATTTTTTCTCCTTCTTACAATGGTCCTCTCTGTCCTCAGCGATTACAAGGCAGATTCCTTTCTGTCAGAATGTCTAGGTTTAGGTCTGTATCTATGAGGTAATCCTTCAATAACAGCTTAGATAAGAGCTTATATTTTAAAATACTGCATTGGCCTATGGACTACAATTGTCAGAATACCAAAGAATAGGGACAGACATTTCAGAAAGGCATAGTAAGTGCTTAATAAATTTTTTAACTGACCGACTGAAAAGCGATTCTATTTTTTCTATTTATTCCTAGGGGACAGGACTAGGCATTATGGCTAAAACTTGTAAAGAGACAGATTGAATATCAATGTAAGAGAAAACTTCCCAGCAATTTGTTATTGTTCAGTCATTTCAGTTGTGTCTGACTCTTCATGACCATATTTGGGGTTTTCTTGGCAAAGATACTGGAGTGGTTTGCCATTTCCCTCTCTAGCTCATTTTTACAGATGAGGAAACTGAGGTAAACAGGGTTAAGTGACTTGCCAAGGGTCACACATCTAGTATCAGAGGCCAGATTCCAACACAGGAAGAAGAGTCTTCCTGACTTCAGGCCTGGCACTCTATCCACTGTACCACTTCACTTTCCCAGCAATCAGAGATGTCCAAAAGTGAACTAGTCCTTCTCTGGGGCAAAGGGATCTCTGTTGTCAGAGATCTTAAAGTGATGACATTTTTAAAATATTTTATAGAGGAGATCCATTTTTTAATTCAATGACCATTTACTTCGTACTTGTAGACTAGATGGCCACTAAGGTCTTCCTTCTAGGCCTGGAATTCTGTAGAACTCTTGATGTAGGTACATATTACTGTCTGCATTTATTTAGTTTCCATCATGTCCCACTTTTACCTTTAGTCCAACCCAATTATGTGGGGGAAGGAAGAAGGAGAGATTAAAAAGGCATTAGGAAAACTTCGCAGGGATAGTGGCCCCATGGATATCAGATCTTTCCAGGTTCTATACAGAGAAGTCTTGCAATCAAGATGAAGTTTGGATCCTTGAAGGAAACACACACATACACACACACACACACACACATGCACACATGCATACTCACACACATATATGCACATATACACACAATAGAGAAATAACAACAAAACAGAATCAATAGCATTTCATAGAAACTGTTGTTTGTCCTTCATTTTCAAAGAGGACCAATGACATCATGGGGTGATGTCTTGACTTTCACATTAATTGGGTTTAAGTGAGGCAGAGCTACACAAAGTTGTCAGTCTCATTTTCTCTTCCAGAATCATCAAAGTCCAGTGGCAAGACAAAAGTCAGTACTAATGCAGATGACCCAAGATTCAGTGGATGACCTTGGCATCTTCAATGTCTGACTAAGCTCTGTAGAGCCTGTTTTAGCCATTTTCACGGCTATTGGAATGAATTGTTCTCTTCTACCCATTCCACTGGGGGACATCTTCAGATGCTTAGGGTAGACACACCTCTAACTCACCAATGGGTTTGAGAACACTTGGTTACCCTCAACCTGGTTTAGTCCAAATGCCTAGAATGCTAGAGGGTTTACTAGGGTATGGCCACTATACATATTATACCTTCTTGGAGCTACAGGTGAGAGCTGAGTGCTTGGTGGACACCAAAGGTAGATAAGCAACCCTGAAAATGGCTCAGTAAGCCCTTTCAGCAGAGGTGCTAGTCCTGTCTGAATAGTCATACACCCCTCATACAAAATAACCTAGCAGTGGCAGTGTATTTGGAAAGACACTGAATGGAATCCATGGATTCCAGTTGTACTAACTCACGTAAGCTTACTGTTCCTTTAAGGCTCTTTTCATATGGAGTAGTTTAGTGATTAAAAGAGCAGGAGAAAGTGTGTGTGTGTGTGTGTGTGTGTGTGTGTGTGTGTGTGTGTGTAAAAGCAAAGGCTAATATTAATTGTTAAAGGATGTAAGATATTACTGCTGTTATGGATAAACATTTTACTGCCTAAGAGGAATAGGAAAAAAAAAAGCATTTTGTTTTAATAAAAAAAAACTGTTAATATATGTTTATATGAGAGGTCTAAGTTCTCCAATATGCAACTGGAGAGTCCCATATTGAACACTTCTTTGAACATGTCAGAAGGGCCTTTTGGGCTTATCCAGGCAGGACACTTTCCTGTGCACCTTGGAGCCCTTCTGTGATCACTGGTCAGAGTTTATGTTATGCCAAAATCAATTGTCATCAAAAAGCAATCAATGGGCATTTCCAGCTCAGGGTGCGGAACTGGTTGGGGTGAGGTGCTGAGATTTGCTTTGTGTTTGCCCTTGTAAGTCTCCATCATCTTCCACCTTCTGTTTCTAGCTTTTGCCCCCTCTGAGCCCCAACTGACTTTACCTGTTCACGTAAAATTGTATCTAAAATAAAGTCATCTGTGCTTAGGGTTGCTTTTTTTTTTTTACAAGGTAGTCCATTTGTCCTCCTTTCTGGTCTAGGTTCCACATCCTAGCTGTGGTCATTCACTCTATCCCAGATTCTGACTCTACTTACCATCCCTCTGGCCTGCCAAGTCATTGGAGAGCCCTCCTCTTCAGCCATTTGCCATTCTCAATTAAAGGAAATACACAAGGTTATCCTGGATTCCATGAGTCCTTGCTCAGTCTTAAGTCTGACATTCTTTTTTTTTTTTCCCTCTAGTCTATTGCCAGATTATTCCAGGGTCTGAAGACCCAGTTAGGGCAGGAAGTCCCCCTTATCCCAAACTTCATTCTGGACCTGTTGAGGTGCTAACACTAATAATAGTTAACACTTTTACTGCACTAGGAAGTTTACAAACGTTTCACTAATGGCAATTTGTTGAGACAAGTAGTGCCCATTTTATTATTATTCTCATTTTTTAAATGACCAAACTGAGGCTCCGAAAGGTAGAGATTTACCCATTGTTATCCAAGCAATAAGTGTCAGAATTAGGACTTGCTTGAACTCAGGCCTTTCAACACTACATCTAGTGCCCACTCACTGGGTTATCCACTCTATATCATCCCTTTTCTCTTCATTCTTGGATTTTTTTTTGTTTTGTTTTTTAATAAGCTATCATTGAAATCCTATCTTGGTCATGTTGCAGACCTAAGGCCATGGAAACTATTGAGTCTGTTGTGCTCTGTTGACCTCCACCCTTCCCTTTATACATCAGTCAGTTTCTTTGAAATAGACAAGTAGGAAACTGCCCTTATGTTGACCAACTTGAAGTCCATTCGGCAATTAGTATATGCGGATGCAGTTGTGGAGAACTCAATGCCAGGAAGCAGATGGGTGAGGGGTGGGGGTGCTATTTGCTGATTTTTTGAATGAATAAAAAATAAAAAAAATACTTCACCAGCCTGTAGTTGTTCATTGTATGCTGAACTAAAAATAATCCCAACAGTTTAGGTTCAAATTTTAGGCTCATCTGCTTTTTGGATACTGAGACCCCAGAAAGATGACCTCTATTTCTAGTCTGGAAACAGAAATATAAGTGGCAGAAAAATCTAGTAGACCAGTAAGCTCAGAGGAGAGCAAATAATATGCCTATGTTAGGATTGACGCAGTCTGCCAAGAGCAGGAAGGGGAAGAATAAATTCCTCAGGGCTTAATGAGAAATAGAGATCATGGCTCCAGAGGAAAGGGTGAGGATGATAGTGAGAGTGATAGCAGAGGATGGGAAAGCAGAACAAGTAATGACAGACTTGGCCCACATCGACAGTCCCTTCTGTCATCAGTGGAGCACAATTTCCTGTCCTATCTGTGAGGGCTGTATGGATGGCTTCTTCTAGATGTCTGAATCCCCTCTGTCTGTCTGACCTGGGACTAATCTTTGAAAGTCCTTTGAAACCCTCTGATTGTGGGATCAAATCTACTGGACTTAGTAGTGAACCAACACATATATCTATGGGAAATGACTTTAATCCTAATTCTGAGTGAGACCCGGTGGATTTCCGCTGTGCTTTCTTGCTCTTTTTAGGACCCTGGTCCCATGCCTGTCTTTGGCACTAGCTGGCTCTCTCATTCCATCAGAATACATGGAAATGGGCTTAGTAGAACAGGATTCTGGGAGCACCAAAATGATGAGAAATTTGGCATGGCTGTCCTTTTATCTCCCTGTAACCATGAATGCTATTGTTTTGAGAGGGAGTGTATCCACTTGAGGGGGAAAGCATCTGAAGCTTTTTATAGCTTTATGCTAATATGCAATACATTCTGTGAATTCCATTGCTGAATGCTTTTCTTTCATAAATGGCACTAATGGCCAGGCAGAATCATTGCTCTCTCCCTCCCATTCTCCTCTCCTCTTCCCTCCTTCCAGTCTACACTCCCCCCTCCCACCCAGCCTCCACCTTCTCTTTCTCTCTCTCTCTCTCAAAGCCCTGCTTACCCATTCTTCTTTGAAGAACAGAGGATGGAATAAGGCTTAATGCTTTGTCCCTCAGGAAAACCAATTTCTCCAAGCTCAGATACAGGTAATTAAACAACAAAGGGACACACTGTACTCTGTTTTCCAGTTGATCTCTGAATATTAATGGTCTGCGTTTCAAAGGCAATATTAGAGTGGAGTCACAAGAGACAATTTGCCCATGTCAAACAGCCCTTGTCTAATCTGGCCAACTTCAAATGGGGAGAGGCTTGCGGGGGGGGGGGGGGGAGACTGGTGAGACGTCATTTCAGCCTGGAACTAGTGGGGACTATTCTGCTCTTTGCATGTAGAGATGTGAGGTTTAGTCATTGAGAAAAAATAAAATGAAACCAAGCCACATCCCCTGTCCAAACTGATGAAGTCTCAGAAGCTGGACGGACACACGCAACGATACCGGCTACTGAGAGATGCCAGGGAATACACAGTTTGAGTGAAAGAAGTTCTTCTAGCTCAGGAGTTTTTCAGGTTTGGGGGGGGGCGCCAAAGAACACCCCTTAGCACCATTCTAAAGGAGAGACATGTGGGATTTTTGGTTTTTGGTTTGGGTTATTGTTATTTTGTCTTTGTTTATGTGTTGTTGCTGTTGATTTTTGGTGTCTGAATGTTGAATGCAAACTTGTTTTCCACCTAGAAAGTTCTTGGCAGGAATTTAAAATGTAAGGGTTATAAACTAATAAATGTGCTTTGAACAGTGCCAGGCTTACAGTCAAGAGAGGGCAGAACGTGGCACTATTAAGGATAACAAGAAGAAGAATTCTCTGATGGGAAGCCTAATAAATGTAGGAGCATGCTGTAATAAAGAGCGCTCGAAAATGGATGAGGTATAACAAAATTATTCCTGAAGAGAGATGGAAAAGGATGTCATGCTGAGTGGTTACATGCCCTTATATGGAGCCCTAACAAGGTTATCACTGTAAGCTGAGTGCTGGCACACTCACGTGTGTTTTCGAACTGCCCCCGAGAGGAGGCTGTTTTTATCTGGAAGAACAGAAGAACTCCAAGTTAGAGGGAGGGGCGCTAAATTCTGCTACCGATTTTTAATAATTCAGAGCCAAATAGCAAAAATGCCTCGTGCAGGTCAGTTTAATGAACAAAGCAACTTCCCTTCAGCTCTTGGAAGATAGAAGGGTCTCTGCAGAGTTGCTAATTTCATATGGATCACTGGGGTGCTTTGGGGGTGAGCTATTATTGCCTTCCCAAACTGTACTTTTGGTACAAGTCAGTTGCCCAGAATGTAAGGCACTATGGGCACAACTAATAATAGCTAATAATAATAATAATAATAATGATAGCTAGTATTTTATAGCAATTGAAAGTTTGCAAATTTCTTTACATTTACTATCTCATTTAATCATCACAATAAACCTGGGTGTTCTTTTTCTTCTTATTACCTCCATTTTGCAGGTGAGGAAACTGAGGCACAGAGGAGCTAAAAGATTTACCCAAAGTCAAACAACTAATAAGTACCTGAGGCAGGATTTGAACTCAGATCCTCCTGACGGCAAGTCCAGAACTCTACATATTGTGCCTAACTACTAGCTATGAACAGTTCCTGAATTTTAGGAACTCTTCTGATGCACACAGAGAAGTACACACACACATACATACATACACACACACACACACACACGTATAGGTATACATACACATACATACACACAAAAGTACATACACACATATGCTCGCACATATGTGTATGTGTGTATAGATGCATACATGTGTGCATGTATATATGTGTATACATATGTGCGCACATGTGTATATGTATATGTATATGTATGCATATATACACATATGTATACATATACATATATTGTATGTGCATATATACACATACACACATATATAAATATATATGTGTGTATATGTATATATAAATATATAATTTTATATATATAGATATATAGATATATATATATAATTTCAAAAGGGAGGCAGTGCCATGCACTTTGGGGATTCTACAAGGCAAAGATGAGGGAACACACTGCCAGAAGGGAGGACCACTTTTGCAAAGGTCTGGAGCTAGGTAAATGGAATATTATTTTATAGAGACTGGCCAACTGGCCAGTTTGATTGGTACGAAGAGTATATAAAGAGGATTAATATGTATTAAGACTAGAAGGGTATGTGGGAAGCCATAATATGAACAGCTGTAAATGTCAGGTTGAAGATACTGAATTTTGTCCTAGAAGTATTAAGCAGACACTGAAGAATTTTGAGTAGGTTGAGGTGGTGATATGCCTTGGTGATATGATTCTATCTGCATTTTAGGAACATCAGTTTGGCAGCTGTGTGAAGGATAGAAGGACTAGAGTCAGGGAGTCTGATTAGGCAGACTCCATAATAGTTTAGCTAGGAGGTACTGGGGCCTAAACTCAAGTAGAGGCTGTGCAAATGGAAAGAAAATGACAGATTTGAAAGACGTCATGGAAGTAAATAACTGAGATTTGGCAACTGATCGACACTGTGGGGTGAGAGGCAAGGAAGATTCAGAGATATCTCAAAGAATGGCATGAGAGAGGATGCGAATTCTGAAGGCATTTTCACATTTGCCTGAGCCTTGCCCAGCAAACATGGCTAAACAGAGGCTAAAGCCCAGCTCACATGCTAATAAGGCTGTTTTCTAGGAACCAGGGTAATTCAAGGGTTGGCCAAGAGGAGCTCCAAATGTCCAATTGAACTGAAAGGGAAACTCACCTATTATATTACCATTACCTGACTCTACACTAAAGGAAAAACAAATGGATTTATAATAACAAAAGAAAATAAAACTCATAATAACAATAACAAATATTTATACAGAGTCAATCACTGTGCTAAGTGCTGTACAATTATTATATTATTTGATCCTTACAACAATCCTGTGAGATAGGTGCTATTATTAGGCCCATTTTAGAATTGAGGAAACTGAGGCAGCCAGAAGTTAAGTGACTAGCCTAGGGTCACAGAGCTAGAAAGTATCTGAGGCCAGATTTGAACTCAAGTCTTCCTGATTCTGAGCCTATTGATTTATCTATTCCTTGCCCCACCTGGCTGACCTAACAACTGAAAACAAGTCAGCAGACCCACATTTTGGTAAAATGTGTGCCATTTTGTTGCATTTTCTTTTTCTTTCTTTTTTCTTTTTTCATTCTTTTCTTTTCTTCCCTTTGCTTTTCTTTATTTCTTATTTCTTTTCTTTTTTCTTTCCTTTCCTTTCCTTTCCTTTCTTTTCCTTCAATGTAGTCTTACCAATACATTTGAAATTTAACTCCCTGGATGCCATTTTAGATTTAGGTCAATAAGGCATTTGGACCTATTTATAACAGTCATATCAATGCATGGTTAGGAATACAAGAACCATGTCCAAAACCAATAAAAACCAGAGAAAATGCATTGTTGTTGTTGTTGTTGATGATGATGATGATGATGATGATGATGATGATGATGATGAAGAAGAAGAAACTGGGCTTTTCCTTCAAGGTTCTATTTTAATTGAAGCCCAGGTCAGCTGAGCATGCAGCAGGAACTTAAATGCTTCTCAAGCTGAAAGTCTTTGCAGAGTTCTCCAGATCAGCCACAGAACTCCTTCAAGTCTTGTATGTTCTTGTTGGTCTATCAATGCCTTCAGTGCTGAGGTGTGAGCTGTCAGGAGAGGAGCAGCTTCATAGGATAGATGTTCAGGTTGGATGGTGGTTGGTTTTGCTGATTTTGTTCTGTTTTAAAATTGGATCTCAGCCATTTTATTCTTTCCCTCTTTTCTCCCTATTGCCTGTCTCTCAAAAGACTTCATCTACCTCCTTGAGCACCTCTAAATGTATAATTAAGCAGAAGCATAACTAAAAAGGGGCCATTGGAACTGCTCTTGGTATCTGTAGGAATGGGGTAAAGGGATCTCTCTTCCCAGGGTGATCGCTTTGCCCACACCTTTTCAAACCATCATGGGCAGTTCCACTCCATGACACTGGATAATTGTCCCCAGGCTAGCATTCTGAGGATTTAAATGTGGTTTTTTTCATTAGAATGTGAGATGCTTGAAGGCATGATTTATATTTTTGCTTTTCTCTGTATCTCCATGGCTCAGAACAATGACTGGCACATGCTAAACACTTACTAAATGCTTGCAGACTGATTGACTGGGCTCCCCTCTCCCAAGACCTGTCCAGCCCCTCTCTCCAATGCTCATAGATTGACTTCTCTGTTTGCGTAGTTGCTCCAGTCTGAACTCCAATTCAAAATTGTATTTACCCCCAGGACAATAATTCCTAGGCCTACAATTTAAAGTCTCACATTTGGAAGCAGGCAGAAAAGTCAGGGATCAGGTCTTAGGGCTTAGACTCACTCTGATGCCTGGATCCCAAGAATGGAGCCCCTTCAACAGCTGGCTCCTTCTGGGTGTCACCCTGGGCCACACACTATTTAATTACCCTTCTTTGCAGGGTGCACTGAAGGTTCTAATGAGTCTGAGCAATGTGCAGTCCTTTCTATGTACTATTTGCCCTGAATTTATTTGGTGGGCCTACATGCGTGGATGTGAGAAATGCACTAGTTTACATTTTATAAATGATATCATTGTATACTCTGATTCTCCAAGGAAAGCCACCTGCACCACAAGGCTCATGCTCCTTTTGGATAAAGTTTTCACATACAAAGTTACTTCTATCAAGAGTTTTTCTGAAAGAAAGGCTACATACGGGGAGAGGGAAGGGTGCTATACATAATCAGAAAATCAATGATAATTCTCTAAATTGGGGAAATTAAACAAGAGACTACTATCTAGCCCTGAATGGGTAATTAGACAGAGTAGGTGGTTTATTTATGGATTGGGTTGAGAAGCCCCACAAAATGCCCTGATTCCAAGAGAATCAGATCTTTCCATCATACAAAATTCCAAACATTAGAGATTTTGTTTTGCTTTGGCAGACAGTGTAGACAGAAGTGTCCTCTCTAAAGTGAAATATACCTTCCATGACATATTAGCCCATTATCAGCCATTACTATCTTAGCTCAGATTAGTTTTCCATCCTGTGCTACCACATTGAAAAGCAGAGAGTAAAACTAAGGAAATTGACTTGGAAAAGATAAGATGTTATGGGGAGCCAACATCTGGAGAGGCACTTACTGCCAGGAAGAATGAATGGGAGAGGAGCTCTAGAGAAGAGGAATGGCCATTGATATCCAAAGAACAAATGGTATGAATACACTTGGGGCTGGGGTGGTGAGTGGAGAGAAAGGAAATGTACTCAAAGTTGGGAGAGAAGTGGGAAGCCTTCTGAGACCACCCTGTTTCCCAGGTCTGTCTGTAGTCAGTTTTCTGTTTGCTGTTAGTTTTCTCAAGAACCACAGCCATGGCAGCAGAAATCTAAAGGTTTTACATTTGAAAGTAAAGGTAACTAAGGAAGACAGAGTCTTATAAATAGTCGCCTCCTGCCTGTCTGATTTCTTGTCCATCTTTCGTGTCTGCCTCCCTCTCTCTCTTAGCATAGCCACCACCCTCCTCACATCACGTGAAGACATAGAGATGGTCCTTCTTCTGAATATCCAAGTAAAATTATCTAGCAACTACAGTCCAAGGAAGACCTTGCCTCTGGATGTATAGATTTGGGAGTCTTCTCCATACACATGCTAATTAAAGTCATTAGAGTAGATGAGAATACAAATGTTCTCCACAAACCTCTACAATTCCATAGAGAGCTGAAGGTCAATGGCAGAGGACTAGGGGGCAGGGTGTTACCCTTACTTCAAGAAAGCAAGTAGAAGGGACTAGTAAAAGATACTGAGAAGGAACATTACCTGGCTATTTATGAAGGTCTTTTCATTCAAAGCCCTCCACAAACTGGTTCCAACTTCTATTTCTAGCCTTATTTCAAATCTACCCTTTCATTCATTCTGTGCTCCAGGTAAATGGGACCAACCATCATTTTCCAGTATTGTCCTGCCATCTTCTGCCTCCAAACATTTGCACACATCATTTCACATCCACAGGACAGCCACACCCACCACATACTTCTCTTTGTTGAAAGACAGTCTGGTATAGAGAATAGAGTCAGGAGACCAGTGTTTTGCTCCTACTCCAGGCACTTACTAGTGCTGTTCTCACAGATTTGTCACTGAACCTTTTAGTCTCCATTTTCTTATTTATAAAATAGGGCTAATACCATTAGTACAGTCTACCTTGCAAGGTCTTACTGATAGAGCTTTGCAGACCTTAAAATGTTATATAAATTTATTATTGTTATTATTGTTGTTGTTACTATAATCCCTTCTTCTGAAGACCCCATTCATGTTGAAGCCTTCCATTCTTCTAGGTGGAAATTATCTTTCCATTTGTGCCTCTGTTTGACTTCTCTCATGAGCTTAATTACAGTCCAATTGGAATTCAAATTATTCATGGATATGTCTTAGATGGTAAAGTGCTTGAGGGCAGGGACTGTGACTGATTTTTTGTTCTTTGAATCCTAAGTACTTAGTATCTTGCCTTTCACATACCATGTACTCATTAAATATTTGTTGAATCTAATTGTTGTTGAATTAACATTCAGGGAGTTAGGCACCTATGACTTCTCTAGAAACCATGATTCTTCTTCTTCTTCTTTTTTTTTTTTTTGGTTCCTATTCCATTCTTCATTTTCCTGGTTATTAATAGGAATCTTGCCATTTGATAAAAATGAAAGACTAGGTCAAAGTGACATTTCTTTATGATTTTTAGAGACAGTATTCATATCCATTGTCTCATCAGATCCTCACTACAATTCTTAAGGTAAGTGCTACATGTGTGATCATGCCCGTTTTACTTATGAGGAAACGGAGGCTGAGAATGCTGAAGCCACAAATCCATCAAAATTCTGAGGCAAGATTTGAACCCTATGTCTTCCTGACTTCAACTCCAACACTCTTGCTCCCACACCATGGTCCATCTCTCCTAGGAAAAAGGGGTTAAACACAGAGCAATTCAGAAAGAAGGAAGAATTGTGTGACAGCAGGAAATGTTTCAGAGATACTGTGTCATTGTTAGTGAGAGGAAATGCCACGTGAAGCCCCAGGGTCACTATTTATATGGTTCTAAAAAAAATCAATTTTGAAAAATGTAAGCACTGGCCACTGTGGAGCCTAAGCCAAGGCTTGAAATAAGCCTCCCCAGAGTAGGACATAATTATTTTCTATGATTTCTAAAATATTGGTTTTTTTTTAAAAGGAAGAAAAACTATTTCTTTAATATGACTGTCCTTAACATGTTTATCAAATATAATCACAGGCTAGGAAACTAATTCTGACCACATACCACCCATACACACCCATGTTTAAGGACAAGCATGTTCCCATGTATATATGGAATGTACATTTACAAGTAGAGGAGAGAGTAATTATAGTAAGAATGTCACATACACCCCCCCCCAACCAAAAAGACTTTCTATCTAGTTTTTCATGATAAATAAATAACCAATTTAGCCAGAGGCATTTTATCTACAAAATGTATTAGTGTTTTCAAAAATATGCCAAACACATCAGCATTTTTGTTTGTTTTAGAAGTGAAGTCATCCTGTAAATTCTGGACTATATTTATGGAATCATGAGAGGCAAGCTGGGACAGAGTGGAGAGAGATCTGGTCTGGGAGTCAGGAAGAATAAGGTTCAAATATGGCCTCTGACCGATTAACTCTGTGACCCTGTGAGCTTCTCTGGGTTGTGGACATTATCTAAGATTCAGTCACGGAGCAGGTGCTGGTGTGGATTGTAACAGAGGTTCTTCACATGGGGTTCCCTATACCATTGAAATCCCAGTTCTGAGATAAAAGGTGAAATCATTGATTTAGAATTGGAAAGGCCCTCGGGGGCTTTCTAGCCTCACACCTTTTCTCTTAAAGTTGAGCTCATAAGTGGCTTGCCTATGGTCCCAGAGTCCATATGTGTTAGTAAGATACAGATGCAGAGAAATTCTGAAGACACCACAATTTTCATTTTGTCTATAGATTTGTACTTATCTGGGGAAGTGCCCACATGGGCTCTGGATATTTCTGACTCAATTCTGAACAAAGAAAGAAGCCCCAGAAGGTAGCCTGGGAGCCCTGAGTCCAAAGCATGATGGCTTCAACTATGCCCTCAGAGCTGATGTCTCCCAAGCCTGCCAGCCCTCTCTTGTCACTTCCTAAAAGGTCCAGTGACTTCTCAAGATTATGATAGGTCATTTCGGTGGACTTGGGTCTTAGAAGCCTCCTGATAACTTCTAACCCAAGCAAGCACTTTTCAATCCCTGATTTACAAGACACGTTCACTTTATCTCCAGAATGTATTAGCATTTTTTAAAACATGTATGTCACATTTTTGAGCTTTATAACCTCTGCTTTTAAGGAATAACCCCTAGATAAATAGATATTTAAGCACATAGTAGGGACTCAGCAAAGACTTTTACTCTTAAGAATTTTTTTTCCCCTGAAACTCACTAAAATACTTAGTCCTCTCATCCCAGACCCATTCCCATATCTAATTAATTGCCAAGTCATGTTGATTATAACTCCATAACATATCTTATATGTGTCACCTGTCCTCCACTAACAAGGCCCTTATCACCTCTTTCCTCAACTATCAAAATAGGCTCCTAATTGGACTACAGGCTCCTAGTCTCTCCCTTCTTCCCTCCATCCTCCACACTCCAGTCAAAATTATCTTCCAAAAACCCAAAGTCCAAAAATGCAAAAAAACCATGCCCTTCTCTTTCCCAAGAGACAGCAATGGCTTGCTATTATCTCCAGGGTGAAATACAGATACCTCAGCTTGGCAATGAAAGTATCATAGATTTAAAACCCTAACAGATTTTAAAGATCATCTAGTCTGACTTCCTCATTTTAAAGATAATCCAACTAATCCTTAAGTATGATGTTTTGCCTTTCTTGGTATTCCTAGCATGAATCACAGTGCCTGGCACATAGTAGGTGCTTAATAAATGCTGACTGACTATATGTTGTATTCCCCAAATAGAAAGTTCTCCTGGAGAGCAGGGGCTGTTTTTCATTTTGTCTTTGTACCCCCAGCTCCTAACAGTGAGTTACACATAGTAGGAAGTTAATAAAATATTACTGGATTCAGATTGGATCATGTAATACTGTGCATGACAATTACCTGTACTGATGTCATCTTCCTGCTGGACTGTGAGATCCCTGAGGGCAAGAACTGTGTCTTAGTAGAAATTTCCATTTTCCCTAGTGCCTATTACAATGTTCTGTATACAAAAATGCTTAATAACTGTTTGATATAAAATAAAATCCTTCTGAATTTAAATAGACAGTGTGCAGTGTTCTGATCAGTCTACATGTAGGTTTAGAGATTGTGTATAATAATTTTTGACTTTGCTATCTCAGTGACAGATGATTAAAATACCACTTGACCTATCCAACAAGTGTGTAATTTAATGCAATCTTAGGCTACAAGTAGACCAGAGCAAGATGTTCCTTCTAATATTGACAGGGATGTAACTGCCTGAATGCTCTTGGAAGAAAACAGAAGGTGAATCCCATATCATTGACATTTTGAGATGTAATAGATACTGCAAATGGAACCATTCGAAGTGTCGATAGAAGTCGTGTATATTCTGGAGTCAGAGAACCTGATTCAGATTATAGCTTGCAAACTCACTATCTGGGTCACCTTACTGAAGTCGCCAAATCCATCTATGCCTCATTTCCCTCATCCATAAAATGAGGGAGTTGGGTTAGATGACCCTGACAACTCCTTCCAGATATAAATCCATCATCTCTTCAAACTTCCTAAATTTTTACAGATAGAGAAACTCAAACCTCAAGCAGAGGAATGCCTAGCTCGGTGTGATACAGGTTCATAAGCACCAGAATTTGAAACCAGATCCTCTGCCTCCAAATTGAATCATCTTTTAATTCGAGCACCATTGCAAAATTTCGATTTGAACAGGAATATGGTCAGATCCCTGCATAAGAAAAGTTAGTCTGGCAGTGATGTGATCATTTGAATTTCAGGAGATGGAGGGGAGAGTAATAGTAGGAAGAGCTGGGAGAAGACTGATGGATAATGAAGATCTGGACTACAGAGATGGCAATGGGACTGGAGAAAAGCGAATCTGTCTAAGAGGTCGTAAATAACTAAAGGACAGGAATGTTTGACTGAAATGATATGAGATCAGAAAGAGAAAGGAAAGTTTAAAAGAACATGTTTTCTCTGTAGGTTAACTGGGTGAATGGTGGTTTCCATTGGCAGAAATAGTCAAATCGAAAGGAGGAAAGAGAATTTTGAAAAATAGTAAGCTCAGACTTGAGCATGTTGAATCTGAGATGCCAGAGGGACTTATGGTCAAGATATTCTACAAGTGGCTGGAGAAACAGGTCTGGAACTTAGAAAACAGGTTGGGACTGAAGAGAGGGGTTTGAAAGTGACTTACGTACAGGTTATATTTGAATCTGTAGGAATAAACAAAAATGACCAAGGAGACATTGTAGAAAATAGAAAAAATGGCCAAGGGCATGATCTGGGCCAATCGCCTCAAGGCGTTGGGAAGAGGGTATGGAATCTATGAAAGGAACAGAAACAGAGCAGTTGGAAATGAGGAAAACAAGGTCAGTGTCCTAACCCTGTAACCAAAGCAGGACAAAACATCCAGAAGGAGAGGGTAGTCAATGGTGTCAAATGCTACAGAGAGGTATAGGATAAGGAAGAATGAGAAGAAGTCATTGGAATTGGTTGTTGGCAAAAACAACCAAGGTTGTTTGTGACCTTTGAAAGATTTGTAGATGATAGAAAAATAATCCAGATTGCAAAGGCAGAGAAGAGATGAGGTGGAATTAAGTAGAGCCCTTGGGTGTAGATAGATGTTATAAGAAGTTTGACAATGAAGGGGTGGAAATACATGGGTGCAGGAGCTAGCTGAGTTAGCAGGATCAGTGCGAGACGTGTTTAGAACTGAGAAGACCCGAGTATACTCGTAAGCAACAAGGTGGAGCCCTTGGAGAAGCTTAAATTGTAGATATATGAGAAGGAGGTAAAGCTAGCTATAGTAAGGCTTTGTAAGAGGTGGGGAGGGATGACAACCTCATTCTCACCAGCATCAACATCAGCATCAGCATCATCCATTTTAAGCCTAGAAAAGCCCTCACACCAGCCATATTGGCTAATGAGCCAATTTTACAGATGAGGAGAATGAAACTCAAGAGGTAAGTCCTCCAGTTAATAAGTGGAAGAGACAATAGGGAACCCAGGTTTCTGATGGCTCAAAGTCCATTGTTCTTTCCAATACAGAGGCAAATGTAAATGGCTCTTAACTTTTGAGACATATAGCAATGTCTTTTGTTCTCTACTATACCCATAACTCTTAGTATTCTTAACAAAATACCCAATATCCAGTTGATGTTCAATGTTTATAGAGGAGGGTGGTTTACTGTCTTTGTTAATTCCATTTTTTCTGTCCCCTAGCATTCCTTTCCTTTAAATTCATATAGACTTAACATTTAGTTAAGTCTATCCATTCTCATCAACTACATCCTAAGATAATAGACAATGTCAGTCCTTGAGGGGAGGGATCGTGTCATTTGTATGACTTGCACATCAGAATAAGCCCTGCCTTTGACCCAGCTCTCATAGACACCATCCAGGGAAGCAAGCTTTGGGAAGCTGCATTTTGACCCTGCTGCAGGTGCTGCCTGCCTCCTGCCTCCTTGGCAGCCACAGCTTCTGAAGGACCAGAAAAGAAAGTTCTTACCACCAAAATCCTCAGCACAGTCAAATGACTCAACATCAGAAATGGCTACCACTTGAAATATCATTAAAAATGCATCATTATCCACTTGGCCACTGCACCCTAAGGAACATGGGGCCTTCCTTTCCATCTGATTTGGCACCTAAAACTTGTATGAATGTGAGCTCCATGAGGGCAGGGACTAGCTTGTTTTTCTTTTCCATTTTTATCCTTGCTGCTTAGCACAGTATTTCATATGTAATACATACTTAATAAACCTCTATTTCATTTATTGATTCATACAATTAATGGATTATTTACAGTATGTACTAGTAATCATGTGTTTAGTTCTATTAAATTGATGTCCAATTAGCCCAGAGAATAAAAATACTTGCAAGCTTCTCAAGAGCAGGGACTGTATTGCTTTTTCTAAGTATAACCCTAATGCTTAGCATTGTACTTGGCGTATAGTAAGTACTTAAATTTTTTCAAAAAATTCAGTTATTTAAATACCCTTCTTCCTCATTTACTAAGCATCTATTTCGTAAGTCAATAGGGAGATATTAGAACTATTCTTATACTTGCCTTCTTTATTTAATTTTTGGGGGGAGGGAGGCAATCAGGGTTCAGGGTCACACAGCTAATAAGTGTCTGAGGTCAGTTTTGAATTCAGGACCTCCTGACTCCAGGGTCAGTGCTCTATTCACTGCACCACCCAGCTGTCCTTTGCTTTCTTTATTTTTATTAAAAACATCACCTCCTACAAGACGCAAAATGACTTTGCCTTCCTCTGACCTCACTAGGCTAGACCTATCACTCTTTATTCTATTCTACCACTCATTACCATTTTTGCATGTTATATAATACTCCATACTTTTGAATATGTCATATTGTCTCCCATGTTTTACCTTCTCCTCTTCTTCCTCCTCCTCCTCCTCCTCCCCAGATTGTAATTACCATGAGGAAAGTCACAATGATTTCATTAATTCCATGTTGCCTTCAGTACACAGAAGTTTAATAAATGGTTATTGAATGAATGAAAGATGGGATCTAGGACCTGCTTTATATTCAGTGGCACTCATGCAAGGGGTCTAGCAAAACAGGAAAGAGAATGAGCATTAGATTTAGGAGATTTGGATCCCAATTCCAATTCTGACATGCAACATAAACTCTCTGGCCCTTGGCTTCCTCAAACACAAAATGAAAAGGGCTAGACTAGAATAGGAGACGGGTAGGTCTCAGTGGATAGAGCACTAGGCCTTTAGGAAGTCCTGAGTTAAAATCCAGATTTCGACACTTACTAGTTGTGTGATCCTGGGCAAGTCACTTACCCTCTGTTTGCCTTGAGCCAGTGGAGAAGGAAATGGCAAACCACTTCAGCATCTTTGCCGAGAAAACCCCATGGACAGTATGGTCCATGGAGTCAGGAAGAGTTGGACACAACTGAACAACATGATAGACTACATGACTTCATTGCGCCCTTCCTAGTCCGTAAGACAATACTATTGTCTAAGAATAGGACATGTCTAAGTCCAATGAGAAAAATTCTTAATTCTGGGATATGTACAAATTAGAGGCAGCTGGTGGGCACAATGGATAGAGTGCTGGACCTGAAGTTAGAAAGAAACCCGAGTTAAAATCTGACTTCAGACAGTTACTAGATATGTGACCCAAGTCAAATCTTTTAACCTCAAATTGCCTCAATTTCCTCAACCGTAAAATGGTGACACTAATATCATGTACTTTTCCGTGTTATTGTGAGGCTCAAATGAGACAATATTTGTAAAAACACTTAATAGAATACCTGGCACATAGTAGGTGCTATATAAATGCTTATTATTTTCCCTTTATTTCCCTTCTCCAATTAACTAACCTCTCAGCTTTTATGCCTTTCATGCCATTGGCTAATGGCTGTGTCCAGCAGTCTTTATAAGCAGTCCATTCATCACAGACTCTGCTGGCAATGGGATCAATCACATATATTCACTTTCTCAGGAAAGCCCGGTGTTGTTAATTGCCATGTTGAATTCTCCTAGTCTCAACTACTCTCTTAGTGTCTCACAATCTGCTGGCCTCATGTGGGACATCCAGAGAAATCTATCTGCTCCCCAGGAGCTAGGTAAACATTAACTAAGATTTTCTTGAAGTGGGGAAAGAAGGAGGTGGTTTGAGTGAGAATGTGAATCAGACTTCTTTGAGTTTCGTGATGGATTGTTGCCATTTTATTGACTTTGTAAGACAAAAAGGGAAAAGGAATTACAAGATTTGATATTCTTGCATTTAAGTCCATTCTTCAATATGTCAAGGATTAGCCCTGCCCTTAGCTGTTGTATCTAAAAGCTAATTAAATCCGGCTGACTAGTTGATATTAACTGTTAATCATGATGTAAGAACACTGGTGGTGGCTTATGATCTTACAAAACCAGCCCTAACCCTTCGGGGTTACCCCCTAGACTCCTTAGAGGAGATGTAGCAGTATCTACTTCACAAGAACTTGACCTGTCAGGGCGGATGGGGATTGGGAGAGTAAACCCAGATCCTATGTTATATACACTAGGTACAAAAAGTGGAGTGGGTGAGTGATTAAACTAAATTAAATTTTAATAGTCATTTTGAAGTACCTACTATGTTCATGGTACTGTAGGTAGTGAGCTACCACCTTCGCTCAAACAGAAGTGATACATTTGTCAAGTTCCAAATCTGTAGATTGACTAGCCCAGTCTGGATGAGCATAACAATAAAGATGGCATAAAGAGGAAGCTGCCCAGGCTCCAGTATCTGTAGGGCTCATTTCCCTATCATTGCTCCTCCTCCCTTGGTCCCCCCACTCCCCCAAACCATGCCGAGATTTCTTTAAAGGTCTTTATCCATGCCTGGCATACACAGACTAACCTCTGAGAAAAGATAATGGGTATAGCCAATGACAGATGTTAGGAAGAATACTGGATTGTGGTCAGACCTAAAATTGAATCCTGGCTCTGTTACTTATGATTTGTGCAGGCTGAGACCCATCACTCCACACTTCTGGTCCTCAGTTTCCTCATCTGTAAGATGAAAGGGTTGGATTAGATAGTCTGTAAGCCACCTTCCAATCCTAGATCTATGATCCTTTCATACTCTCATGTTCTCTGAGTTCTTTTCCTCTATGATCTATTATGATCTAGAAATACAACTTTAAGGGGAAATAGATCCCTCAAATTCATTCATTTGAAGAAAACAATTCAGTCCAAATCTAATACCCCATTATATGACATCAGTTGCTGCCCATGAGTGGGTTTTTAAAATATGCTTCTTTTCAAATTTAACCATGTTAGACTTGATGGTCCCTCTATGAAAGTCTTCTAGTGTCTCATGGTCTGGAAGCAACCCTGAGTAGAAGACTACTTCAGAGGAGCAAAGTTGAAAAAAACTTTGAGTATGAGCCTAGCCTAGGGATGGAGCTTTTGTCTGACACATGAACTGGTTAGAAGGGTCCATCTTTTTATGTCTGGCCATGAGGTGACATATATTTCTGGCTATAAAAACTCATAAAGACAATATATTAAGGCATGGAGGGGTGGAGATTTGAGCCTATGAAGGTAGTACTTACATCAATAATACCTTTTGAGATGTTGAACTAATTTGTAAGGTTAATACAACTCAGAAAATGTAAAGCTAGGTGGATTGAGGAAGGCTTTCCCCCTTCATCTTCATGTTTTAAATATCATTTTACTCTCTTAAATTTAGCCCAAGCCATTTATTCTACAGATGAAGTAACTGAGTCCCAGAGAAGTTAAGTGACTTGCCTATGTCAGACAGGTAGTAAGCATCAGTACCAGGACTTGAATTGAGGTCCTTTTATTCCTAAACCAAGGAATTTTCTACCATATAGTAATAGCTGTGTTTACATCTTTTTATCATGACATAATAATGTCCCATAATAATGACTGAAACTGAAATATAACAATGATGAATCAGAGTGCCACTGTGGAGAAAGCACTGGCCCTAGAGTCAGGAGGAACTGAGATCAAATCCAGCCTTAGAAACCTACTAGCTGTGTGACCCTGGCCAAGTCTCTTAACCTCAATTCCCTCCAAGCTAAAAAAAAGATCTGAATTCAAGTCCTGATTTAGACTCATACTGGCTGTGTCACCATAATAGTAGTGAGCCTTTAGATAATGCTTTAAAGTTTGCAAATCACTTTACTTACATTATCTTAATTGACCTTTACAACGACTCATCAATTAGGTGCTATTATTTGTCACATTTCACAGTTAAGGGAATGGAGGCTTAGAAGGTTTAAGTGAGCTGCCTAGTATCACTGTTGTTCAGTTGTTTCAGTTGTGTTTGACTTTCCATGACCCCATTGGATGTTTTCTTGTGAAAGATTCTAGAGTGGTTCTCCATTTCATTCTCCAGCTCATAATGCGGAAATTGAGGCAGACCAGGTTAAGTGACTTGCCCAGGGTCATACAGCTAGTAAGTGTCTGAGGCTGGATTTGAACACAGGTCTTCCTGACTTCAAATCCGATGCTCTATCTACTGCATCAGCTAACTGACGGCTTAGTCTCCTGGGCAGCTCTGTTAAATCCTAAATCATAAAGATGTCAAATTGCATCGGTGGAAGCACTTCCCATTACCAGAAGCTGCTACACCAATAAAATCACAGGTTTGGATACTTCCCTCTACAAATAAATGATGAGTGCAGTGAGTGATGAGATTTGTAATTTCATTTATCTAGTAAACTTTTCATGAGAGGATTCTCTCTACCAATGTAGGTCAACACCTTTTCTGCAATTCATACTTTCAGAGAGTTACCTACAACACAGAGAGGATAAGTGATTGGTGCAGGTTCACACGATTAGTATGTGTCAGAGGCGGGTTTAGACCCACAACTTCTGGGTTTTGAGGCCAGCTCACTATCCTTTATGCCATACAAGATTCTTATCTTGTAATAATAATTGCTAATAGCTGACTGTCAGAGAAATGACTCAAATGAAAAACTGTATTATCAAGTACTCTATAAATTTCAATTAGATTGTGTAGTTTTTGCATACTCTTGGTGTGGTTTGGCTGGCTCGTCTTTTTATAGTCTTAGCATTTCCAAACTTGTCCTGGTGACACATGGACCCCTTCCTACAACCAAGTCAAATGTGAAAAATTACCATTTCTTTCAGTAAAGACAAGTTTGACTTTCCCAAGGCAAAACCCTGCCTCCTGTTTGATGGAGACTGAGCATTAACTCCAGAAAATGGAACAGGACAACAACGTAATTTGTGACAAGGCCAATCAAGTGCAGGAAAGGACAAAAGAAACCCATTCTTTTTCTGGATGGAAGGAGCAGAGGTGCCAAGGGGACCTTACCCAGGTCGGCTAGATTCTAATCTGATGCTGCTGATTGGGGATAGGGTTGAGATGGTGTGGTGGGGGGAGGAGGGAGTAGGGAAGAGTGTAGAAAAACCAAAGGCAAATGTTGACAAACTGAGGGTGAATTCTGAGAATGCTCAGGGCTGTAACTAGGAATATTTGTATCTGGAGTCACATAAGCTACCCCTGGGGCAAATGGCATGGAATGTACATGCATGTCAAGGGGGTGTGCCAAAGAGGAGATCACCTGGGGTGAGAAAGCAGGCCATCTGGCAACTTCTAAAGTGCAGAGACTAGTTCTTCTCATTAACTGGGTGCAAATCTCCATTGTTCGTACGCCTTCAAAGGACTATGGATGCTATTGGCCCACTCTAAATTCAGGGATAAAATCCCAGTTGTTCTATCCTAGGCCTAGTGTGTTTACTGAATTTCTATGGATTTGACTTTTGGCCCCTTATCATTGCTCTGGTGAGTGATTTTCCAGACTTATGGAGACACAACCCCAACTAAGGCATGAATATGTGAGACGGTGAGCAGACTGCCAAGTGTCATTGTTCAAGACTGAGAATTCTGAGTTCTGGGTACTATTCCTGACTTCCTGGTTTGGAAAGTTATAAAACACCTCTCTTTTCTTCCTGTTTTAGACAGGGGATCTGGTACCGGTGAGGTTTGTTTTATTTTGTTTTGTTTTTTAACTGACATGGTCTCATTTCTGCAACATAATGATAAAGATAATAGCCTTAATATAGTGTTTAAGGTTTGCAAAGTGCTCTGCACATACTGTTTCCTTTGAACCCAGGAACAACCCTGGGAGGAAGGTGCTATTATCATCCTCATTTAACAGAGGTTTAGTGACTTACTCAAGGTCACACATCTAATAAGTGTTTGAGGCAAAATTTGAACTCAGGTCTTCCTGGTTCCAGGGCCAACATTCTATCTCTCTATTCATTTTACCAGCATGCAGTTATTAAGCACCTACTTAATGTGTGCCCACCAGCCTACACATACCAACCACACATCTTCCCATTGCCTTTGGAATCTAACACATTGCAAACAAACAAACAAAAAACACAAAGAATAACCACAGTATACACAGCCACCAATGACATGTAAGAACCAAGAAGGCATTTGGTGAAAGGGAAGGAAAACCAGCGAATTGTCCAGGTGTTAACACTGGTATTGGTCCAATGCTAACAGTGAGGAAAGTGCCTATGGTGTTGGGTGCCCCCTTTTGGCAAACTTTGGAAGGATGTGGGCATGAGTCACATAGGATAGACCATCATGGATAAGTTGTGATCTGCATTGCTGGAGGGAGTAGTCACATAAGTGAGAGCTTAGATCCATTTCAAAATTGGCAGAGCACTGTGTAAAGCTGAGAATTGAGATCTTTGTCACTTTTCTGGGAATGTTTCCCCATCTTTAAATGAGAGGGTTATGCTAGGTCACTACTCATGTTTTTGTAGACCTCTAAAGTTAGCAGAAGAAAATGGGGTTCAAAAAAAGTAAAGCAATTTGTCTAAGATCACTGAGCTAAAAAGTGTCACAGTGAGGATGTGACCTTCGGTCTCCTGCATTCCAGTCCTCTCTCTCTCTCTCTCTCTCCCTCTCTCTCTCTCTCTCTCTCTCTCTCTCTCCTGCCTCTCCTCTCTTTCTCTTTTCTCTCCTTTTCTTTTCTCTCTCTCACTCTCACTTTTGTTCTTCTCTCTTTGTGTGTATGTATATATTATATATACACATAATATACATACACACATACAAAACAAAACATTAAAGGAGATGAGCATAAATGGTCTTGGAAGGGAGCTAAGTTTTGTTTTGTTTTAGGTTTTGGTTTTTTTCACTCCCCTATTTGGGTTGGAGTGGTACTGGAACCCAGATAAGACTTTTGACTTCCATGGTTGTGGATCCTACCAGCAGGAATGACTCAAGCCTCAGTCTAATTCACATCAATTCCTTCTGGTGAGTAGCAGTCAGGTGACTCCTTAACCCTGAGTGATTTACTTGGTCATGACATCATAATGTTGCATTTATTCTTCCCCATCATTAAATTTTGCAGTAAATTCTCTAGAAGTCTAAGAAGCCAAACCGTGCCCATAGGAGGTAATATGGTCCAGTGAACAAAGCACTAGGGGTTAGGGGGGCAGGTAACGACACTTGCAAACCATGACCGACTCACATGCTAACCATTTGACTTTGGAGAAGCATCTTGTTTCCAATTTGACAAGCAGTTATTATATGCCAGTGGCTGATCTGGGCTAGGTGCTTGGAATACAAATACACTAAATGAAACATTCCATCAAGGTGCTTATATAATAATTAATAATAATAATGTCTATCTCAGACACTTACTAGCTGTGTGACCCTGGGCAAGTCACTTAACCCTATTTGCCTTAGTTTTCTCATCTGTAAAAAAAAAAAATGAGCCGGAGAAGGAAATGGCAAACCACTCCAACATCGTTGCCAAGAAAACCTCAAATGGGGTCATGAAGAGTTGGACATGGTGAAACGATGCAGCGGCAGCAGCAACAACAAACACTTACTGACTCACAGTTTGCCTAAAGGGACTCAGTTTACTCTTTTGTAAAAGGAGAGAGGGTTGGGCTGGATGACCTCTGAGGGCCCTTCTAACTCTTGATCAAAGATCCCATGATCTTTTCATTGTATTAGGGTTGTATGGTCTTATTTATGGGAGTGGCGAGGGTGTGAGGGGGAGAGAAACTCTCATTAAGAAAAGAAGATAGAAGGAAGAATCTTTTTTTTTGAACTGTGAAAATATTTTGCAGTTAGCTTATTTGGCTTCCTAAAAAATAGAGAGTAGGCCCCTAGTATCCGATCCATGCTAGAGGAGAAACACCCACTGTGCTCAAGAGGCAGTATAGCCTGGAGGCAGGAAGCATGATTCATTTTCAGGTACTTCTTTCTGAAACCATTGCTCTGAACCAACATTTTAGTAGTGCTGGTCAAGAGAATCAAAGGTAATTAGATTCACACACCATCCCCGCCCCCAGTCCCCTCCCCCACCACACCACCTTTTTTTTTTTTTCCACAAGGAAAACTTTAAAACTTTACCTATTACATTTGGACCAAACAACGACTGAGCAATTTCAAAGGCATTCTAGAAGAAATTCACTATACCTGATGTTCTATATTAAAATTTGTACCATCCATCATTCTAATAGATTATCCATATGATTTGTCCATCATAGCCCGAGAACAAAATGTTATCTTGTCTCCTTGATATTGTGCCTGAAAAACTCCCTTTTCCTAGTCTTCTTTTTTTCTTTGAAGTTTTCATAGCATGCAAGGTCTAGCATCCAGAGTAATTAGACTAAGCCATGCAGAAATCCCAATGGAAGTGGCAGGTAGGATAATGTTTGCTGCATTAAAAACTTACAAAGAAATCTCAGTGTTTTAGAGGACGAGAAGGTGAATAAATCCTGATGAGGCAGATTAAGGATGTGAATCCGTTTAGTTCGACCCAACAAACTCCTCACTGCAATGCCCCTCCCAATTCTTAAATATAGCCTTAATTATTTAAAAAGGTTGAGGCAGTATTTTGACAGTGCCATGCAAAGTAGCTGCAAGCCAATGAGCACTTCTATTGATGATTATGGTAGAGATAATATCCTTGTTGTTGCCAACAACAAGAAAAAAAATGACAAAAACCTAAATTCAGCAATACATTAAATTACTAGCATCTTTAATGCATCACATGGAGCAGTGGATGGAGTGCTGGGCCAGGAGGAAGACTCATCTTTGGGAGTTCAAATTCAGACTCAGACACTTCCTAGCTATGTGACCCCAAACAAGTCACTTAACCTTGTTTGCCTCAGTTTCCCCATCTGTAAAATGAGCTGAAGAAGGAAATGGCAAACCACTCCAGTATCTCTGCCAAGAAAACCCCAAATCAGGTCATGAAGAGTTGGACACAACTGAAATGACTGATCAATAACAATTAATTCAGTTATTCTTGGAAAATTTTATATCCATGTGGAATCATATCAATTCATAGCTTTAGAGCTGGAAAGGACCTTACAGGTCATCTAATTCAGCACTCTTATTCCACAAATGAGAAAACTGAGGCACAGAGAGATTAAACTATTTGCCCAAGGTTACAGAGCACAGTTGGAATTCAAACCTAGGTCTTCAGACACCAACTCTAGCTCCAACACTTTCCGCTCTCTGCATTCCTCCTTCATTCTAATCATATTAACAATTAATTATTCCCCAAATGCAACCATTGTATGTTTCTACAAGTTTGTTCAACTAATACCTTACCTAGGCCTTGCAGAAATGTAGAGGGGAAATATCCTCTAAAACTCTAGTCAGGTACCCTCTCCCCAAAGGAGCCTGGTGTATTCTTACTGATATCTATATTTTCTCCTCCCATAGAATGTAAGTTTTTTGAGGGCAAGGGATTTTTAAGATTTTGTTTTCTTTTGTTTGTTTGTTTTGGTTTTGGTATTCCCCAACACCTAGCACAGTGTCTGGTATAATAGGTGGTTAATGAATTCTTGACTGATTGATTGGTTGGTTGGTTGATTGATTTCTTGACCCTTTTCCCCACCGTAATTCTCAGCTGTTGCTGCTTTTTTTTCCCTCCTCAAATTAACTCATTTATCATTGTACTTATATAACCTCCTTTTTTTTCTTTTTTGTTTTCTTTTCCCCAGTGCTGAGCACTGTCACTTGCAAATATCAGGAGATTAAAACAAAAGTTTGAGTTGAACTGAACTGAGTTGGATTCAATGGTTCTCATGCTCTGTTTTATTTTGTTTTTAGAAATGTGTTCCTAAATGGTTAAAAAGAGCAGGCTTTTTCAACCTCTGGACAGATGTTTCCACATGTGCTTGTCAGCAATGGGGTTTGATTCTATTGGAGGAGAGTGAGAAAGAGACAAAGATAGAGAGACAGAGACATAGAGACATACAGACACAGAGATAGTAAAAGAGATAGAGGGAGACAGAGAGACAGAGATAGAGATGATAGAATTGTGTATGTGTGCTTACATTTATGTACTTATACATGTATTCACCATTCTTTCTTTATCACTGATTATAACAACATGTGTTTTACCCTAGGCCTCCATATGCAGTTTTCAGAGGCTATCAGAAGTAGGTACCCATACGGTACAGTATATAGAGAACTGGACTTACATTCTCATAGCATTCTCATCATTTGTAGCAACAGTCTTCTATTTAACTTGCATGCTGTTAAATTATTTTTAAGAACACACTTGATGCATTTTTGCATTGTTCTGTTTTGTTCATGCTTGGGATTAGCTTGCTCACCATTATTGGGTGACTCTTGTTTGGGGAACCTTGAGCCAGACAGTTTTGCCTCAGGGGTTCATGTGTGCTGGGGTGTCTCAGGCACAAGCCAAAGTGAGAATCAATCAGGCCCTGATCCTCCAAGACTTTTTATCAGAGGGAAGAGGATGACCTTCCCAGTCCGTTCTTTGCCTTGGTATGTTTAACTGCCCCAGGAGGTCATTAACAGACAGCACTGACTATTTTGTCAACTCTCATTGTTTAATTAGATCACAGCTGAGGTCTCAGTTCTAAAATTCTTTTGTCACATGCCAAAGTTTTTTTTTTTCCTTAGGTTGGGACATTTCTTAAACAGCAGGCAGTACAAGGCAATTGGCAAATTAATTTAATTTAATTTTTGCAATATGCCCTTGATTAAAAAGAAGGAAAAGAAAAACATGGGCCCCGTGTCATGCATTAAAATGTGACTTATGACGGTCAAAGGCTTCTAACTGGCAATCCCCAAAGCCTAGTTCAGAGAGAGAGACGGACTAGTATGGTTCACAATATCTAAAAGAATGCTAATTTGGGCTAGAAAGTTGCTTGATTAAAGAGAATTTTTATGCACCCCATCTGGGAAAGAGAATTCTCCTCCATGTCCTTAATGACATCAATGTTCCTGTTTACAGACAGAGCTCCTTTGTAACCTTGCCTCACTAGGATACAACCTGAGCTCTAGCCCCCGAACATGACCCAGGCTCCCTACACCAGGAGCAATGTGGAGACTGTTGAATCTCATGGAAGCCTCTGGCTCACGGCCCTGGCCTGGCATGGTTTTGTCTGTTTGTGTTGAATCATATAAATTAATTGAATCAAGAAAGAGAAAGGGGAGAGACCCATGAGGTCAATGTTAGGGCATCTTCTGCCAACAAAAGACTTTGCTCTCTTTCTCACCAACATCTGCTCCTAGAGCTGGAATGATATTGTCCACTTTGAAATGATTGAGGTGTGGGAATTTCCTTCACACATTCCCCAGGGAAGCAAGACCAGTGGGTCTGTTCCAGGGTATTTTTTTCCCCTCTTCTTCCAAATAGCATCCTATCTTTGTTTTAGCTGAATCCTATCCCATAACTGCCAGCAAGGCTACTCTGAATGACTCTTCTTAGCATTTACAACCCATCAATTATTTTTGTAGCTGGGATCCCCCTTCATGATCTTCATTTGGTCAAGTTATGTATATTTAGCTATTTTAATGTTTTCTCATAAATTTCTTTCTCTAGCTCCTTTCTCTCCCCTTGCAGAGATAGTTGTTTGTTTGTTTGTCTGTTTTCTGGGGGCCATTAAATGACTTGGCTTCGTGCTGGTCCTGAGGAATGCATCTATTTATAATTAGAGACTAACCACCATCTTGACACACTGTTTTATATGGCAACTCCCATCTAAGGGCCAGATTCAAATTGTTCTTATACTGCTGCCTGTTTTGGGGGCCTACCAAAATTGGAGTGGATCTAACTAGTATCTCTGGCCCTTTGTTCTACCAGTGACTAACCAACATATTATCAGAAGTTGAATAGATTAGCAATCACATCTCAAGTCATTTCCTTTTATTTTTGTCATGTTGGTAATACTTTCAGAATTTATTTTGAATCAATCAATATGTATTTACTAGGACATCTTATATATTCCTCGCACAGTGCTATTTGCTGTAGGAGATAGCAAAGCAGCATAAGACATAATCCTCTCCTTCAAGATACTCCCAGTATACCTGGGAAGATGAGGCCAATGCATGTGAAACTCTTAGAGACAAGTCAATCAATACATCATTCAACAATCATTATTAAGTGCGTACTATATGCTATGAATTTGGCAGCTAGGTGGTGCAGTAGATAAAGCACTAGGCCTAGAGTCAGGAAGACTCATCTTGAATTCAAATCTGGTCTCAGACACTTCATAGCTGTGTGACCTCAGGTAAGTCACTTAACCCTATTTGCCTCAGTTCCTCATCTGTAAAATGAGTCAGAGAAGGAAATGGTGAACCACTCCAGTATCTCTGCCAAGAAAACCCCAAAACAGGGTCCCAAAGAGTCAGATATGACTCAACAACGTCAACATATGTCGTGAACTAAGGGTACAAAGAAAGGCACTTCAGCTCCACCTCAAGAAAATTCTGGAAGTGTACAAGTAGGTGCTAATTTGTAAAATGTAATGCAATTCAATAGTCCTTAATTATATGCCTTCTATGTGCAAAATTCTTTCTTAAATATTGGACAAAAATGAAATAATCCCTGTCCGTAGAGAATGTATATTCTACTGAAAGGATATATGTGTATATGTGTGTGTGTGTGTATGTCTGTATGGGTATGCATATGTGTAAACATATACATATACAGTTATGTCTATGTATACATAGATATATATACATTGTTATTATATGTATATACATTTATATACACATATATACATATATGTATGCATCTATTTATATATGTGTTGTGTGTGCATGCATGTATATATGTATATGTGTCTCCCTCTATCTTTATCCTTATTTCTAGCTTTATCCCTCTTCCCTTTGGTGACTAAACTTTGTAAGAAAGCCACGTATAATTGGTGCTTCCATTTCATTTCTTCTCCCTTTCTTCTTAACTCTTTGTGGTCTGGCTTCCCAACTCATCACTCAACCAAAATTGCTCTGTCCAAAGTTACCAGTGCTCTCCTAATTACCAAATCTGGTGACTTTTTCACAGTCCTTATCCTTCTTGACTTCTCTGGAAACTTCTCTACTGTTGATCACCTTCTTTTCCTTTCTACTTTCTTCTCTCTAGGTTTCCCTGACACTGTTTTTTCCTAGTTCACCTCCTTCCCAGCTGCCTGATCTTGATGTAATCCTATGACGTTACCCACTTTATTGTTCTTCCACCAAGACATTATCTCCCAACTCAGTATTTCCACTGGCTGTTCCTTCTGCCTTGAATTCTCTTCCTCCTCATTTTTCCCTCCTTGCTTCCTTCACCTCACCTAAAGTGACTTCTACAAGAAGCCTTTCCCAGGCCTCCTTAATCTAAATGTCTTCTCTCTGAGATTATATCCAATTTTTCTTGTATATATCTTGTATGTACATATGATACCTATGTTTGCATTTTGTCTCACCCACATTAGACTGTGAGAATACTTTGTTTTTTGCCTTTCCTTGTATCTCCAGCACTTAACACAGTGCCCGGCACATAGTAGGTGCTTAATAAATGCTAGTTAACCAACTCTTTCTGACTCTCTCTCTCTCTCTCTCTCTCTCTCTCTCTCTCTCTCTCTCTCTCACATACACACACACACACACACACACACACACACACACACACACACTGGAACTTAAGAAAAAGAAAAACATTAACAACCAAGGTGACTAGGGAAGGTTTCTTGGAGGAGGTAGCTCATCAGATAAACCTTAAAGGAAGTTATAGATTGTTCTAGGTAGAGGTAAAGAAAGAGTGCATTTTAGGAATGGAGAATAGTGACATGCAAAGGCGTTGAAGAAGGAGATAGTGCAAATGGTAACCCTTTTTGTAGTTGTTTGCAGACACATTCTTGTCTCCAATTCCACTGTTATTTGAATATTTCAAGGGTCTATCATCTGGTCAATTTTATCAATTTTCCCTTCTACCAATAAAGGTTGCAACATTTCAGAATTTAGTAGATAGTCTTTGAGAATTATAGGGGCCCAAAATGCATCACTCTACAGCCAACCAAGTGATAAACATCTCTGACTAAGGATACTTGTCCAGTAACCACAATTTCCAATCAACCAAAACTTCCAGGGACCCAAATGGTAAAGGAGAGTTGCATAGTGGGGATACAGGTGTGTGTAATAGAACCAGCTTGTAGCCTATTGTCAAATTTTCAGTGGAGCATCTATGCCACAGAAATCAGAAAACCTACAAATAAAGTGCTGATTTATTATTTTGTTGATTGTTTAGACCAATGAAAGTGAAAGACAAAATGTTAATGTAGGTACAACTTAAAAGTTTATTGGGTGTTCATTTTTTCCAGCAGAGCCAATTCTTAAAATTTATTAGCACACCCTTAGGACTAGAAGACTATATTATTTTAAAATATATATTTTATAGTTCGATTTTTTTTTTACATTCTTTCTGGACCAGTTCTAGTTTAGACCAATCCAGTGATTCAGACTCAGGATTAGAAAGCAATGAGACCCTCATGGACTATAAAATGCAATAAAGACAACTTTACTTAAAATAAGATTTAAAAATATACAATTCCTAATTGAATTCAAATAAAACGCTATTCCCCTCTGTACCCACAGTCCCCTAAACAATCAGCAACACTAGGTCAGAAAGACATCCCCACAAGGCAATGGGAATTCCATTAAAACCTCTAACACCAATTCTCCTTCCTCTGATCCTTTATTATGTCTCAAGTATCACAATTGATTCCTGATCAAGTAACCCTTCTGTTCCCTTCCCTTCCCATGATGATCCTAAGAATAGTCTCCTAGCTCCCTTAAAGCGAAACCAGACTACCCTATACAAAACAGGTGCCACTCTTATCAGACCTAAAAATTGCCAGTATCTCTTCCCTTCCCTTCCCCTTCCCAGAGAACCACCCCCTATTACAAGGAAGAAAAAATAACAGTTTAGCAAAAGTAGTCAACACATTGATATGGTATAATATTATAACCACCTACCTCTACAGAGAAGGGAGGGAGATTCCATCTCATATATCTTTTTCGGGATCAAACTTGGTTGTTTTAATGTCACATCATTTAGTTGCAATTATGTAATGTTTTTTTCCTCCTTTTACATTTACATTGTTGTGGTTATTGTGTATACTGTATTGCTGACTCCAATTACTTTACTTTGCAGTGTTTCATATATCTTGGGCTCATGTTTCTGTATCCATTATATTCACTGTTTCTTATGACACAGTAATATTCCATTGCATTCATGTATCATAATTTATTAGCTATTCCCCAATCAGTAGCCAATTACTTTATTTCCAGTTCTTTCCTACTAAAAAAGTTTTCCAAGTCTTTTACTGTGTAAGGAGCTTTTTAAAATTATTGACGTCTTTGTTGTATATGCCTAGTAACTGAATTTCTGGATGAAAGGGTGTAGATGTTGGAGTCATTTTCTTTACATAATTTGAAAATGCTTTCCAGAACATCTAGACTAATTCACAACTCCACCAACAATGCAATGAACCCTCCAAACTTGAGTCCAATTTTGTCTAGACTCTAAATGCTGCATGTATTTGTGGGAAAGAAGGTCATAGACATTTTTTCCAGGGGACGGGCAGAAGTGTACAGGAACTGACTCCAAAGATCTCACAAGAGCCACTTGTTTAATTGTCAGTGTGAACATTCACACCTCAAAAACTGACAGGCTACAAATCAGGACTTGATTTATTTTGTTGTTGATTGTCTAAACTTAAGAAAATGATGGAGATGTTAATAGTTCAGATTAAACTTAAAAGTGTCTCGGGTATTTTTTTTTTCAGAGAACTGGTTGTTAAAGATAGGCCAACACACTCCTAGGGGGGAATAAATTATACCAACTCTGCCACCTTAGGAAATGCCCTTTTCTAAAAGCTACTTAAGTCTAGCTAACTAAATTGATTCCTGATTGATAATATTTAGGGAAAGCATAGTAGGGAAGGGTGTATATATGTGAGTGTGTGGGGGGGGTACTTATGAGCTACAACATTAGAAAAGACACATAGGACCCATGATCTGTGGAGAAGACAATTGGGATAAAAACTATAGAGCTTGTGTTACACTACATTTTCTTTTCATCATTTCCCTTCATAATCTAGATTTTTTGTTCCTCTAAATATTTTTTTTGTCTAGCTCTGTGAGGTAGCTGTTAGACTTTTCATTGGTCAATTAAATCTGTAAACTAATTTAGGTAGTATTTTTTAATTTTATATTAAGTGATAAGGTGGTTAGAGCACTGGCCCTTGAGTCAGGAAGACCTGAATTCAAATCAGATACTTCTATCTGGGTGACTCTGGGCAAGACACTTAACCTCAGTCTGCTCAATTTTGTCATATGTAAAACTGGGATAAAAATAGCACCTACCTTTCATGGTTGAGGTGAGAATTAAATGAAATTATATCTTTAAAATGCTTTATAAACCTTAAAGTCTTATTTTGTTGCTCAATTGTTTCAGTTATATTTGACTCTCTGTGACCCCATTTTGGGGTTTTCTTGATAGAGATACTAGAATGGTTTGTTTTGTCCTTCTCCAGCTGATTTTACAGATGGGAAAACTGAGGCAAATGAGGTTAAGTGACTTGTCCAAGGTCACAGAGCTGGTGAGAGTCTGAGGCCAGATTTGAACTTAGGAAGATGAGTTTTCCTGATTCTAAGCCTAATCCTCTATCCACTGCACCACCTAGTTGCCCTAAAGTCCCATATAAATGCTGCTGCTGATGATAATGATGATGATGCTAACATAACCTACTTGTGAGCACTGAATACTTCAGTTATTTAGATTGCTCTTTATTTCTTTAAGAAACAGTTAGCAATTATATTTATACAAGTGAGCTTTTGTTAACTGGATATTTTATATAATTTTTAGTTATTTTTAATGGGATTTCCATTTCTATTATTCTCTTTTGTTATATAGAAATGTTATTAATTTTTTTGTGTGTACTTTATATACTACTACATTAGAGAAGGTATTTATTGTTTCTTTGCTAATTCCATAGGGTTTTCTAAGCAAACCATCATATCACCAGCAAATAGGAACATTTTGTCTTCTCTTTACTTCTCTTGATGCTTTTAATTTCTACCAATGATAACATGCAACTAAAAGTGACATAATGGCTATCAGAAGGAAACTATATAGAAGCAAATCTTAACATCATATATTTAGAACTGGAAGGGCCTTGGGGGGTAATATACTTCATTTTTCAGATAAGGAAATTGAGCCCCAGAGTTGATGAATAACTTGCTGAAGGCCATCCAGGTACTGTGGCAGAATTGTGATTTAAATGAAATTTTTTTATTCCATGGCCAGTGTTCTTTCTACAGTGCCATGCTATCCCCTTGAGTGGATGGTCTTTGTAACTAGATTAAGGGACAATGGATAGAGAGTTTAAGTGACATACCAGTACAAACAATTTTTTTTTTAACTTAAGGGAAATTCTCCACACATCAAGTAAATTCACTGCAGCAGATTTATGGGAAGTTATGAACAAGAATTGTGTACAATGAGAAGGTGAGTTGCAATCTGCATCAATGGAGATAGTTTCCATACTGGGAGCTCTTTTTAACAAAGCACAGGTCTTAAAAAGAAAATAAAAAAAAAAAGACATTAAGGTGTTATATGTTAAGTTCCAGCTATATTCCAGGTACCATACTAGACATTTCAGATATTAAAACAAAAAATGAAGTCTGTTCCTCACTTCAAGGAGCTTATATATGTTAGTAAATATGTAACCAGAATGTATGTGTATATATATATATACATACATATATATGTGTATATGTGTGTATGTGTATGTATGTATGTATATTTAAATACATGAAGAGGTGAGGAGAGATATTAATAACCCTGTTCTTGTGGGCTCCATAATCTAATAAAGGAGACACGACAACTACACAAATAAATACATCACAAGGCGATTGTCCTTAATTGGCTAACAATAAATGGGAGGAGGTAAGATGTGTGTTCAAGTATGGATAATATAAGGCAGTGTGTGGTGAAAGCCATAAATGAGGTTTCAACAGAACTAGGTATCACTTCTGGTGAAGGAATTAGGAGAAACTTCATGGTGAAAGTGGCTTTTGAACTGGAAATTAAATGATTAATAGTACCTAACAGACAGCAATTGCCAGATGAATCAAACTACACAAGAGAAAGAGACCCAAAAGTTATTTTAACAAGTACCAAGGAGTCCAATTTTACTACTATGTGCAAGTGAATAGTAGAAGAGTTTTGAAGAAGTAGATAGGAGTCAGATCATGGAGGGTCTTAAATACCATGCTAAGGAGTTTGGATTTCAAAAGTATAAATTCATGGTTGACATGAGGAAAAGCTACATAACAATCAGTGCTATCCAAAAGTGAAATGAATTCCCTTGAGAAGTAATGTATTCTCCATCAATTGTATTCTTTAACTAAAACTTGAATGACCATTGTAACACCAGGTATAATGTAGAGGGATCATTATTAAGGCACTGATGGCAGTCTTTGAAGTTCCTTCCAATTGTGTGCTTCTGTGATGCTGGGATTCTATGGGGAAAAGAATTTATTTCTATAGCCAATCAGCCATCTAATGAAATGACCAAAGCTGTCCTGGAAGATTGACTCTGGCAATGGCATGCAAAAGGGATCATGAGACCATAGATATAGAGCTGGAAGAGACCTGAGTCCATCTAATCCCATTTCTTCTTTTTACAGATGTAGAAAGTGAAACAGTCTCTGACCTTAAGGAATTTATATTAGGAGAGACAACATATAGGTACACTCATAACAGAAGGAGGGAGGGTGTCTTGGAAGCTGTTAGACAATGCAGATGTGCAAAATGTAGTCTAAGCAAATAGCAGGGACTTTATTCCTTGGACTTCTCATCAATCACCATGCCAGCAGGTGACTTAAAACTTTCATACTCTAGAGTCCTACTGTCTTGATTGTCTATTGCCTTGGGTCAAGCCAAGCTGCACTTCTATCCCAGACTTTTTCTCACTATCTGCCATGCCACAAAAATTCTAAGCCTTACCTTTATTTCTAGTCCTGGAAACATAATCAAAGATGATCAATCTACTCTGTTATAGTTCTACTCACCAGCCCTGTAACTTCTCAAAGCAAAATATACCTCTCTAGCCACTATTCCGATATATTTATTGTTTCTTTCCGTAAGTGAGAATTTAAACTGCTTGGGGGAAGAGACTGTTTTCTCTTTTCTATTTATATCCATAGCACTTAGCCTAGTGCTTGGCACCTAGCAAGCACTTAATAATTGCTTTTTCATTCATTCACTCAAAAAGAGAAGTTGCTGAGGGATGGTATCTAACTAATTATTTGGAAATGATGAGAAACTAGGAGTGAATCTGGGCTTCCTCATTCAGTGAGTTGGGAATGAGAAAGGAGCAGCTTCTGTTTGAAAAGAAATGCAACTAACCTACAATGATCAGGGAGAAAACCAGGTTTTATTTAAAGGGGGGAGGTAGAGAGAATGTTTGTGAGGAGGTAGAGAAAAAAGAGAAAAGCATCAGTGAAACATTTAAAAATACCCAAAAGATATCATAAAGATCTTAAGAAAAGAACAGAGAAAAGCAAAGCAGTGTAGTTTCTTTTTTACTCTCATGTTAAATTTAATAGACTTTTAAATATAGATAGATAGATAATTTATTTATTTTGACATCTCTTTCTTTTTAAATTTTGAGTTACAAATTTCCTCCCTCCCTTCCATTCTTCCCCACCCACTGAGAAAGCAAATGATATCAAATGATATCAATTATACATATGAAATCATGCAAAACATATTTCCATATTGGCCATATCACAAAAAGTAAAATAAAATTAAGTGAAGAAAATTATACTTCAATATGCACTCACTGTTCTTTCTCTGGAGGTAGATAGCATTTTTTTTCATTATGAGTCTTTTGAAATTGTCTTCATTCATTGAATTGATCAGAGTAGTCAAGTCTTTCATAGTTGATCATCATTAGAACATTGGTATGCACAATGATCTTCTGGTTCTTCTCACTTCGCTTTGCATCAGTTCATATAGGAATTGCCATATTTTTTTCTGAAAACAACTCCCTCATCATTTCTTATAACACAATAGCATTTCATCACAATCATATGCCACAACTTGTTTAACCATTCCCCAACTGATGAGCATCCCCTCAATTTCCAATTCTTTGTCACCACAAAAGAGCTATCTTAAATATTTTTGTATGCATTTTTCTTTGATCTCTTTGAGATAAAGACCTAGTAGTGGTACTATTGAGTCAAAGGGTATGCACAGTTTTATAGCCCTTTGGGCACAGTTACAAATTGCTCTCCAGAATGTTTGGACCAGTTCACATCTCTACCAAGAGTTTATTAGTGTACCTATTTTTTCCACATTTCCTCCAGTACTTGTCATTTCTAATAGATGTGGGGTGGTACCTCAGAGTTGTTTTAATTTGCATTTCTTTAATCAATAGTGATTTAGATAATTTTTTCATAAGACTATAGATGGCTTTGATTTCTTCTGAAAACTGCCTGTTCATAACCTCTGACCATTTATAAATTGGGAAATGGCTCTTATTTTTTTTTTAAATATGACTCAGTTCCCTACATATTTGAGAAATGAATCCTTTAGTAAAGAAACTTGCTGTGATTTTTTTATATTACTTCATTGTCTATGGTACCTTTTAGCAAAATGTACTTTTCCTGATTATCTTTTTTAATTAGGTCAATTTTTGCTTTTGCTTTGTCTGAGATTATGATTGCTATCCCTGTTTCTTTTTTTTTTTCACTTCAACTGAAGCATAAAAATATTCTGCTCCAGCCCTTTCTTTTAAGTCTCTGAGTGTGTTTCTGCTTCACGTGTACACCTTGTGCATAACACATTGTTGGATTCTGGATTCTAATCCATTCTTCTATCTGCTTCCATTTTATGGGTTGGTTAATCCTATTCATATTTAATTATGATTATTAATATGTATTTTTCATCATACTTTCTTCTGTTTGTCCTCTTTTTTTATCCTTCCCTCCTCAAAAGTCTGTTTTGCTTCTGATCACTGCCTCACTTAATCCTCCCATCCTTTTATCATCCCCTCCACATCTCTTATTCCCTCCTCCTCCTGTTTCCTTATTAGGTAAGATAGATTTCTATACACAACTGAGTGTGTGTGTGTGTGTTCTTCTCTCTTTGAATGATTCTGAAAAGAGTGAAGTTCAAGCATTGCCTACCACCACACCTCCATTTTTACTATAAAAGACCTTCCTTGTGCATTTTTTATGTGAGATTTCCTCCATTGTACCTCTCCCTTTCCTGTTTTCCCAGTGCATCCATTCTCCTCACCCCTTCATTGTTTTGGGGGGATTATGCCAGCATAATTGAATCATATTCATGCCCTCTGTCTGTGTAGACTCTTTCTGATTGTCCTAATAATGATGAAGTCCTTAGGAGTTACATATATCATCTTTTCACATAGGAACATAAACAGTTGAATTTTACTAAGTTCCTTGTGATTACTCTTTCATGTTTATCTCTTTATACTTCTCTTGAGTCTTGTGTTTGAATGTCACGTTTTCTATTCAGCTCTGATCTTTTCATCAGGAATATTTGAAAGTTCTCAATTTCATTAAATATCCATTTTTCCTCCTGAAGTATTATATTCAGTTTTGCTGGGTAGGTTATTCTTGGTTGTAATTCTAACTCCTTTGCCTTCTGGAATATCATATTTCAAGCCCTCTGCTCCTTTAATGTGGAAATTGTTAAATCTTGTGTGATCCTGATTGTGGCTCTATGATATTTGAGTTTCTTTCTGGATACTTGCAATAATTTCTCCTTAAACTGGGAGGTCTGGAATTTGGCTATAATATTCTTGGAAGTTTTCATTTTGGGATCTCTTTCTGAAGGTGATTGGTTGAATTATTTCAATTTCCATTTTGACCTCTGATTCTAAGAACTAGGGCGATTTTCCTTGACAATTTTTTGTTTATTTGTTTTTGTTTTTTGGCCAAGCAACTGGGGTTAAGTGACTTGCCCAGGGTCACATAGCTAGTAAGTGTCAAGTGTCTGAAAACAGATTTGAACTTAGGTCCTACTGACTCCAGGGCTGGTACTCTATCCACTGTGCCACCTAGCTGCCCCATAAATAATATGATATAGATAGATAGATAGATAGATAGATAGATAGATAGATAGATAGATAGATA
>NW_020945042.1:1561342-1585479 GCF_900497805.2 Vombatus ursinus | reverse complement strand
ATAGATAGATAGATAGATAGATAGATAGATAGATAGATAGATAGATATGTGTGTGTGTGTGTGTGTTTGGTGAGGCGGGTGGGGTTAAGTGACTTGCCCCGGATCACACAACTAGTATGTGTTATGTGTCTGAAGCAGGATTTGAACTCAGGTCCTCCTGACTCCAAGGCTGGAGCTTTATCCACTGCACCACCTAGCTGCCCAATAATTTTTTGCATATGATGTCTAGCCTCTTCTTTTTTATCATGGTTTCCACGTAGTGGGGTAATTCTTAAGTTATCTCTTCTCAATATATTTTCTAGGTCAGTTGTTTTTCTGAAGTGATATTTCATATTTTCTTCTATTTTTTTCATCCCTTTGACTTTGTTTAATTGTTTCTTGATGTCTGATGAAATCATTAGCTTCCACTTGTCTAATCCTAATTTTTAAGGAATTATTTTCTTCAGTGAGCTTTTGTACCTCTTTTTCTGTTTAGTCAATTCTGCTTTTTAAGGAGTTCTTTTCTTCAGTGAATTTTTGTGCCTCTTTTACCATTAGATTAATTCTGTTTTTTTAAGATTTTTTTTTGGAATTTTGAGGGACCTCTTTTACCAAGATATTAATCCTCTTTTTATAATTTTCTTGCATCATTCTCATTTCTTTTCTTAATTTTTCCTCTAACACTCTTATCTTTCTTTAACTCACAGGAATTTTTGCTGGCCTTGTGTACAACTGACATTTTTCTTTAAGGCTTTGATTGTAGCTCTTTACACACTGTTGTCCTCTTCTGAATTTATGTTTTGGTCTTTCCTCCACTATAGTAACTTTTTATAATCAAATTCTTTTGTTGTTGTCATTGTTGTTGTTTCCTTATTTTCCAAGCCTATTTCTTGACTTTGAACTTTGTGTGAAAATTGGGCTCTGTTCACCTGGGGGTAGGGAGGTGCTGTCCCAAGATTCAGGCCTTTTGGTTCTATTGTTTTCAGAGCTATTTCTGGGGGTCTGCAAGTTTTTGGTGCTTCCTAGGTGATGTGATCCAGGGAGAGGTGTGGTCACTGCTTTCCTGGTCTGGGTTCTGATCTTAACTAAGGAAGGGCCCCTTATTCCCTGCAACTCCAAACACTAGCACTGCTCTTGATCCTGGAATTGTAACCTGGTTCCCTGCTCTCCTGTAACCACAATCACTAGTGCTCCTGTTGGCCTTGTAACTGTGATCAGGGCCTCTGCTCCTTTATGACAGATGAGAAGCACTTCTCTCTGCCCTGGAATTGCAACCCAGAACTGCTTGTGGACAATAAAGTTGCCAATCAGTGCCAGCTACACCCAGTGCCAGAAAGCAATCTCCTGTAATCTCTTTCTGACCATTTTTCTGAACCCCATTTACCCTCTCTGGGCTGAAAACTCTGCTCCAGCCTGGTCTCACCCCTGTGTCACAGACCTCTTTTACTGATCTTCTAAGTTGTCTCAGACTCTGTCACTCCAAAATTTGATTTGAGGAGTTATTTTTAAGTTGTTTGGATGGGAATGTTGGAAGAGTTCAGCTAGGTTGCTGCCTGTATTCTGCCATCTTGGCTTTGCCCTCCTAGTATACTTTTATTTTTTAGGTATTTAATAGAAGCTCATAGTTCCATAAACAATCTTCTTTGACTGTTGAATGCAATTTTTTCTAAGTGGGGATTATTTCATTTCTCATACTTGGATCCCCAGCCCTAGCAGAGTACCTGGCACATAGGAGGTGCTATATAAATAAAGGTTTTATTGATTGAGTCTGTTCTTCTACAGAAATGTTTTATTATATAGACACCACTGTTGGTTTGTTGAGCTAATGATTTTCTGATGGTCCATTTGCTAGGTAGCTCAACTTACACTAAAGTGACATGTTTATTACTGAGATAAAAATATAAACTAGATTTTACTTAGTACTATAAGGTTTGAAATACATTTTAAATATGTTATCCTCATTAATCCTGACAACAATTCTGTAAGATAGGTGTTATATTGTCCCCATTTTATAGATGAGGAAACTGAGATAGTCAAGGAGAAATTATTTGCCCAGGGTTAGACAGCTATTAATGGTCTTAAGCAGGATTTAAACTAAGGTCTTTCTGACTCCAGGCCCAGAGCTCTATCTATTATACCACCTAGTTATCTCTGTTGAAAATCACTATTTCTACAACATTACTTGATATGGAGAAGGAAGATAGACCTGAGGACATTGTGATGATAATGATGATGATGATGATGATGATGATGATGATGATGATGATAGTAACAGTAAATAAATAACATTTATATAGTGCTTTAAGATTTAGAAAACATCATGTAAATATCTCATTTCATCCACACAATAACCCTGGGATATATTATTATTATCCCCATTTTACAACTGAGGAAACTGAGGGAGATAAAAGTTAAGTGACTTGCCTAGGTTCACTCAGTCAGGAAGTGTGTCTGTGAAAGAATTCAAACTCAAGTCTTCCTGACACCAAGTCCAGCACTCTACCCACTGCAATAGCTAGCTGCCTCTAATGTATATTACCATTCTTACAACACGACCACGTATGGGAAAAGAAGGGTGAACACTTTGATGATGAGAGCTAGTATTTATACAGCATTTCAAGGTTTGCAAAGCACTTTATAACTGCTATCTCATTTTATCCTCACCACAACCCTGGAATCATTGGCACCATGATCCCAATTTTATAGATGAGGAAACTGGGACAGACAAATTAAGTGAGTTGTCCAGGGTCAAACATCTATTAAGTGTCTGAGGCAAGATTTGAACTCAGGAATTCCTGGTTCGAGGTACAATGTTCTATCCAATATATCACCTACGTGCCTCTAATGAAAATCACTATTCCCATCCTCATATTATGAGGAATATGAGGAAGGAAGAGTAGAGTGGAGGACATTTTAACAGTGGCAGTGCAGCTACAGTCTTCTTATGTCCCATACTGCCCTCCTCTCACAACCTAAGATCACCTATGAATCCCCAGAGCCATCTGGAGGTTTAAGATCCAGGCCAGTGGGAACATGTGGCATTTCTGGGTGGCAAAGTGTAGGAGGAACTGGCAATCCCTGAGTTTTTAAGAAAAAAATACAGCAGAGGCAATATGGCCCCAGAGCCAGGGGAAGGTGGTGTTGGTGGAGTCATGATTCATTGTGATTTTCTGCAGTAGGAGTCAGCGTGTGTGATGGGAAAAGTGGGAGGGGGAATGAGAAAGAAAGAGAAGGAGGAGGGAAGTGAGCCATTGCGTGACAGAATGTATACATGGAAGAGAGACAGTGGTCAGGGAGGCAAGCACATGATCCTGTGTTTTTTATCTACCAAGATACCATAATATAACTGGACTTCAGTGAAAGGACTGAATACATTTACTTGTCCATTAATTTGGTAATTTGATAAAAAAAAATGTGGGTATGCGAAGAGATAATGGATAACAGATCCAAAAGAATTAAGGTAATTTTCTTCTTTTATATCATCTAACTTCTATGGATATGAAAAGTAAATGCTTCCACTAGGGAATAAAACACTCAGCAAACCCTGTTTAGCATCTATGAGCAGGGTTGTCATATGGTTACTAAAATGAGTTATCTTCAATCTTCAGACCGTGTGTTCATTCTGTGTATCTCTAGATACTGGCCTCAGGGACTGCACACAGCTGCTGGAAGTCACATAGACTCTCTGTGAATAAGGATTAAAGATTATAGCTCCTTTATCTAGTAAGACAATAGGGATTCTCATCTATTACAGTCCCACAGGAAAACTTTTCCCCATAGTTTTTCAATCAAGTTCCATGGAAATTGTATTGGGTGCTATAATTTTAACTATCACACTGGCCCATTAGTTCACAAATGGTGGTTATATTACTATGTGCTGAAGATTTCTCTTCTTTTATACCACGCTCACTAATATTAACTCTGAATTCCTTAGTCTGTCATTTAAGGCCATCCATCAGCTGCTTTTCCTAGAGTTTCCAGACTCGCCATTACAGCTTCCATCTTCCAAACAAGACAATCTGTGGGCTATCACAGAACATGACCACAAGACCAGCCCTCCCCCCTTCCACCCCCCATATATAAGGTTCTCCCTTCCTGGAATATCATCCCACTTTCTTCCTGACAATCCATGTTCTTAGATTCATTCAGGAACTGACTCTAAAATATAACTCTACTGTTTCTTCCTTTATTAACCACTCCCAATTCTTATCATTTCCTTAATTAGTGTCCTGTCAACAATTATGTGTTCAGTTGAAGGCATTATGTTGTGCTTATGATGATGCTTCATAATTCATCTCAAGTTTTTCTGTTTTTCTCTCTTCCCTTTATTTAATATAATGTTTCTTGAATATAAAAGATAATATGATTTGATGATAAGATCACTGGATTTGGAGTAAAGGAACTTGGGTTCAAATTCCAGCTCTGCTACCTAGAAGTAGAGCATAACCTACATGTGTTACTTTGGACAAATCATTGTCCTTCTCTGAATGTCTGTGGTGTTCTTGTGGGATATCATTGCCTTTTTCTGGATGTTGATAATATCCCTAAAGGGACAGCATGATCCAGATAACCTCTGCATTCCCTTCCAATTCTAATATTCTGTGATTTTTCTCGTGCTTCTGAATCGTCCATACAACTCAGTACTGCTGTTGACACAAGGAACTACTCCTTCAATGATATCAATCAGCATTTACTAAGTTTTTACTATTTACTAGGTGTCGTGCTAAATGCTGGGGATATAAAACAAAAAAAAAAAATAGACCTTGCCCTCGAGAAGCTTATATAAGAAAAGAGGAGGTAGTATAAGCAATAAGTGTATGCAAATATACACAAAATGAATTCAAGGCAGTTTTGAGAGGGAGTGCATAGATTCCTTTCATGGAATTTACACTGGTTAGGATGTGGCTATAATCCATGGTATTTGGGGAGGATGAGGCTGAAGTGGGTGGATGGTTGGAGCTTGGGAATTCTGAGCTGAGGTAGGCCTAAAGCTGATTAGGTATTTGTGCCAAGTCCAGCACAAATATGACTGGCCCTTGAGAGCAAAGAGTCATCCACTGCATCCTGGCCCACTGCTAGTCATCTTGACTTCTGTCCTGCCATTGGATTTTGCTGACTCAGGGAGAATGAGGCTCATGACTTTACACAACTCTGTCACTTAAATCCAGTTCACTCACATTACTCATGTAGTCATGGTCCTCTTCAAAAATGAAGGACTAAAAACAACTGGGCAGGGAACCAGTCTGCTCTTTCATATATTGGTAGCTAGCATTTACATAGAACTTTAAAGTTGTCAAAGCTCTTCACATATACTAACTCATTTGATCTTTACATGCCCAACTGAGGAGATTAAAAACAGCCTATTTCTTGGGTTTGTGAAAGATAAAGAATTTTTATCCTTTAAAGAAGGGATAGGAGCCAAAGAACAAGGAGGGAGGCTAATGAGGAATACAAAGAGAAAAGTGAAAGGCCAAATATAATTGAAAAAAGAAAGGCTAGGAAACAGCCTATTCACCAAGAACATAAATCAAGAGTGCAACTCAAAGACAGAAAGGAAATGAATTTAAAGAATTAGTCATTAATTTTGAAAAGTTTTTTACTTAAAGAAAAATGAACCAAAAAAATCCTCACTGAAACAGAACTAGATTCTCCAAAGCCCATGGCAACAAGAAACTTCAGAATGTTTTAAAAGAGAAATAAAATTTTATAGAGAAAATATTGTATTGGAAATTACATTGGAAATCAGAGACTTCAAGGAAGAAATAATGAAAAACAAACAATAGAGTACACAACTTAGGACACACGGTGGAAGTTTGTTCCAAATTAATAGAGGCTCTGAAAAAGAAGATATCAAAACTCAAAAATATAGAAGTGGAAGAAAATTTGGGAAAAGAGAAGCAAAAGAGAAACTTTGAAAGAATACATTAGTTCTATATAAAACAAGTAACCTTGTATACAGGGTGGTCAGAGATAATGTAAAAGTTATAGCTCCAACAGAAAAAAATAACAAATTTTAAAACCTGAATACCACACATGGAATAAAAAGAAAATTGATTATACAAAGAACAAGTCATGTATATTGTTCACCCTAGAAAAAAAATCTTCATGCTTGAAACTTCAAGCCATGTCATAGTTACATTTAAGAATTTCAATGTCATACAAAACATTTCAAAAGCTTTGAGGAGAAAGTCCTTTAACCATGAAGCAATTCAAATTATATACAATTTCTCTGAAGGCACGAAAAATCAGATGAAAGAATGGAATAGGATATTACACACACATATACCTACATATATTATGTATGTAGGTATATGTGTGTATATGTGTGTGTGTGTATGAAAGCTGACCTTAATCATCCTTTTCCTTCTCCTCCTCCTCCCTCAATCATCCTCCTCTCCTTGCTTCTCCTCCTTTCCTCCTCCTCTTTCTCCTCCATCTCCACCTCCTTGACTCTTCCTCTTCCTCCACCTCCTCCTCCTCCCCCCTTTTCCCTATCTCTTCTCCTTCTCTTAGAGTTATATCTAGTATCTCTGAGTGGCTGAGTTTTTAGTACTTCTCCTCACAAGCTCCCGCCAGTGTGCTTCCCAGTGGTTTTCAGTGAGATTTCAATTAATGTTTTAAAAAGAGTATTCACACTGGGGATGTAGCAGGAACAGGTGGTACCAAACATCCCCCCAAAGGTCTGGTGCACTCTCCCACTAATACATGCAGGGTTCCTGGGGTGAGTAGGTACAAACTTAAAATCCGCAAATAATAAATCATATATGTAGATTCCACGTGGCAAAGGGCTAATTCAGAACTGCCCAATAAGTGAAATCCTTCTTTCCCTTTGTAGAGTTCTCATGAAGTTGTCCTTTGCTGCACCATACTACCTTTGTAAAGTTCATAATTGGCACTTATCTGGTGGCCATGATCCTTGGTAAAAGCCAGGGTGCCTGACTTTCTAGCCTTTTGAATCCTTCAGGGCATTTCCCCTGAGGTTTGTCACCTTCCAGACAGACTGTGGGATAACTATGTGGATAGCCTCTCCGTTTGAGGCTATAACTTTCTGTTAGCCTTCAGTGTGTTTTTCTACTCCCAGCTGGATAACTTAGTTTCTCCTAGTGCTTTCTCTCTAGTGAGGCAGGTCGAAGACAGGATGTTGAGAGAGAAGAAAGAGAGAAAGAAACCTAAACCAAAACCAAAGTCTCCTCTCTTTCAAGAGAATTTCCCTCTCAGGGGCTTGGGTTCAACTCTATTATTCATGACTTGACTGACTGACTGACTTCAAATTTCCTTTCTATTTATATATAAGCCCAGAAATATGTCTGACTCTTTCAGCCAATCAGTGGCATAGTCCGTCTTTATCCAATCACCAAAGCACTTCAATCTTTTCATATTGACTAAAAATCTTTTCAAAACTAATTTACATTTTGGAGCAATGGGTAGAGCACTAGGTCTGGAAGATATTTACTAGCCATGGGAACTTGGACAATTCATTTAGCCTCTATTTGCCTCAGTTTTCTCATCTTTAAAAAGGGGATAATAATAGCACCTACCTTCCAAAGTTGTTATAAGGATCAAATTAAATATATGTAAAATGCTTAGCACAGTGCCTGGCATATAGTATGTGTTACATAAATGCTTAGCATAATGCCTGGCATATAGTAGGCATTACATAAATGCTAGCTGTTGTTGTTATTGATTGATTAAAAAGAATCATCTGGGCCTTCTTTATGTTAATTAGGGTAAGAATTGAAACTCCCATCTTTCACAGAATTCAAAGGGATCGATTTATTCTGTTTATCCCCAGAGGGCAGGATAAGAAACCACAGAATCGGAAGGTTCAAAGGGGAAAAAATTGGCCTGATGTCAAGGACAGCTCCCTAACATTTAGAGCTCTCCCTCTGGGGATTGGGCTACCTGGGGAGATAGCGGGCTTTACTTCAGTCATAGACTGGATGGCCACTTGGCATCATAATATAGATTCCTTTTGTATGTGATGTGGGCTAGCTAAACTACTTAAGCCCCTCCTAACTGTTCCATGAGGTCAATACAAAATTTTTACAATGAAAAATTTGAAGGGACATGGGGTACTTGCAAGTGGGAGAGGGAACGCACTAGGCCTTGGGTTGATATAACTGAGGTCAATAGGCCACCTCTCTTGATAGAATTGGTCAGAAAGCTTACCACTCCATCTAATCACCCAAACAGGAAGGCTTCTCACGTATCCATTTGCCTGCACAAAACAATATTTTCCAGAAACATCATTATTAGCAACAGCAAATGTTTATTAAGCACCCACTGGGTGCAGAGAATTGTACTGGGCACGTGATGGGGATGGGGCCTCTTTTCTAACTAAGTCCTTTTGTTTCTGATTCTGTTCTGGCAGTAATAACATACCTTGGAAAGAGAGAATTGCTCCACATAATCAAACTTATTATCTGATTTGATCATTATTTTGATTGCTATTATGATTTATAATAGAGGTCATTATTTTATTACATACTTTCTGTGTATAATTAAGTTACTTTAAATGAAGACTTTCATTCAGCTCAAGTTAGGGAGAATAATATATTTCTGATTTTTCTCATCATCAACTACAGGAGAATGGAGCCACAAATAGAAGGCATTGTACTATAGAGAAGTTTAAAAAAAAATTAGGCTATATTGTACATAGAAATGAGAAGATTGATGGAGTTTAGTATTAGGTAGATTTCATTATTTCAATAAATTACCAGAGAGTTGTCAGGGAAGCAAGCTAGGATTTTGCTTTGTTTTGTCAAGCTCACATTCTTTGTTAACAATAAAGATTTTGAGTTTTTAGGGGTGAAATACATTCATTTTGTTTTGTGTTGGTGTATATGTGCATATGTGAAATTTCTACACAGTTTTTATGAAAGACAAAATGACCAGAAAATAAAAAAGGCAGAGTATTTAAAGACTGGATTGAGAATTGTGGAAAGGAAGACAGAGAAAAACAGAGACAGAGACAGACAGACAGAGACAGAGAAATAAACAGAGACAGAAAGAGACAGAGACTGAGAGAGAGACAAAAAGACAGAGAGAGACACAGAGAGACAGACAAAAAGATGGAAAGAAAGACAAAGACAGATAAACAGGCAAGAAGACAGGCAGACAGATGGACAAGGACAGATAGAAGGACAGCTGAACAAACAGACAGACATAGAGAGACAAAAACAGAGAAACAGAGATAGAGACAGGGAGCCAGAGAGCCAGAGAGAAAGGGATATATTATTAGAGAACCAGGCAGAATTTGATCTTAAATATCTTTTCCAAAGACAACTATTTCCTCCCAAGACTATTTTCTGTCTCCATCTAATCATAAAAGAAACAAGAATAAATATTTTATTTGATGAATTATTCCTTCCTTGCCTATTCACATCTTTCAATCTGGCCTTATACGGAAGAAGGTCCAGCCAATTTCTTAGGGAAAATGTTAACCTTTCAGGAAGTCTTTTCTTTTCCCCCTGGCTTTGTTAGGCAATTTGAGAAATTCCTTAAAACAGGAAAATAGTATGTCCAACAGCAAATATGGAAATGATTAATCAAATATGGAAAAAATCAAGTCATGTAATCACAGTCACTAATAATCACATCAGCTGTCTCCATCTATACACCTTTAGTTTTTTAACCTACATAAATTTCCAATGTGACATTCTTTTATCCTCTTAGTACTTGGCATACCTTTCAGAGTCTTATAGATGTTCAGTAAATATTTGTTGAATGAATGCTGGATTTGGAATCAGAAGACCTAAGTACAAGTCTCAGTTTTTCCAATTACTACCTGTGTGACCTTGGGCAAATAATTTAACCTTTCTGGACCTCAGGTCCCTCATCTGTAAAATGAAGTAGTTGGAGTAGACAGAGTAGACTCCAAATTTCCTTCTTGCTCTAAATCTATGATACTATGAAACCCTGAATGAATGAGGAGCCTGACAGGATGCACACTGTCCTCTCCTACTGTGTCCTGTGGAGCTGGTTTGCCCATTTGTCTCAGCTATCAGGCAGTAAAGTATTTGACAGAATTTTTTTGAATAAAATACATTTGTACACCTCTTAGAGAACAGATTGGTAGCAAAGTGAATCATCCTTATTGTATACTGCTCCTTATCCTTAGAAACCTAATCCATGTGATAAAGCAAAACTCCATATAACTGGTCAGGGTAAATTCATCTTAGAGTCAGTCAGTCTGAATTTATTGAGCATCTACCATGTTCTAGAGGCAGCTCATGGCTCAGTGGATAGAGCACCTGGCTTAAAATCAGGAATACTCCTGATTTTCAAATGCCGAGTTCAAATCTGGATGTAGAAACATAAATTACTAGTTGTGTGACCCCTGGGCAAGGCACTTAATGCTGTCTACCTCAGTTTTCTCATCTGTCAAATGAGCTGAAGAAGAAAATGGCAAAACCACTTCAGTATCTTTGCCAAGAAAATCCTAAATGGGGTCATGAAGAGATGCACACAGTGGAACAATAACCACCACAAACTGTGTTCTAGGCACAAAGGAAATTAGTGGGAATATAAAGGAAAGACATAAAATAAAACCAAAACCCCCATTGTCAAAGATCTCACAGGTTAATGGGAAAGACAACGTGCAAACAATTACATACAAACAATTTCTATCTAGTACAAATCAGAGCTAAACTCAGAGGGAAGGCCCTAAGATAAGGAAGATAAGGAAAGGCTCCTTGTAGAAAGTGGGACTTTAGCTCAGAGCCAGGAGGCAGAGATGAGGAAGGAGGAGATTCCAGACATAGAGGACAGCCAATGACAATGTCCTCGGTTTGTGTCACCAGGACACAGAGTAAGTGGAGACAAGACTAAAGTGTGCCAGTGAGAGTGAGGTGTGACAAGACTAGGAAGGCAAGCAGAGGCCAGGGTATGAAGGGTTTTTAAAGCCAAACAAAGGATTTTCATGCCTGAGGTAATAGGGAGCTACTGCAGTTCCTTGAATAGGGTGTAACATGGTCAGACCTGCATTTTAGGAAGATCAATTTGACAATGGAACGGAGGATGGACAGGAGGGGAAAGAAACAAAAACAGGACAGAAATTACAAAATTCGACCATCATTGATTGGATATGGGAGTGAAAGTGAGGAGTCGAGGATGACCCCTAAAGTTTAGATAAAAATGACACGAAACTTCAATCATTTAATTTTGAGGTGGGTTATTCTATCAGCACCCATCCATCAATCAACAAGTATATGTTGATATTTTCTTGGCTACACAAGTGTGATCATATTATGAGGACATAGATTTAGAACCAGAAGGGACCTTCCCAATTCCCTCTTTCTGCACAACTGACAAATTAATGATATTAAAACAGAAGCCTGAGTCAATACCCAGATGAAGAAGTTTCAATGGCTTCCACCTCTAGCATAAGATACAAATGCCTCAGTTTAGCATCTAGCTTCACCATCTACCTCCAGGCTCCTTTTCCACGCTTACGATACATTGTACAGATTCTTTCTCTGCCATACTTTCCTACTCATGGATTTCCATATACAATATTCCATCTCCTTTCTATGCACCATCACATAATTTGTCCCCTATATTTAGAATATATTCTTCTCCTCACCTCTACTTCTTGGATTTCCAAATTTCCTTTAGAGCTCAGCTGAAGCAACATCATCTAAATGAAGTCCATCCTGATCCCCCACCTGTATCTACTTTCCTATTTCTCTGCCCATAACTTTGTATGTACTTTGTATTTATTTATCTGTGTTCAGAATCTTCTTCCAAATGGGTTATGACTGCCTTGAAGGGTCAGAGACTAAACTATTTTTTGTCCTTGTGTTCATTGTGCCTAGCGTAATGCCTAACACATAGCAGGCATTTAACACATGATTAATAAAAAGCGGCTAGGTGGCACAGTAAATAGAGGGCTGGGCCTGCAGTCAGGAAGATTCATCTTCCTGAGTTCAAATCCAGCCTCAGATACTTGCTAGCTGTGTAACCCTGGGCAAGTCATTTAAGCCTGTTTGCCTCACTTTTCTCATTTATAAAATGAGCTGGAGAAGGAAATGGCAAACCACTCCAGTATCTTTCAAGGAAACCCAAAGCCAGGTCATGAAGAGTCTGACATGACTGAAAAAGGACTGAATAACAACAATTAGAAAGCACTTAATAAACAAATGATAAAGGGTAGTCACTTAAATAAATCAAAGTCAGCTTCTAGTGTTTTACAGATGAGGAAACTGAGGACCCAAATAGATTAAGCGACTTGCCCCAAATCATAAAAGTACTAACTGACCAAACTGGGCTTGAACCAAGTCATTTGCCTCCAAATCCATCACTTTTTCCATCAGAACACACTGCCCCTAGGCAGAGCAGAAATCCAAGTGAATGTGCTTCCTTTTATCTAAGTAAAACATATCAGATTTGGACTAACTGGTAGGAAGGTCAGTCTGTCTTAGTGGAAAATCTAAATTGTTGAGTGCTTCGAAAAATGGGAAATCCTAACTCTTTTCAATATCTCATCTTATTTTGTCCAATAAAGAGGGACCCCACTTTAATCAGCAGTTAAGAAAAGTGGCAAATGGTTGAACTCCTTCAGGGCAGGGAACAATGGTTTTCATCTCTTTCTCCCCTGGACACAGAACAGTGCTTTTCAGATAGTAGAAGCTTAATAAATCTTTGATGAATTGAACTTATGCTTATCTAACTTGCTTACTGTTGTTCAATAACTTTCCGTCTGGTCTGACTTCATGACCCCATTTGGGATTTTCTTGACAAAGACACGATTAATTTGCCATTTCCTTCTCCAGATCATTTTACAGATGAGGAAACTGAGGTAGACAGAGTTAAGAGACTTGCCCCGGGTCACACAGCTAGTAAACATCAGAGGCCAGATTTGAACTCAAGAAGATGAGTCTTCCTGATTCCTAGGGCAGGTGCTGTATCCACTGAGCCAACTAGTTGCCCCTAATTTAGCTATTAGCCTCTGTTTACGGAGCAATTGCATTGTTTATATATATATATATTGATACTTCCAAAGTACTTGAAAACATGTTTATTCATTTAAGTAAGTAAACATCTTCAGCCTGATCTTGTTTACTCTCTTCATTCACCCCATTTTCTCTCCTCTGATAAAGCAAGGATTACCTTCTCTCTAGCCTTTAATGCATTAGCAGAGTCCAAGTTAATGAGATTTCACTGTAGATAGAGATTCCAAAGCTATCTTTGGCATTCTTAACCCTACCTTTGAGCTGTGTCTATTTTTTTTAGAGGGCTACTTTTAATGACTCTAGGAATGGGACTTCTAGGACACCCTAGACAGGGTAAAGACAGCCTAAATTGTCCTGCCTGCTATAATTTCACAAAAGCAGTCTACATCTAGTCTACAAAAAAACATATTTCTGAGTCAAATCGATGAACTGAATTTCATCAATTGAGACTTTATTCTTGTTTCAGATTTGAGTCAGACATGGTGGCAGGAATTGCATGACATAACTTAGCCTGTAGTGATTGAAGTTCAGATACATAGTTTATCTCAGGCATATAAATGGATAGCTGGGTAGCAGTGGACTAGGCTATGATCACAGGCTTATAGACTTAGGGTTGGCAAAGACCAAGTCAGACTTGGTTGAAGTCATACTCAAACTCAACACACCCCATGGAACACATTACAGTTTCTTTCAAATCCATCCCTCCTCCAGATTTACCTCTTTCTGTTGAGGACACCATGATCTTTCCTGTTGCCCAAATTCTCAAGCCCTGAAGTCATCATTGTTCCTTTCTCTTACCACCCATATCCAATTAGTTGTTTAGTTTCATCCACTTCAACTCTCTCTTCATGCTCCTCTCTCCCTCACACAGCCTCTACCTTAGTTCACTCAGAATCGTCTATTGGCTAGATTATTGTGCTAATGACCTAATCAGTGTTTCCGATTATAGTCTCCAATTGATCGCTAATACAATCACCAAATTAATCTCCTTAAAAGCATATCTAACCAAGTCATTTTTTTTCACTAATTTTTATTCCCTCTTCTAGCTTCCTATTAACTCCAGTCATTCTGACCTATGTCTTGCCACTGGACTCTAAAGACTCTGGAAAAGAGAGTGAGGCTGATGACTCTGTACAGCCCTGCCTCACTTAAATCTAATTCACTGGCAAGTCAAGACATCACCCTCCTGATGGCATTGGTCCTCTTCAAGAATGAAGGATAAGCAATAGCAACAGTTAACTCTAAGATAAAATGCGAAATATATAAAGTCCTCAGTACTTAAAGCCCTCCTCCAAATGGCTCCAATGGATATATCTTTCTAGGATTTTAGCATATTAACCCCTTTTAAACACACTCTCAGTTAGACTGATATAGATATTCTTTGAACCCAAGATTCCACATCTAGCTGCTGCAGCTTTATTTAAACTAACCCCCATGTTTGAAATGTATTTATTCCTTCCTTTTGAGTCTTAGAACCTTTAGTGTGCCTGAACCCACAACTACAGTGCTACACGAAACCTATTGTGATCTACTCCATTATTTTCTTTATTAGTAACAATAATAACTAGCATTTATAGAGCACTTTAAAGTTTGCAAAGCAATTTTCAAATATTTTGGTTTTTTTTAGTCCTTTAGACAACCCTGGGAAATAAATGTTGTTATTATCCTTATGTTACAGATAAGGAAACTGAGACAGACAAAAGTTAGGTGACTTACCTAGGGTCACATAGCTAGTAGGTGTCTTGAGGGAAGATTTGAAACTATCTATCTGCCTAACTGCTAGTTAGTTTTCTTACCCCTTTGGAATTACTTTTTATTACTTTGTATTTGCTTACCAGGCAGCTGAGTGGGGCAGTGGATAGAGTGCCAGGTCTGGAGTCAGGAAGACCTGAGTCTTACTTACTAGCTGTGTGGCCCTGGGCTTGTCACTTTATCCTGTTTGCCTCAATTCCTCATCTGTAAAATGAGCTGGAAAAAGAAATTGTAAATCAGTGCAGTATCTTTGCAAAGAAAACCCCAAATGAGGTTACAAAGAGCCAAATTGAAATGACTCAACAAGTTGCTTATCTTATTTATGTATAAGCTTGATTCCCCATACCTAACATCTTGAGAGCAGAGACTTTCATTTCTGTGTCGATTACTCTAATCACTCTTTTGTCTACATAGGACCTGATACAGAGTGAGTGCTTTATAAATGTTTGTTGAGTTGAATAGTTCAGAAGCAGGGTCCTTGGTTTTCTTGGTTAAGAAGACCTTGATTCAAATGCTGTCTCTATTTCCTACATGCTACCTATATGACCAATCTTTCTAGCTCTCAGTTTTCTCATCTGTCCAATCAGAAGGTTGGGCTAGTTCATCTCGAAGGTCCCTTCCAGCTGAAAAGTCCTATGAACAAGCTCAGTTTTTGACCTGGACAAAGTTGGCCAACCTTGGGTAAATCACTCCCCTCTTTAGGTTTCATAGAATTATAGGTTTAGAAAATTGGAAGAAACCTTGATGTAATAAAAAGTGAGTTTACTCTGGATTCAGAGCGCCCAAATGGAAAGTCTCTCTGTAATGGTTACTATCTCTGCCATTTTCCTGGGCCTCAGTTTTCCTATCTATAAAATGAGATTAAACTAAATGCCCTCTGAAATCTCTTACTAAATCCACTTACTAAAACTACTTTCCCATGATTCTTCATTTTCTGGATAAGAAAATGGAGCCTTGGAGAGATTCAGGGACTTGTTCTAGATCACACAGAGCTGTGTATTGAACTCAGGTCACTGGACTCCCAAGTTATCAGGAAAGTTCAGCCCTCTTTCTGAGTGACCTCCTTTATGTTATAGGAGGGAGTCAGAATAAGAAAGTCCCATGTAGTTCTGAGGACCAATCAGTGATGTAAATGAGACATTGTCATCGGCCGCTCCTCTGGGGTTCTCAAGAGAGTAGGACGAGGCTGAGGTCAGGGGCGTCAGGAAAGGCAGTAACCTCCAAGGGGGTGTCAGGTATCCTAAATACTTCTCAGATTTAGAGATACTTTGTAAGTGGAGTGGCTGTAAACTGGAGGTGGATTGCATTAACAAAATGCTCCAAGTATATTATGGGTTAAATAGTCTATTGTGGGCCGTTCTGGCCACCGGGAGAGTGCACTGCTTCTTTGGGACTGGGTGTTCAGAGTTCCAAATAACTGCCTTGCAAATCAGCTTTGGGAACAGGACTTTTTCCTGAGGGGTGGGGGTAGTGGAGATGCCATGAAGATAACCAAGGATGGACTTGTAGATCATCTGCAGCTAGTTCATAACCTTTTTTTTAAATCCATACTTGTGCTGAGTTTTCACATTGGATAAGTTATGAAGTGAATTTGGGATGCCTCCAGCAAAGAACAAGGGAAAGGCAAATAATTCCCATGAAATAAGGATTAGTCCAAATTGATCTAGTTTTTATGATCTGGCAGCCAGCTGGGGTGTGTTTTCCCCCACTCCCTCTAACCCTTCTAAATTTTACTTCCTTTTTCTCTACCAACCATAGGGATCTTGCTATCTTTATGGGAAGGGTTAGTAATATTTAGGTAAGTTTGGAACTCAGTAGCTGAGGGGGAGAGCAGGTTTTGCACAGAATATTTCTATTCCAGATGTGAAGAATATGAACAGATTAATATTCTACTTGTGGGAAGAGAGGCATGTGGCATAAACACTAACTTGAGAAACCTGGAGTCAAGAAGGCCTGGGTTCAGATCTCACTTCTCATAGTGACTAATTGTGCAGCCATATGCCAGGAATTTCTGCATCTGTAGAATGGACATAGGAATTGACCCCACGATTTCATTGATATAGGAAGGAAGCCCTACTATGTGCTAAGCTTTGTGGAAGTGTAAAATGAAAGGCAGTCTCTCCCCTCAAGGAGCTTACATTCTAACAAGGGAAGACCACAAACAAATTGGAACTGAAGGTGAGGGTGGGGAAGGAAGGTACCCAGCAAGGGGCATGGTTATAAAGACCAGAAACCAGGAAAAAGCCTGAGAGGGGAAGGAAGGCTGTTCTAAGACTTCTCCAAAACACAGCCCCGGTAGGAACTTACCAATGGGAGAAGGAGGTACTGCACTTGGATGTTCCATGACAAGCAGGTCCTGGGCACTGAGAGAGATCTGAGTATGAGAATGTAGCAGAGCCCGGTTTTGAAGTACTGAAGCCAATAATGGGACCAGAAGAGGAATGACGGCTCTTCTATATGCCTCAAAAGTTGTTGTTAGGTTCATATAAAATCATCAGAGGATTTTGAGGCTCTAAAACTGAAAAGTACCTTACAGATTATCTAGTTTCTAGATAACCATGAACCCTATTTTATAGATGTGGAAACCAAGGCCTAGAAATGTGAAGTTCCATGACTAAGGTCACAGGCACACCACAGTTTTGGCCATCATAGTGAAATGAACAGAATAATAGTAATGATCCATTCTCATATACCTATTGTTCAGTCATTTTTCAGTCATGTCTGATTCTTTGTGACCTCATTTGGGGTTTTCTTGGCAGAGATACTGGAGGAGTTTGTCATTTCCTTCTCTAGCTCACTTTCCAGATGAGGAAACTGAGGCAAACAAGGTTAAGTGACTTGCCCAGGATCACAAAGCTAGTAAGTGTCTGAGGCCAGATTTGAATTCAAGAGGATTAGTCTTCCTGACTCCAGGCCTGGTCCTCTATGCACCACCACCGGGAAGCCCTTATATGCTTAGCATTTATTATTACATGGCACTCTTCTTTCTGATAGCGCAAAGGTGTAGATGGCACATCTTATATCATTTACCTTCCTTTACAGTGAGGAAGCTGAAGGTTAGCAAAGGAAGGGACTTGCCCCACAGCTCCTGGGGAGCAAGAGAGGAGACTTTGCTGATAATAGGCATTTAATTAAAAGACATTGCAAAGCATTTGATTACATTATCTAATTGGAACCTTGCAACAGCCTAGGGAGATGACTATGGAGTTTATGGCCCCCATTTTAAAGGTAGAAAAACTGAGGAGCAGAGAGGTGAAAATGATTTTCCTCTGAGCACAGGACTAGGAAGTAGCAGTCAGAATTTGAACTCAAGTCTCTAGTTACACTGTCCAGGAGTCTATGAACTACAAAAAGTTGTTGCTGTTGCATTCCCCTATGCAACCAACTTCTTTTCTTCATGAGATGTTCTGGCTAACTCAGAATGGAGAGGGAGGATGGAACAGTGGAGAGGGCTGAATTTGGAGATTAGAGGCTGAGGGTTCAAATCCGGACTTTTCTCATTACTATCTGTGTGACCTTGGGCTAATCCCTTAATCTCTCAAAGCCTCAATTCCTCAATTGTAAAATAAAGGGATTAGAGTAATTGGCCTCTAAGGTCCCTTCCAGTTTTAAATTGACAATCCTATTAAACCATTTATGGTTTAAGAATCTCCTCATAAATGTAGAAGCCTATACCTCCAAAACTGATTAAAAAAATTTAGCTTTTGCCGGCTAGAAATATTCTTCCTCATAACTGGCTGCCGTTTCCATAAAGACACAATGAAAGAGTTTCTACCTTTAAGCAAAACAAAAAACAAAACAAAAACAAAAACAAAAAACCTAAAGGGAGAAAAATTGTTGTCAAAGTATGTACCAATAGAAAGTAGAAAATTTAGAGGTATCAGGATGGTGCAGCAGATAGAGCACCAGCCCTGAAGTCAGGAGGACCTGAGTTCTAATTTAACCTCAGATACTACTAGCTATATGACCCTAACACCAATTTGCCTCCAAGAAGAAGAAAGTAGAAAACTTCTGGTATGTTCTCTTGTAAGGAGAAGAAAACACAGAATTGCAGAAGGGTACTCACAGACAAATAGAAATATTTTGTTACTACCTGGTTGAATATAATATATATATATGTATTTTTGAAAATGGCATATCTTGGAAGTTCACGGTTTCTTTTACAATCTTCTTTCTTGTTCTTTGCATGCTGAAATGCTTGTGTTTGCTGATGGTGACTAAATTCACAATAAAAAAAGAAAATGAAAAAGAGAAAGAAAGAGACTGTCATCAACTATAAATCACATGCTGTCTTTGTATCTCCTGGCTAGCTGAAGACATCTAGACTAGACTAGGGACTCTTTCTTTCTACCTAAGATTAAAATAATAATAATAATAAAAGTTTGTTTTCCATAGCCTGCATCACATTCCGGTGGTAAGAATACTGAACTTAATGTTACTGGACTTGGTTAAAGTCTCACCTCGACTGGTCGTTGTCTATGCAAACTTAGACAGGTCATTTTACCAGCCTTATTCTCGGTTTCCTCTTCGGTGAGAAGTAAGGAGATTCAGTGGGAAGAACACTATCTGTGAAGTCAGGTTCAAATCTTGACTCTATACTGACTGTGTGTTGCTGTTGTCGTTGAGTCATTTTCAGTCCTATTCAATCCTCTGTGAAGGGGTGTATGTTCAGGGAGGATCAGCACCTCTGGTGTGAGGGCTTGCTGAACCCCCTTCAGGGCGGCTTGTCCACCTTTGGTGTCCACCTGTCACCCAACTCTCATCTGTGGCTCCAAGAAGCCATGTAGCCTGTACAGTGGCCACACCCTGGTAAACTGTTTCAGCAGACAGGCTAAACAGAGTTCAGAGTAACTGTCAGGCCTCGAACCTCTTGGTGAGTTGGGAGTTGTCTACCCTAAGCATGTGAAGACACCCCCCAGCAGAATGGGCAGTTGTGAACAATTTGTTCCAACAGCCACGAAGACAGCTGAAGCAGGCTCTGTGGAGCCCATAGAGCTTGGGCAGACATCAAAGACATCAAGGTCATCCACTGCATCCTGGGCCATCACCAGACATCTTGACTTTTGTCTTGCCACTGGACTTCAATGACTGGAAGAGATAGTGAGGCTGATGACTTTGTGTAGCTCTGTCTCACTTAAATCTAACTCACACTCAAGTGAAGTCATTACCAATGATGTCACTGGTCCTCTTGGAAAATGAAGGACAAACAACAGCATGGAAGAACAAGGAAAAGAGCCTTACCTAGATGATATGGGATGGATAAGTCACTGAGGAGTAATGCTGTACACATTGATGAGCTCAGAGATCCTGCCCCTGAAGTATTCTAACATCTCAGAAACAGGAAGTGAAAAGCTTTGGGAGTAATTGGGAACCAGTTAGCATAGCCTAGCCCAGCTGTTGATTAGCACTTTAAGATTTGCAAAGTGTTTTACAAATATTATTTCAATTCATCCTCTTAATGACCCTGGGAGGTAAGTACTATTATTATCCCCATTTTACAGGTGAGGAAAGTTGGGCAAGCAGAGGTTAAGCGACTTACACAGGGTCAAGCAGCTAGTAAGTATATGAGGCTGGATTTGAACCAATTTTTTCCTCACTCCAGGTCCAGTACTCTATTCACTGGGCCACCTAGATGTCTAAAGGCTTATTCAATCAAACTACCCAAGATCAAAGACATCACCTTATTGGTTGAAAATTACTAGAAATTTATAATTAAATAAGTAAAGAAAGAAATCCTGCATCAAAACTGGCATTTCTTAGTCATTATTCAAGTCTCAGAATCTCTCAAGCAGGTAGAGGGATACGAGGAGTTCGGGGGAAATAGTGGTAAGGCATAGTTTTGGTACCATGGGACATTTGACTTCAAAGGTAGCTTGATTTATCTCAGACTGAAATCACCCAGATTCTTTTGGTTTGGTTAGGAAAGTATCTCCTCTCAAGTTTATGTTCAATGTATCAAGAAAACAGGTGAGATTGGAAAAAGAGGTCCTAACTGCTATAGAATTGTGCTGGTTAATTAGAGTATAGTCTTATAATGGCAACTTGGTCTTATCACAAGAGTACTAGTTTTCATGTTGGAGGACTTGGGTTACAATACCACCTTTGTAACTAATTTTAGGCATATCTTGAAGATGTTGGACTATCCTTCTACCTTTAAGTCTCTGACACTATGAAAAAAAAAACCTTAAAAAAAAGTATTTTGCCCATAAAAACTAAGAATTCCTTTTAGGCTCAAATGATCAGAATCCAGAGTCCTCCTTCTACATAAGAGTATTTCAGAGTCTGACCTTTACACTGTGGTCTCTTTCAGAAGTGGTGGGGGAGGGGAAGGGTGCTTTACAAGAAAGTGGGAGGAGGACAGAAATACATTTTAATATATTTTTATGATAAATATCATTAAACTCAAATTTGAGGCTATATATTTTTATTTTCTGTGTAATGCTCAGAATGCAAAAAGAAGTTATTTCATAAGGAGTTGGAGTAAGCAGTTACTAACAATGAAGTCACTATTTTAATGAAACCTGATCAACTTTCCTGGATAATTTGGGATTTTTTAAACAACATATTTCAAGGCAGAAAAAAAAGAGAGAGAGAGAGAGAGAGAGAGAAAGAATGAAAGACCATACGTTTGGCAGAAATGAAAAATGGTTTCTATGGCAGCTTGATTTGGACATGGAAAACCTGTTTCAGACTATTCATAAACCCAACTCTTGCAAACTATTTATTATGTACAATAAATTATATGAAACATGTAATGAAAAATTAGAATTGTTTTGGAACTCTGAGAGTTAACTAGGAGAGTTAATTAAAAAGTATTTGGGGGGAGGTAGAGAGAAGGGGAGGGTGGGACCCGGGTAAGGGATGGATGCGGGGCTCTCTGACCCACTAGCTTAATGTATTCTCATCCATTCTTTGGCTGTTCCTTTCCTGTCCCACCCTCCCCCCACCCCAGCCACTTACTGTTCACCAATTCTACACAAATGTCACATTCTTTAAGGAGGAAAAAATGTGGAATGTGTCTCAACCACATCAAGTACATCATTTTCACAATTGAAATCCAATTCATTAAGCCTCTATTCTTCATGCATGAGTGGCCATCTCTCAGTTACACACACCCAAGGCATAACTCCAAGGAGGTCAGCCAGGCACCAAAATAAAAAAGAAAGAAAAGTACATTGCCAACTCATATGTCTTAAACCATTTATTCTGTGGGAGGAAGAAAAAATAGTGCTAAACATGAATACTCAAATTGGGGTGTTTATTTCTCTGTAGGTTCAGGTCCAGAGGCATCAGGTCTTCAGAACCAACAGATCCATTTCTTTTCTATGTGTCCAGTAAGGAGAAGAATAAAATATGATCCCTGTACTCAAAGAGTTTCCAATGAATGAAAACAAAAAAAAAAATTATTAAGCCTTTACTTTGTGCAAAGCCCTGGGAATACAAACAGAAAAGTAAGACAATTCTTACTCTTTAGGACTTGCTATGCCCTGGGTATTTTCTCTGGCTGCCCTTCCTCATCCCCACCTCTTGGTTTACCTGGTTCCTTCAAGCCTCAGGTAAAATCCCATCTTCTACAGGAAGCCTTTTCCAATCCCCCTTAATGTTAGTGCCTTCCTCTTAGATTAGCTCCAATATACCCTGTGTACATATTTATTCACATAGTTGTTTGTACACCGTTCCCCATCAAACTGTGAGCTCCTCAAGGGCAGGGACTGTCTTTTGCCTTCCTTTGTATCCCAAGCTCTTAGTATTATAGTGCCTGACAATTAACAAATACTTATTGATTGACTGACTGACATTCTAATGGTGGGGACTATACACACACACACACACACACACACACACACACACACACACACGGAAATTTTCAACTGCAAACCAGATGGAAAGGTTCCATCATCTTTAGGGCATAGTATCAAAGTAGAAGCTAATGTCTTTTCTTTAAAGACATTTCCATTGATAAAAATCAAATCAGTTTCAGATGTTGAAGGATTTTGGTGGCAAGAACTTTGTTTTTCATGCCTTTGGTTTGTGTGGCTGTAGCACCTGAAAGGAACAATTGCCAGGCTAGATCTCTACAAGGATTGCTTCCCAGAATGATGGCTATAGTCACTGGGCTAAAAACATTGCTATTCCCGAGACTCTTGGCTCTCGGGTCTTGGGTTGCCTCCATCAAGTGTGAGGGGAGATAGCGGTCAAGGTGGTGGTAGTGATTTGACTTGCCTAGCACATGCTGCCTCCTCTTTCTCCTTCAGGGTGTTTGGTTGCTAGGTAGACTTGTGTACCCTCTGGGTAGCAGTTGGTAGGGATGGCTGGCTCCTTCTCCACAGGAATTGCTTCCCTGTAGGATGACTATGAGGGCTGGGTTGGAAGTAAGATGGGTGGTCAGCAACTGGGGGACATTGCTACTCCGAGGACTCTTCTGTTCATCTGTCTGTTACTGGCAGCTGGTCATCAGTTGTTGCTTGTGGTGATGAAGAAGTTGGACCCCTTCTGTACAATGATTGCTCCCCTTCTATAATATCTGTGGAGCTGGGGTGGAATCTGGAACAATTCAAGAACAATCCAAAACAGTACATAGTCAAGGGGTAAATGGAGTTAACCAAACTCTAATTGCTATAGAAAGTCTGATAAAGGGGAGAATAGTACAGGCTAGACTAGTCAGGAAAGGCTTTATGAAATATGTGGTCTTCGAAGGCCATAGAGAATTTAGAAACTGAACAGGAGTAGGAGGAGGACGTTTCTTAGGTGAGGCATATCATGGCCAATGAACTATGGCAGTGAAGTGGTTAAAAGCTTGGAAGCTTCCACAGAGGTTTGTCTTCTGTTTTCTTCTTGGTCAACTTGCTTTTCTTTTGCTTTGTTTTTAATTTAACAAGCATGCTCTGATCCAATTAATCCAATGGTTTGGGACAAAACATCATTTTAATGATCTGTCTTCATCTTTCCTTCTTTGATTTTTGAAAATTACTGGTGTCAATATCCTTGGCCTTAAAGACAAGAAAAGGGAACTGGAGACAATGGAAAAAAAAAATGTGGGCTATCCAGACTCTATAATACTTGGTTTTGAAATAAAAACAGTGACACCTTTCTTACACATAATTTAGCTCTCCAGTTATCTCAGTTGCAGGGAACCCAGACAAGAACTTGGAAATAAGGGACAGGAAGAGGCCTCCAAGCAGCAGATTTTTAAAGAGCAGGGTTTTTTTTTTAAAGCTTGAAAAATATAACATCTATTTTCCTCATAGAAGTGTCCCTTGAGCTGCCACTCAGAACTTGTTTATTCTTCCTTGTCTTGAGTTAAACTCCTGCAAGCTCACAGTGTAGTAGAAAGAACAATGGACTTGGATTCAGAAAAACTTGTATTTAACTCCCACCTCCAACATTTGCTGGCCATGTAACTATGGTTACTTAAACTCTCTGGGCCTCAGTTTACTCATCTGTAAAAAAAAA
>NW_020945042.1:1423522-1561332 GCF_900497805.2 Vombatus ursinus | reverse complement strand
ACATATACACACATATATTTGTGTGTATGTGTGTATGTTTGTCATATTTAAATGCAAGTTCATTTGGGAGGGTGAGCACTAGCAGTTTATAGAGATGGAAAGTAAGAATATGGATTGTTAGTTACTAATGTTGTCTCTCCAGGGCAGCTCAGTGGTGTAGTGGATAGTGCACCAGTCCGGAAATCAGGAAGACCTGAGTTTGAATCTGACCTCAGACACTTACTACCTGTGTGACCCTGGGCAAGACACTTAACCCTGCTTGGCTGAGTTTCCTCATCTGTAAAAATGAGTTGGAGAAGGAAATGGCAAACCACTTCAGTATGTTTGCCAAAAAAATCTCAATTGGGTCCAACACCACTACCACCACCAACAACAACAACAACGTTTTATTTTTGTGATGTTATTTAATGTTTGCTGTATACTCAGAGCCTTGTAATTCTTTACTCACATAAAATAATAATGTTACATCGGTGAAAGGGTTTACTATAGTCTACAAGTCTTTGATTTCTATCATATCTTAGTCCTAAACTATATGGTCCCAACATGTATGTATGTATATTTGTATACATACACACATGTATATGTATATGTATGTATATGGGTGTGTACATGTGTGTATATGTATACACATATATGTGTCCTCATATATATGTATATACATACACACATATATCCTCATCTATGCCCACCTCCACACTGAAGTCACCAAATATAAAAGTGTATCTGGATTTAATTTGGAGTATAGTTTGGACTTATTCATAGAATTACCCTGCCTCTTTAGCCTTTGCAACAGATGTTGGCATATAAACTGCAATTATTTTCCTGATGATCTTTTTTCAAGTATGCATCATGAGCACCGCAATGTGACATGACTCAACATCCCATGAAAAAGCTTCTTGTTGCCTCTGGATACAGGAGGAAGCTCAGTGTGCCAAATTTTTCCGTTTGCCTCTCCAGTGACAACCTGTGAGCTATTCACCTATGGAGGGAGGTACAACTCCCTTTTATCTTTAGATTTCTTAATAGCAAGAATGTCAAGACTGATAGGATTTAGTTCCTCCAACAGAATGCCCACTTACTCATTGGTGTTTTGACAATGTTCTACAGTTAGTATATGAATTGTTAAGTTAATACTTAAAGAAGATAAAACAAAACAAAACAAAACAAAAAAACAAAAATGTGATTCTTAGTATGCTCTGACCCCTTTCTCAAAACTGCCACAATCACTGCAGAATACACAGAAGCCATAAAATACCAAGAAGTGCTTATTATTTTTCTTTGTTTCATAAGTAGTCTTTGGCCAAATAATTTATCACCAAATAGCTAGCCTAATGGAGGTGAGCATTTCTATGCATAGTTAGAGTATTCTTCCAAAAGAAGACATAATCTATTTCCAGGACAATGCCAGAAATCTTTCCACTGTGATAGAACCAACCAAACTTCTTCTCTACTGGTATTGCTTTTGAAAACTTAGGGTCACCTCTACATAATGATAAGACATCAGAATAGAACTTGTTAGACTAGAGGACTAGTTAGATAGAGAGACAGATACATAGATAGCTGGACTGGGAGAGAATAGATAAATTAACCAGTAATTACCAACATTTGCATAAATAATCAAAGCAGATAAAGTTCAGAGCAAGATTTAAATAAATATTAACAAATTGGAACAGCTTTATTTATATTTCACTTTATTCAACACTTCTTATCTAGATAGATAGATAGATGGATAGATAAATAGATAGATGGATAGATAGATAGATAGATGAAATTGATCACCTGATTACCAATCTTCTGGTTTTGAACTTATCTAAACTTAGCTAGGCTAATCCTCAGATGAAAGATGTGCAGAAAATACAACCGTGTTTGAACTTAATGTCTTTCCAGTTTTATATGACCTCTAAGAACTTATGCTTTATTTGAATAGACTTCAAGAAAACATGATCACTTCTCTTTAACTAATCATCATTTTTTACCAATAACATTTTTGCTTGCTTTATTGGTATCTTTTGCTTCTATATCATATTAATTTACAGATATGCCCTTTCCTTTCCCCTATCAATGAGTCTTCCCTTGTAACAAAGATTAAATGAAAAAAAAACAAAACAAAACAGCAAAACCAATCAACACATCAACCATGTCTGAAAGCACACACAGCATTTGACAACCATAATTCCCCACCTCTGAAAGTGAATAGAGGAAGGAAGATTTGCTCAGCTCTTTTCTAGCATCAACTTCGGCCACTTTAATTATATAGTATTTACTTTCATTTTATTGTTCTTTTCATTTAAACTGCTGTAGCCACAATGCAGTATTTTCCTGATTCTGCTTCCTTCCAGCATTTAATATCAGTCTTCCCATGTCTCCCTGAAATCTTCATATTCATTGTTTCTCATGGTATAACAATATTTTATTAAATTCATACACCAAAATTTCTTGAGTAATTCCACAATTAACAGCTCTCTAATTTGCTTATAATTCTTTGCCACCACCACCAAACATTACTCAAATGAATATTTTAGTAAATATGGAACATGATTTCTGTCTCTGAGGTCTTTGGGGATATATGCCTAGCAATGGTACCTTCTTTGGTCAAGTATTCCAGACATTTAGTGACTTTCTCCATAGTTCTGAATTGCTTCACATAAGGGTTGGACCAATTCACACTCCTACCAACAATAAATTTGTTTACCTGTCTTTCTGTAGACCCTCTAAAATTGAGTGTGTTTTTTTTTGTTTTGCTTTTATTTATTTATTTATTTTTTTGTAGTTAGGCAATTGGGGTTAAATGACTTGCCCAGGGTCACACAACTAGCAACTGTCAAGTATCTGAGGCTGAATTTGAACTCAGGTCCTCCTTACTCCAAGGCCAGAGCTCTATCTACTGTGCCACCTAACTGCCCTGCATTTTTTTTTTTGCTATCTTTGCCAATTTACTGAGTGAAACCTGAAACCTCTTTATTGTTTTTATTTGCAGTTCTCATTATATTTGGAGCAATCTTTTATATAGTGGTTAATAGTTTGCAATTCTTCTCTTGAAAACTATCTGTTTTCATACTGTTTGACCACTTATGTAGCTGGGGAATTTATTGGGGCACTATATATTTATAAAATTCCCTATATATCTTGAACACCAGACCCTTAACAGAGACATTTAATGTAAATATTTCCCTTTCTTATCATCTGCATTGATTTTGTTTGTACAAAAGCTTTTCAATTTCATGTAATTGAAATGATATATTTTATCTTTTGTGATTTCCTGTCTCTTGTTTAAGAACTCTTGCCCAAGCTGGAGTTATGAAAGATACCTCCATTTCTTCCAGTTTTAATAATGTAGTTTATATTTGTCAAGTATACATTCAGAACTTATTTTTTACAAGCTGTTTTCTAGGTTTTCATTTTTTTTTAAGTTTCTTGTCAAATATGGAATCCTTGTCTGTGTAGTTTGTATTTTGGGGTGTGTAGAACCTTGCATTCGTGAATTTGATAATTATTTTCCCTTATCTAGTTTTTTCCAGTAGTCTACACTAAAAAAAATAAACAGTTTCAAATACAGATGAAATCACAGGTCCAGTCTCTTTCCCTCCCCTCAAAAAGGTACCAAATAGTTTTTGATAATTATTACCTTGCAATATAATTTGAGGTCTGAAAGTGCCATTCCCCCTTCATTCCTACTTTCTTTCATGATTTCCCTTGAGACTCCTGACCTTTTGTTCCTTCAAATGAATTCTGTTATTATTTTGTCTAGTTCTATAAAGTACCCCCTTGATAGTTTAATTGGCATGGAACCAAATCTGAAAATTAATTTAGGCAGCATGGTCATTTTGGTTACATTACCACAGCTTACCATGAACACTGAATATGTTCCTAATTATTTATATAAGTCTTCATTTCTGTAAAAAGTATTTTGTAAGTGCACTTATATAGGTTTTATATGGGTCCTAGTACATTCTAAAAATGCCTCAGCTTGGCTGTCTTCACAGTAACTGCAACTTTGGAAGTGTTGGGTCCTTCCATCTGCCCTGCAACGGAATCTCCCAATATGTGTTATCTCCCAAATTAAAATGTGAGCTCCTTCAAATGAAGGACTATCTCACTTTCTAATTGTGTCTTGAGTGAATAACATAGGGCTTAATGCATAGTATGCATTTAATAAATGTTTTTCATTCATTTAGTCCTTCCTTGAGTGTCTCTTGGTATATTGACTGCTAGATTTTTGGTGTGTTTTGTAGTTATTTTGAATAGGATTTCTCATTTTTTAATCCTTCTTTTATTTTTGCTTTATAGGAATATTCATGGTTTTTCATAATTTATTTTGTATTCTGATTTTTACTGATGCAATTGATTGTCTCAAATAGTTCATTTACTGGTTCTCTGGGTTTCTCTACATAAACCACCATGTCAACTTCAAATTGGCATAATTTTATCATCTCTATACCTTTAATTTATACCTTTAATTTTGCATCCATTCTTTCCATTTTTCCTCTACCCACAAACCATTATTCTAATTCAGGGCCCCATAATCTCTCACTTAGACCTTTGCAAAAACATTTTTATTGGATTCCTTAGTTCAAGTATCTGCCTATTCCAATCCATCTATACAACTGCCAGAATGAGTTTCCTAAAACAAAAGTCTGACCTTGTCACTGCCTTTTTCAGTAAATTCTAATGTCTTCCTATCTTCTCTATGGCCCTTGGGATAAAGTGTAAATTCCTCTGTTTACCATATATAGCCCTTGACAACTGGCCCCCAACCTAACTGCACAGATTTATAAGACAATACTCTCCTTCATGTGCTTTATGATCCAATCAAACTGATATTCTTGCTTTTCCTCATAATTAGCCCTATTTTTTCCTGTTTTCACTCTTTTTCATTGGCTGCCATACCTCTGGCTCTGTGAATACCTGGTCTCCTTCAAGACAACTCCACACTACCTTCTACAACAGGATTTGCTTGATCTGCCTGCAGCAAGAATCTTCCCCTTCTAAAACTAATCGTTTAGTATCTTTAAGCAATGTATCTGTAAGCAAAGCCTTACATAATACTATCTAAATATAAAGATATAGCTCATGATACAGATATGGCAACAGATATTGAAATGATGCCACATTTGATCTGGACCACTACATCATCAAGTGACTTTCTTCATTTGTGGGGAGTTGGAGAAGGGTGTGACCACATCATCAGCCATATAGGTGGGAGATCGGAAGCCCAGATCCAGAAGGGATATATGTGAGATATGTCATAAAGGTAGAATTGACAGGATCTGATAACTGATTGGATGAGAGAAGTCAGGAAAAGTTGAGGAGTCAAGGGTCACTCTTAAATTTAAAGCCTGGGTGACTAGTAAGATCCTCTAATGTTAGCATGTATATGGAAATGCCCTTTTTGGTGTTTGTTTGAGAATAAATAGGTTGAGAATAAATAAACAAGTTTAGGTAATAGAGAAGATGAACTAGAAACTCTGACACAAAGAGGTACATTTGCTCTTCTAGGTATTTATTGCCTTGACATACCCAGAACGTGGATCTCTCTCTATTTCATTAGGACAAAGAGAGATAAAAAGGGGATGGGACAAAGTGAGGATGCATGGTGGAGAGTGTTTGGTTAAGGATCGATGGAGGTAGAAAAGGAAACAATGATGTCACAGGTGAACCCTATAGAGCGTTCTGGTAAAGTAAAATTAGATGAGAAATTCAAGAAACAAGTCATGAACCTGGTACCTAAGCAAGATATTATGGTGATGGGAGAAGGATACAACATGGAGCAGTTGAAAGAATGCTGAACTGAGGGTTATGGGACATGAGTTCAAACCCTAGGCACTTATGCAAATCATTTAACTTTTCTGGCCTTCAGTTCTTTCATCTGTAAAATGGCAGGTTGTCCTAGCTGACCTCTAAGTTCCTTTCCAGCAGTAGATCTGTTCTCCTAGGATCCTAAGACATCTGCTGCATTTCAAAATGCAAGTATTTTCTAGACTGATAACAGAAAATAGTGAAAAGGCTGAACTACTGAATTTCACTCTCTGTACTCTGCCACTGGCAGCGAAGTGGCAGAGTCGATAGAGCTCTGGGCCTGAAGTCAGAAAGACTTAAGTACAAATCTAGCCTCCTGTCTGTGTGACCCTCATCAAGTCACTTAACCCTGTTTGCCTCAGTTTCCTCATCTGTAAAATCATCTGGAGAAGGAAATGGCAAACCACTACAGTATTTTTTGCCAAGAAAACCCCAAATGGGGTCACAGAGAGTTGGACATGACTGAAAATGACTGAACAACAACCCTGTGCCACCATGTCTTAATTGTCTTTTCCTTCCTCTCCAGAGGCTCCCTTCTTCCATTCATCAATTCCAACCCAGGACCTCCATTCTGAAGAAGTTTATGCCATCCTTCATTCTCTGGACTTTGCCACTTTTTGCTTTTCCTCATAATTCCAACATGGATTCTTCTTCTAACTACCATGGTTTTCAGGACTCTTCCATGTGCTATCTTCTCCCATTAGAATGTAAGCTCCTGAATGGCAGGGCCTGCTTTTCTGTTCATATTTGTATCCCCAGTTCTTAGCATGGTGCCTGGCAAATAACAAGCTCTTAATAAGAGCTTCTTTATTTAACTCATATATTGCTTCTGTTTACTCTGCTGGGAGAATGATCTTTAAATGTGAATGGAGAAAATAAAAATGGTTAACAAGGAGTTTGCAATGAAAGTAAGGCAGTTGATGGCAAGATGCCTTCAATGAGTTAATCAGTCCTAGATAAGCTGTTTCTTTATATATATGTATATGTATATATATATATATATATATGCCAAAAGCATTTGTACATTTATAGGAATGTTTCTAAAATGTTTTCTTTTTTTATTAATAAATTTATTTATTTTTAGTTTTCAACATTTACTTCCACAAGATTTTGAGTTCCAAATTTTCACCCCATCTCGCCCCTCCCCTCACCCCAAGATAGCATGCATTCTGAATACCCCTTCCCCTAGTCTGCCTTCCCTTCTATCTCTCCCCCACTTCTCTTATCCCCTTCCCCTTCTATCTTCCTGTAGGGCAGGATAGATTTCTGTACCCCATTTCCTATATTTTTTATTTCCCAGTTGCATGTGAAAACATTTTTTTTAAACATGTGTTTTTAAAACTTTGGGTTCCAAATATTCTCCCTTCCTCCCTCCCCACCTACCCTCATTGAAAAGGCAAATAACTCAATATAGGTTATACATGTGCAATTATGCAAAACACTTCCATAGTAGACATGCTGTGAAAAACTAACTCTATTTCCCTTAATCATATCCTGCCCCCCCATTTATTCTATTCTTTCTTTTGACCCTGTCCCTCCTCAGAAGTATTTGCTTCTGATTACCCCATTTCCCAATCTGCCCTCCTCTCTATCATCCCCCTACTCTCTTGTCCCCTTCCCCCCCTGTTTTCCTGTAGAGTAAGACAGATGTCCATACCCAACTGAGTGTGTATGTTATTCCCTCCTTAAGTCAAATCCTATGAGAATAAGATTCACTTATTCCATCTCACCTTCCTCTGTTTCCCCTCCACTGTAAGAGCCTTTTCTGTTTTTTTGTGAGATAATTTACCCTGTTCTACCTCTCCCTTTCTCCTTCTCCTAGTATAATCCTCTCTCACCCCTTAATTATATTCTCCAGATATGACCCCTTTATCTTCAACTCACCCTGTGCTCTCTATCTATCTATCTATCTATCTATATACATACATACATATAATGTTTTCCCTCCAACTACCCTAATACTGACAAAGGTCTCATGAGTTACAAATACCTTTCCATGCAGGAATGTAAACAGTTCAACCTTAATAAGTCTCCTATGATTTCTCTTTCCTGTTTACCTCTTCATGTTCCACTTGAGTCTTGCATTTGAAAGTGAAATTTTCTATTTAGCTCTGGTATTTTCATCAAGAATGCTTGAAAGTCCTCTATTTCACTGATTGACCATTTTTTACACTGAAGGATTATACTCAGTTTTGCTGGGTAGGTGATTCTTGGTTGTAATCCTATCTTTTTTGTCCTCCAGAATATTATATTCCATGCCCTGTGGTCCCTTAAAGTAGAAGCTGCTAAATCTTGTGTTATCCTGATTGTGTTTTCGTAATACTCGAATTGTTTCTTTCTGGCTGCTTGTAATATTTTCTCCTTGACCTGGGAACTCTGGAATTTGGCTACAATATTCCTAGGAGTTTTCCTTTGGGGATCTCTTTCAGGAGGAGATTGGTGGATTCTTTCAATTTCGATTTTGCCCTCTGGTTCTAAAATATCAGGGCAGTTTTCCGTGATCATTTCTTGAAAGATGATGACTAGGCTTTTTTTTTTTATCATGGCTTTCAGATAGTCCAATAATTTTTAAATTCTCTCTCCTGGATCTATTTTCCAGGTCAGTTGTTTTTCCAATGAGATATTTCACATTGTTTTCTAATTTTTCATTCTTTTGGATTTGTTTTACAGTGTCTTAATTTCTCATAAAGTCACTAGCTTCCAATTGTTCTATTCTAATTTTTAAGGAAGTATTTTCTTCAGTAATCTTTTCGACTTCCTTTTCCATTTGGCCAATTTTGCCTTTTAGCACATTCTTCTCCTCATTGGCTTTTTGGACCTCTTTTGCCATTTGGGTCAGGCTATTTTTTAAGGTGTTATTTTTTTCAGTATTTTTTTGGGTCTCCTTTAGCAAGCTGTTGACTTGTTTTTCATGATTTTCTTGCATCCCTCTCAGTTTTTCCTCTACTTCTCTTATTTGCTTCTCAAAAACCCTTTTGAGCTCTTCCAAGGCCTAGGAATGATTCATATTTTTCTTGGAGTCTTTGGATGTAGGAGCTATGACTTTGTTGTCTTCTTTTGGTTGTGTGTTTTGATCCTCTTTGTCACCAAAGTAAGATAATATAGTCTGACTCTTTTTATGCTGCTTACTCATGATCCCGGCCAGTTACTTGAGTTTTAAACTCTTTGTTAAGGTAAGAGTCTGCTTCCAATGTGAAGAATGTACTGTCCCAAGCTTCGGGGGTTTGTACAGCTGTTTTCAGAGATACTTCTGGGGACTCATAAATTTTCAGTTTTTCCAAGGTGGTATGATAAGGGGCGAGGTGTTTCCTCTCCACAGTCACAACAAGCTCCACCACGCCAGCACTCCTCCTTGCCCTATGACCACCCCTCAGAATTGTGACCCAGATTCAAGCATGGGCAAAGCAAGAGATTCCTGCCTCAGCACTGGCAAAGAGATCCCCGCAATCTCCCTCTGATCAGCCACCCAATTCCCCCTCAATCTGTGGGCCAGAAGCTCAGGAGACAGCTGCTGCCCCAGAGGCCACACTTGGAACTTGCCACTGAGACCTAGCTTCTCTTTTACCAAAGACACAGACTTTTCCCACTGACCTTCTAAGTTGTTTTTGGCGTTCGTGGGTTGAGAAGTCTGGAAACTGCCACAGCTGCCCACGATTCAGCCCTCTGAGGCCTGCTCCAGGTTTGTTGCGGCCTGCGCACCCACGCCAAACTGCGCTCCTCTCCCCACTCGGCGCGATGTACCTTTCCAATCAACCATCCAGGTTGTCTTGGGCTGGAAATTTGTCTTTTTGTGGGTTCTGCTGCTTTAGAATTTGTTTAGAGCCAATTTTTTACAGGTATTTGGAGGGGTTTGGGGGAGAGCTCAAGCAAGTCACTGCTTTCACTCTGCCATCTTGGCTCCGCCTCCTATAAAATCAATAAACTGTTTCACAAGGTGGTTCTGTAAGGACCATCCATTGCCAGCTGAGCCAATTGATTGCAATGATCTTCAAAAATTTATGGGGAACAAGACTGGTGCCACTAAATGGAATATGGGTAAAGGACTGTAATAGGAAAAGAAAATAATAGTATGGAAGCAAGGAAGGAAAAAGGGAGGAAAGAAGGAAGGGAAGAAGGAAGGAAAAAAGGGAAAAAGGGAAGGGGAAGGAAGAGAGGGAAGGAAGAGAAAGGGAAGACCATGCTATCTCTAAGTTGGTGAACTTGACTGCTTTTCTTCCTGACAAAAGTCTACAACACTTTACCCAAGGAATAGCTTGTAAATACATAGAAAGGGAATTCATAATCATGCAAAGCCAGAATGGCATGATCAAGAAGACATCATGCCAGAGTAACTTCATTTACTTTCTAATAGTGTATCCAACTTTTGTTAGATGAGGACTATGGTGTAGATACAGTGTGTTTTGATTTCGTAGCATTTGGCTACGTTTCTTATAAAATTCTCATAGAAAAGACAGACATAAGGACTAGATGGTAGCATAGATGGGTATATGTGAAACTGCTTGGATGGCATGATACAAAAAGTAATCTTGTATGACTCACCTTTGAAGGAGGTCTCTTGGGTAATTCCCCCAGAGATTGGTCCCTAGTTCTATACTGTTCAACAGCTTCATAAGTGACTTGGATGTCACAGGAGGTATGTGCAAAGTTTACAAATGGCATGAAGTGGTGAGAGAAAGCTAATATGCTGGATTACAGTTTCAGTATCTTAAAAGAGCTTGCCAATTTAGAATACTGGCCTGAATCTAATAAAATAAAACTTTTTAGAGATAGATGAAAAGCTTTATACTTCAGCTCAAAAACCCAACTTTATAAATCCCAATTGGGCGAAGCGTGGCTAGACATGCAGTTCTTCTGAAAATGATGGTGGGTTTTGAGTGAAGCTCAATATGAATTGCTGGAATGATACAGCAACCAAAATATCTCAGTTCTGATTCCATACTTTAGAAATGACCTAGCCAAGATGGAGGCCTCCAGAAGAGGGTGACCAGATTGGTGAGAGGCCTGAAAGAGGCGGCATACAAGATTCCGTTAAAAGGATTGGACATATTTAGACTAAAGAAGCAAAAAATTAGATGAGACATGATAGTCATCTTCATGTATTTAAATTGCAATGCTGTGGAAAAGATGTATTCTCTGTGTTCCCAGAGGGCAGAAGTAGGAGCCTCCTAATTATTATAGTTGTGTAGAAGTGGAATGTGATGCCTCAAGAGGTGGACAATACCTTCTCCCTCCTCCCTCCTGCCTCCCCATATGGTAATCTCCAAGTAGAGGGGAAAAACAGCAATAACAACAAAAAAGCTACTTATTGTGATAGTGTCAAAGGTTAGGTCCAGTGACATCTCTTTCAACTCTGAAATTTAGTGAAAGTAGTAGAGGAAGAGAATGGAGAATGCTCACATAAGATGGATAATCTTAATTTTGTTAGTAAAGAAGGAAGAAAGCTCATGTTTTGCAATGTACAATTGAAGTATGTAATGCCTATCCCATTTGCTGCTAGGAATCCAAATGAAATTTCTATTCAGATCTTGTTTCAATTCAATTGAACAATTTTTTAGTGGGTGTCAGTATGTGCCAGTAGTATCCTTTATGACCTTAAGGGGTCATAAAGGAAGTATAACAAGTACTTTGTCATCAAAGACTACTTTATCTTATTGAGCAGATGAGCCATATATAGGAAATAATTATAGAAACTACTAAACAGTGTATGGGTAAGTGTTAAAACATACCTTATAAATAGTGGGCTCTCAAAAAATATTTATTAATGGTGATAAACATGAGAGGGATAGATACATGTAATAAAAAGGTTAGACTAGATGAGAGTAATGTACTCAGGAATATTCAATTCAATCCAAGTAGTAGTTATCAAGCACTGCTATTTGACAGGCACTGTACTAGGCTCTGGGGTTGAGCCCAGTCAACCTGCCAACATGCATTTATTAAGCACTTACTATGTGCCATGCATTGTGCTGGATTACAGTTTCAGGATCCCAAAAGAGCTTGCCAATTTAGAACACTGGTCTGAATCTAATAAGATAAAACTTTGTAGAGATAGATGAAAAGTCTTGTACTTGAGTTCAAACACATAATTTTATAAGTCCCAGTTGGGGGAGACATGGCTAGACATGCAATTCTTCTGAGTTGTGAGTGAAACTCAATATGAGCCCCTGGAGTGATACAAATGCAAGCAGAAAGACAATCCCTGCCCTCATGGAGCTTACATTCTTATGGGAAAAGACAATACATAAAAGGAATCTGGAAATTGGAGGGATAAAGGTATTGGGTAGGGGCATTGTAGACAAAGGTCTAGAGAGGAATGAAGACATAGATGGCTTGGAAAATCTCCTTAAAATGGAGGTGTTGGAAAGAATCAGTCAATCAGAGGGAGAGAACCCAAGAGTGGAGAACAGTTCCAATGTGTCTAGGGCTAGAGTTAGCTTCCAGGGTGAGGAGATCTTTGGGGGCATTGTAAAGAAAGTGTAGCAGGAGAATGAGGAGTGGAATCTGGAGAGAAATGAAGACTTGAGTAGCCTGGGCAAAAACAAAACAGTCCCCACTATAAAGGAGCTTATATTTTATTCACATAAGGAGCAACATGTACAAAAATGAGTGCATTTTAAAAATACATATAAAATAAGTAAAATTTAACTTCAAATGGGGAAGAGGTCACTAACAAGGGGTTCAGAAAAAATGGAATTTGAGCTGAGCCTGCAGTGGAGCTAGAGATTCCAAGAGGCAGAGATGGGGATGGAGAAGATGTCCACGATAGAAAAATTGTGGGAAAATCAGAGAAGAGGAAGATGGAATGAATGCATTGTATTAGGGAACAGGAAGGGGGGCAGTTTGACTGGAATTCAGACTTTAAGAGAGGGAAGACTCTAAAATCAGTCTGGAGAGGAGCTAGCCTGTAAAAGGTGGTTAAATTCCAAGCCAAGGGATATGTATTTTATCCTGGAGGCAAAAAGGAATCATCAAAGCTTCTTGAGTAAGGGGATGATAAGATCAGATTCCTGCTTTATGAATATCAATTTTCTAGATATGGGGAGGATGTATTGGAAAGAGGGGACAGTGGAGGGAGGGAGACCAATCAAAAGGCCATTTTAAGTTCAAGGAGAGGTGATGGGGACTTAAAGTTGGATGGTAGTTGTAAGGGTGAAAAGGAGGAGACTGATTCAAAGGGTGATCTAGAGGGGAGGGTGAATAAGGCATGGCCACTGATTAAATAAGGGACATACAGATTATGAAGAGCTAATAATAGCTTAAGTTTGTGAGCTTGAGTGACTAGAAAAAGGATGGTGGTGACTTTAATGAAAATAAAAAAGTTAGGAAGAGTAGCTGGAAAGAAAAAATGACTTCTGTTGCAAACCTGCTGAGTTTGAGACAAATAGGGGACATCCAATCAGGGCTGTTTGGTGGGCAGTTGGTGATGTGGAATTGATACTCAGAAGAGAAATTAAGGTTGGATACAGATATGTGTCAGTCATCTGAATAGAGATGATAATTGAATCCATGAATTCCCATTAGATTACCTAGAGAGAAAAGAAAATGTTCCAGGGCAGATGCCTGTTGGTACACCCAAGCATCGGTGCCATAAATAAAATGGGAAGAAGCAAGAGAAAGCAGGATAAAGAAATTTAGAGAAAAGAGTGTGGCCAAAAGCAGAAGGTCATCATCAGTGTCAAATCCTGCAGAAGGGTCAAGAAGTAAGAGGATTGAGAAAAAGTCCTTGGATTTAGCATTCATTACCTTGATGAAAGAAGCTTCAGAGAGATGGGACTAAAAGCCAGAGGACAGAGGATGGAGAAGTTAGGGGGACAGGAGGAAATGGAAATGCCAAGTACAGGATTTTTATAAGCATTGTTGTAAAAGGGATGATAGCTATAGGAAGAGAGCTTGAGGGGATGCTAGGGTCAAGTCAAAGTCTTCCAAGGACTGATGATATTTGGTCATGCTTTTAGGTGGCAGAGAAGAAGTCAATGCATAAAGACTGATGCTTGAGTGGGAATTTCATCAAAGATGAGAGAACATTAGGTCAAAGGCAGAAATAGAACTTGTGGCCTTTGGAAGGAGAAGGTCTCTCCTTCATTTAAGCCTCAGGAGGACAGAATGGTCTTATTGTTGAAGGGTTTAAAAGTTTAAACTAGATTAGAAGAGGGATCCCTCAACAGATGGCCTCTATTTTCTCTGTAAGGCGGTCTAGGTGTGGGGAAGTATGGGGTGGTATAGGCGGCTTGAGGAGAGGATCATAGATTTAGAGCTTAAAGGAACCTCAGGGGCCATCTCCAGGGGTGGAGACCCTGCAGCCTCAGGGCCACATGTGGCCTTCTGGGTCCTTGGGTGTGGCCTTGTGATTGAGGCCAAGTTTTACAGAACAAATCCTTTTATTCAGGGGATTTGTTCTGTGAAGTTTGGATTTAGTCAAAGGGCCATACTTGAAGACCTAGAGGGCTATGTGTGGCCTGGAGATGGCAGGGTCCCCACCCCTGATTCTAGGCCAACCCCATTATTTTACAGGGGGCAGGTCACTTGTCCAAAGTCACACAGATAGAAAATGACAGAGTTGATTGGACACAGGGGCTGTGATAGGGAGTCAGTCATGGAAAAGTAAAAGGGTCATGAATGATGACCCAGATAAAACCGTATCACACAGATTAATACTAGACCCAGCCAGCACTGTTTCTCCTGCAGTCTTAATCAGCATGTGGATAGGAGCAGAGGAAGTGGGTGGTAGCCAGAGTAGGGTTGGTAAATCAATGTTGGGGTGGAATTGGTTAAGCTCTCCTTCAGGAGAAGGCATTTCAGGTGCTGAGGATAAATATCATAAATAAAGCCATGGAGAAGTAGAGATGTGAGTGTGCCATGTTTAAGGGACGGGTTCTTTACATTAAACTTCTGTTTGGCATCCTTCACCTTTGTCATAAAGCAGGTGGTTTGGCACATTCTCCTTTTCCTGCTGCATCTGGTGTTACCTTATGAAATCACTTGTTTGCCGATTTCAGCTGTCCATACAGGTCTCTCTCTTCACAGAATAACCTGACCAGGAAAACAGAGTGCCCAACAAACCATCAACAGCCTGGGGATCAGGTCTGCAGAGGGCCTTGGGCTTTTCTTAGGGTTTATATTGGTCTTTGATCCTGGAGAGCCTAGAACTGGCTTCATGTTTTCCTCTAATGTCAAAAAAATATTTCAGTGAAAGCAGTGAATCCTCAAGAGGATGCTATGTAATAATAATTCAAAAATGTCTCAAGTACCTACTTTGCTTGGTAGTAGGGATACAAGATAACAATGAAAAAGTGGGAGCCCACCTTGACCTTACATTCCACTATCCCACAATTATTATGTACATAGGTAAATAAATACCAGAAAAGATGAGAAGAGGGCCAAACAAGGATCAGACAAAGTCCTCTATGTCAAGAAAACTATGTTTATACTGGTTTTTCTCAATATACGTACAGATACACTGATGCACGTTCACACACACACACACACACACACACACACACGCACTAAACCTTTCTTGTAACAACAAAAAAAGCAGAACTGACCAACAAAATGTCTTCCTGTTGCATTGTATGTACCATTCTGCTCCCATACCCCCCCACCTCTCTACTGCTAATTTCACTCTTCATAAGGTCGTACTGATCTCCCAGATTTCTATTAATTCTTCCTTTTGTCATTTTTCATGCCATGATAGTGGTGTAGGAAAGCAAGAGGACAGACAACACTTTTAGTTGTGGAATCATAGAGAAGATAGCAGCTGAGTCTTCCAGGAAAAGGAAGATTCTGAAAGGTGGATTTATATATAACACCTTTCTCCTGAAGAATTCATACTTAACTTTCATTTTGTCTTCACAACATGCCCATGGGCAGGAAGGAATGGATGGTATTATTTCTCCTACTCTCCACTCCCCCCACCCCAACACAATATACCTTTTTTTTTTTTTTTAACAGAGGGGAAATTGAGGGACAGAGAAGAAGGAACTGAAAAGATCACCAGTGAGCTGAGATTGAAACCGGGCTTCCCCAGGCTCTTGGCAGTTAGAATGAATGTCTCTTGGTAGCAAGAACTGTATATCCATAACAGAAGTGCAACAAAGATTGCCTTGCTAGTGTTATTTTTTGCAAAAAAAATAAAGTTTATTTTGCAAACATTTGTTTTCCAAGCTATGAAATTGCCGTGGTGTAGATTAAGGACTTTTCCCCAAGGGCTTTTGGGTTGGTTTATTTATTTACAGACTTTGGCTACAGTTTAGCAGATAACATCTGTGATGGAGGATAGAGAACGAGTAATAAGATACTATTTTAAAATTCACCCATGACCCCTTAGAGGAGTAATGCTTTAACTGAGGGAGTTTGGGGACCATCCCTAAATCGTTTTCTGCCTTATGTCCGGTGTACTTAAAGTTAGTTCTAATGATCGTTAAACCTGTTTACCTTCTTCTAATTCTGGGTCTTACTTAACATTTTATTGAGCACTTAGTCCTGTGTTTTAGCTGTCCATATAGGGAAATGACTTTGTGAACCATTTTTGTTAGATATTTTCTAAAACTGTATGTACACAGAGGTTGACAGTACAAATGAGGGGAAACTTACTAAAATAAAAAAGAAAATGGCCATGATCCAAGATCCAAAAGGAAAAAAGAGACCCTTTTCTGAATCCTATAAAATTATTGGATTTAGTCAATTAATCAATTGGCAAGCATTCATTAAGCACCTTACTATATGCCAGGTACTGTGATAAACCCAAGGGGAATGGCCTCAATGAGGCACACTCTAATGAAGGAAACACAATGTACAGAAATAGGTATATACACCATGTATCTAGAGTATGTGGGAGGTAACCTGAATGTGGAAGGCTCCATCTGGGGAGACTGGAAGAAGCCACTTGCAGAAGATGGTATTAACTGAGTTACCCCAAAGCCTAAATATTTGAGCAGCTATACAGAGCACTGAACTTGAAGCCAGAAAAACCTGAGTATAAATTACTGAGTCAGACATCACGAGACCCTGAACAAGTTGCCTCGTCTGTATAATGGGGGTAATATAATAGTTCCTGCCTCACAGGGTTGCTGGTAGGATCAACTGATACAGCACATGTAAACCTTAAAGTGCTACGTAAAGGCTAGCTATTATTATGAATTAGCTGCTTATTTTCTTTTCTATATAGTTATATGATGCTTCTCTATTTTCTATACAAGTGGATACACTCTCATGCATTCATTTAGTTGAGTGTCATCCTTCATTCTCAAAGAGGACCCAAATGACATCACTGTGTTACACATTACAGTGTGTCTGACTGTGGCTGATTAGACCGATAGGAACTCAGAAGGCTCTACCAGAGGTTGGGCACAAATACTCCACATTCATTTATTTGACCAAAATATAACTAACCGCCTATTATAATGATGATGATGATGACAGTGGTGGTGGTGGTGGTGGTGGTGGTGGTGGCAGTGGAAGAAATGATAAAGACAATGGTGGCTGGAATTTATAAAACACTTCATACTTTGCTAAGCAGAAAAAAATCCTCTGAGGCTGAGAATCTGGGTTCATATTCCCCTTTTACACTTACTACTGGTATGATGTTGGGCAAATTACTTTACCCCTTTAGCCCCAGTTCATCACCTGTAAAATCAAGGGGATAAGACAAAATGACCTCTAAATTCTCTTCCACCTCTGTAGCTATAACTTCATAATATTCAGTCCTTAGTGATACAGGTGATAACTATTTGTCTTAGGCCCATTTTACAGATGCACATTTACTATGGGCATTGCATCATACTGTGTAATCTACAAAACCAATGAGGCCTCGGTTTCTTCCCTCAAGGAGCTTACAATCTAGTCTGAAAAGATAGAGTGTTTCCAAAGATAAATATATTATAAATTGGGTACATTAGAAAAGGCTAAAGAGCAGTATTAAGCTTTATAATATTAGATTATTCAGAGATCATTTCTAATTGGAAGGAGAAGGGAAAAATTCATGGAGAAATACACACATTTTTTCTTGCAAATATGGTGCTAAGTTCTAGGATTGTATTTAGGAAGACTTGTTTTCACAGTCCACCTCTGACTGTTATTATCTGTGTGAGCCTGGGTAACGGATTTAACCTGTTTAAATTTACCTTCTCAAATAGTTTCCTAGGACATTTCTGCTAAGGCTAGACCTTCACTAGGAGATGGAACTTCATATACTAAGAGTTCCTAGGCTTTCCAAATCATAGATTCTTCCTGTATTCTCATATAGTAAGTTTTATTATTAGAATGAACTTAATGTATTACTTAAAATCTGGTGTTTCCTAACTACAATTTGAATTGTGATGGCTTTATGTTGGGTGTTTAAATTATATGAGAAGGAAGATAAACCTTTACCACTGGCTGTCAACATTTTGGAATATGTTTTCCTTTTTAACATCAAAAAATTCATAAAGACTTATGTGATCATTGTTTTTCTATTAGTATCCATTGATTGAAAAAATACATAGTGAAAGTGCTGCAATGAATTCAGTAGCATGTTTAAATGAATGCTGTATTTTATGAATAGACACCATTAACATACACTAGGAATGATAATGTATGAATGTCTGAACATTAGTTTTGTGGGCTACAGGTGTGTTTATTTATTTTACTAGCCTGATGTGGTGAATGAAGAGTCAGCCTCAGATATAGGAGCACATGGGTTCAGGTCCTGCCTTGGACATAGCCTGGCAATATGAATATCACCAAGTCCCAGAGCCTCTCAGGGTCCCAGCCAACTCTCTAAGGCTCTAGGTTGCAGATGAGTTGCTGGTCTGCATTGGCAAAGGGAGTTTCTATACTGAGAATTCCCTACATAAATGAACTCACAGATCTAAACCAAGAAACAAAACACGACACGACACAACTCATGTGACATATTTTGTTGGAGCAGAAGAAGATCAACATGGCAATATTTTATCCACATATAGATTCATGGACCCCTTTCAATAACTACATGTCCCCTCAGAGGTCCTCAGCCTACTGAGTGAGAAACACTCTCCTAAACTAAATCTGCTAAGCTTATGTACATAGAAACCATGTCCAAGCTCAAGTATTCTCTCGATGTTTCACTGTGCTGTGGAGGCCACTCTGGATTCTCTAAGTCTTCACCAAGGAAATGCAAACTCAGGCACCTCCTATCAACCTGGAAAGGCTTTGAGGTAGGGCTGGGGATCGACTTTTTGCCTGTCATCTGAGGACCAGCTTAGTTACACTTGAAGACACTCATTGCCAGCTTGGCTATAAGGTGATAATATTCTTAGTCACAGAAACTCTCTAAGACTGTCGACCAAGTGATGGAAGGGCTACCGTCAGTGTCAGTGGATGGATTAACGACTCTGATGAAATCGCCACTCCATTAAGTACTAAGGTAGGGCATTCAAGCAGGACATGCTGGTATTTGCTACGGAACAGTGGTTCCCAGTCTGTGGGATGCATACCCCCTCAAATTCATATGCAAATATGTGAACAGTCATATATGCTATTTATACAGTGAATAGATAATGTCTTGTCCACTAATGTATTCTTCCATATGTATGGAGATACTGTTATGATTAATAATGTACTGATTCACTTAAGAGTATTACTGAACATATAGTAACTTTGTGCCATTCCTGCCCCTAATCCTTCTTCCCCAATAGACTCCTGGAGAGAGGGCTATGATATAATAGATAGAGACCTAATCTTGGAGCAAAGAGGACCCGGGTGCAAGTCCTGCTTCTGATGGGACTGCTTGACCTAAGTGACTAAGTGACCTAGTGACAAGGTAAGTCACTAAACTATATGATTGAGAAAATCACTTAACTTCTCAGTATTCTCGGTACCAACCTGCTTTGGTACAGGGGTTTTCCTCATGTGGGAGTTCCTTATATCAATGAAATCTCAGTTCCCAGTCCTTACCCACAAATTGATACCGATAGTAACCTACTCTCAACGAGGGGTCTGTAAAATTCTGTGCTGTTTCAAAGTGGTTCTGATCAACAAGGTTGCACACTTAGTGATATAGATCAGACAGGAAGTTTCTTCATTTGGTAATGAACTTCCAGGTATCAGCTTCCTGTCATTTCTTTATAGATTCTGGCACATAGCTTTCCATTTCGTGTCCTCACCAGTTTGTTGGTATGTTTGTCATTTTCCCTAAATGTAGAGCGCTTGGTGGGCTGCTGCTCAAACTAGCCTTATGAATTAGTCATGAAACTTCCTTTCACAATTGACTCTTTCTGACTGAGTCTGGAGCACAGCATTTTGTGGATACTGTATCTTGTTGCTATTAAAGATAGAGGGATTTGAAGACCAGCAAATATTGCTTATTATTGAATCTTTGGCTATTTCATATGTGGATGATGAACAGGGGTATGCTGGAACCGGCTCAAACTAACTCAGAAGACCTGATATTTAAGTTTTCAGTGTGAGCACTTACACCTCAGAAATTGACAAATGCTGCAAATCATGGCTTGGTTTTTGGTTTTGTTGGTTGTCTGGACATTACAAAGTGAGGGAGAAAATATGAATAATACAGATTAAATTTTTAAATGTGCTGCAAGTTCGCAGAAAGCCAGTTGTTAAACATTTACCAATGTAACATTCAATATTGCTTTTAGAGGAATCAAATAGTACATGTTTTTATCCCCTATTTTTTTTTTGGAAGATGTTAAATAAGTAGATCGTCCAGCATAGGTAGGGAAAAGTTTTTTTTTTTAAATTATTACAGACATGTATACATATAGACATACATGTACCATGTAAATATATATATGGGTATATTTTAATACATATTGTTGCTGTCTGTCCTTCATTCTCGAAGAGGACCATGACATTAACAAGGTGATGGCCTGACTTTCAGGTGAATTGGATTTAAGTGAGGTAGGGTTGTGCAAAGTCCTGAGGCTAGGATTAGCACTTTCACCACCCTGGCCAGGATTCATTGCCTGGTCAGTGAATGTGTGTGTGTGTGTGTGTGTGTGTGTGTGTGTGTGTGTGTGGAGAGAGAGAGAGAGAGAGAGAGAGAGAGAGAGAGAGAGAGAATAGTTTTTATGGATCTATGATGTCCTTGATATCCGTATTTCATCCAGTAACACAAATCATGACACATCTACTCCCTAATCCCATACTACCCTTGCTTATATTATCACCTAAATCTTCCTTGGGAGGAGGGCTTTTCTTCAGTCCTCCCTGATTATCTTCCTATTGAGTGGGTACCAACGGAGGATGCATATGATCCATCAATTGTCCTTACTCTTCCTACCTGACCAGCCAGCCTCCCTTTCTCATCAAATATTTCTTTGAGGATAGCTTCACAGCTCTATGGGTTATTCATCTACTAACTCATCAGAATAATAAGCATTCTTCATCCACATGTTTTTTTTAAATATGGATAATTAGTCCAAGCTATTTTGAGTGATTATATATCTAAATTCATTTGTAAAATCTTACGGAGGTGAGTGATGGGATATCATGGTATGGCATAGGACCACAGTTTAGTAGAAATATTCATTGGGGATAGGGACTAGTTCTTTGAGGCAGGGAACTCCCAGATGAAGAAACTCTTCTCTTCCAAATTTATCTCTTTCTATCAAATATATTGCCAACCTTGTAGTTTCCTAGGTTTATAATCTCAGCATTATCCTGGACTACATTATGTCTATCCCCACTTATCTAAGCAGCTGATAAATCTTGTCATTTCTACTTTCACAATTTTTCTCACATCTAACACATTCTGTCCATTCACATAACTGTGACCTTAGATTGGATTCTCATCACCTCTCACCTAGATTTTGGAAGCAGCCTCCTAATTGGTCTCTGTGCCTCAAGTCTTTCACTACTTCAGTTCAACCTAACACTGCTACCAAAGTATTTTTCCTTAACTGCAATTTTGACCATGTTACTCCCCTGCTCCACCAACTCCAGGATAAAACACAAGTTCTTCTGCATATCTATTAAAGCCCTACCCAACCTGGCCCCCACCTACCTTTGCAATCTCAATGGGCATTATTCTCCTTCCCTCACTCTGCAGTTCAGTCAAACCGGACTCACATATGACACTCCATTCTATACGCTGGTCCGTCATCTCTCTGCCATGATGGAAGTATCATTCTTAGTCCTTTTGAATGATTGTTGACCATTGTGTTGATTATAATTTTTCTTCATTTTTACAATATTGATGCTGTGGTATACACTGTTCTGGTTCTGCTGTCTTCTTTCTGTATCAGTTCATACAAGTCTTCCTGGGTCTCTCTGAAGCTGTCTTTTCATTTCTTTAGATCACAACAGTATCCCATTAAATTAATATACCAAAGATTTTTGAGCTATTCCCCAATTATTGTATTTATTTTATATGTACTCGTTGTTTTCTCTATTAAGATAGAAGTTCATTGTGAGTAGACATTGCTTCATTCTTTGTATTTTTATCCCCAGTGCCTAGCACAGAGTGGGTTCTTAATAAATGCTTGTACAAACCCTTAATAAGTATTTGTTAAATGATTGGCAGCCAGGTGGTGCAATGGATAGAGTACAAGGCATGGAGTCAGGAAAACCTGAGTTTAAATCAGGCAACGGGCACTTACTAGCTGTATGACCCTGGGCAAGTCACTTAACCCTTTTTGTCTTGATTCCCTCGTCTGTAAAAATGAGCTGGAGAAGGAAATGACAAGTCACTCCATTATCTTTATCAAGAAAACCTCAAAAGGGGTCATGAAGAGTCAGACATGACTGAAAAAAACTAAACAACAACAACACTGATAGATTGATTGATTGATAAGCAATCAATCCATCAGTTAATACATAGGGGTGCAAAATGACTCATTTTTTAAAGGAATTTTCCAACATGTTGGATCATTTTGCCTGAGTATACATATTTGCTTCTCAAAAGAAATTTCTGTTAGGAGGAAGAGTGATAGGTTAGTAGATGATGATGGAATTTTTTTTTGAAAGGATCAAAATGCACAGAAGAAAACCAGAAAAGAAGTACATAAAGAGACAAAAATAGAGCAATGTTGTCATTATTTTATTTGTATATAGAAATATTGTGATTATTTATTATTATTTTTATATTCACAATAAAGGAGAAAAAATTGTTAAGAAAAATGAACTCTATACTTCATGAAATGACCCAAAGTACATAGGAAACAAAAAAAATAAGTTAACAAAAATAAAAACTCAACAAATTTGAGGGAAGACTCAACTGAGTGAGAGCACATAAAGGTATTTAAGAATGAAATTGGAGAGAACAAATAGAGGAACCATTGGAAATAACAGAAACTAGTCATCAAACTCCTTTCTCTCTCAATGACAGTGGAGATAGTATATCTGGGCATGAATATCACTGACTCTGGCATGCTAGGTGAGGACATAGAAATGGGGTCAAAGAGAGCATAGATGAGAAAAGGAGAAAGACTAGCCCAAGTACTCAGGATGGAGGCCCATAATGAAGGGCACAGTTTTCAAAGCAGTGACGGATCAAGTCTCAAAGGGGATTCCACCAAAAGCATGAGGGGTTGGGTGGAATGGGATAGTGTCATGATTTTTAAAAGATCAGGAAAATATTATTAATAATAAAATGAACTAATAACTAAAATAATTAATAATTGGTAAAATATTAATAATACAAATATTGGTACTGAACCACATGCATTTGTCCTCTTCTCAACAACATCTACACAGGCGTTTGGGTCAACCTAGATTATGGCTGAGAAAGGAACAAACAGATGTTCTCACACAGTATTTATTCTACAGCAGACCATGTCTTTAAAGTCAGTCAGAGATTGCTTTGCTTTTTGAAAATAATAACAACAATAACATTAATGATAATAAATAGCAGTTAGCACTTTTATGTAGTGCTTTAAGGTTTGCAAAGTGCTTACAAATATAATATCATTTTATCCTTATGACAACCCTGAGAGGTAAGGGTTATTATTATCCCTATTTTACAAATGAGGGAACTGAGGCAGACTGAAGGTAAGTAACTTATCTAGGGTCACATTAAGTAGTAAGTTTCTGAAGTTTGATTTGAACTCATTTTTTCCTGGCTCTAGGGTCAACATTTTCCACTCTACCACCTAGCCATCTTTTGATTGCTGACTATAAGAAAGCATTTGATAATATAGTGCAAAATGGTACCTAAAGGTTCCTGTCCAAAAAAGATGCCTTCCTTGAATATGTCAGGATGGGTACAATGCCTTGAAAGGTGTAACAGCAAAAAGAATTTTGTTCAATGACCTCCAATAATTAATATCAAGTAAGTCAGAAAGCAGGGGGATGCATATGTCCTAGAACGGTTTTCACCACTGTCATAGAAGATTTCCTGGACAGAGACAAAAGGAGGAAAGATGCCTTGTAGATGGTGTGGATGGCCACCTTGTGTTGATTGCATCAAGTTCCAGAATAATTTTCTCTCTTTCTCTGTCTCTGTCTCTGTCTGTGTCTCTTTCTCTCTCTGTCTCTGTCTTTCTCTCTGTATGTCTCTATATCTGTCTGTCTCTCTTTTTCTCTGTCTCTCTTTCTCTTTCTGTATCTCTCTGTGTCTCTGTCTCTCTCTCTGTAACTTAACCTTTCAGTGCCCCAGTCAACTCTCTGAGATTATAATTTGCAGAGAAGTCAATACACTGATGAGATCATAGGTCTAATTAATATGTATATGTAATTATATATTACACATTATATATTGTATGTGTATTGGGCAACCAGGTGGCACAGATAAAGTACTAGACCTGCAGTCACCAAGATGTGAGTTGAAATCCTATCTAAGGTACTTATTAGCTATGTGACCTCAGGTAAATCATTTGACCCTCTCTGCTTTGGCTTCCTAATCTGTAAAATGGAGATAATACTTGTCACATTCCTCTCCAGGTTGTTATGAAAATAAAATGAGATAATATTTGCAAGGCCTTAAAGGATATTTATGAAATAAACCTTAAAGCATAATCTAAGTGATAGCTCTCATTGGCAATTATAATGTATGGATGCATGCATACATGCATATATGCATGCACGTATATGTAATTATATAAAGATGCATATAAGTATACATGCATATAAAATGAAGCATATTATGTGTATATACACATGTGTCTATATAACTGCATAAATGTATATAAATACACATGTACTATATGTATACCTGTACATATATATATGTGTGTCTACATACACATTCATATATGTATGTGTATATAAAACACATGTATATTATGTGTATGTACACACATATATCTATATAAATATGTATATAGATATGTATACATATAAAGCATTGTGCTATATTTATGTAAATATACATGTAGAATGTGTGTATATATAACACACATGCTATATGTATGTGTCTATGTAGTATATGTCTGTATAAATATGCAATATATACATATATGTATACAAAACAATAGGTAGTAGATGCATATGTGTCTGTCTATACAAAATTTGTCTGCCGTAGCTAAAGTCCAAACTCCAGATAAGGTACACACCAATAGGAAAGAGCAATAATTAACAATGTATGAATTAGTATTTTGTTTACACTACTACGTGAAGGAAAATCATTTGTTAATTTAAATAGGACCTTAGGCCTTTATTATACATGTCAGCTCATGAAAGTGAAATTCAAACATACATGTGGAAATTAAACACATTAATCATTCATTTATGGCCTTAAAGACCTCTGTGAAGTCAGAACATCTTATAAAAAACAAATAAGTGATTAGCCTTACACAGGAATGTAAACAAGACCCCAATTAATGATTTTGCTAATTGTTCTTCCCTGCTCTGGATATTAAGTGATTTGGGGATTTTTAAGCATGATTTAGCCATCACTTAGGCATCGAGTGGACAAGGACAGCAGTTTCCCCAAAGCATTACCTTCTATTTTAGGGATATAAAGAAAGGAAAATATTTTATCTAAATGAACCTGCAGAAGCCAATCATTTTTTCCTCTTCTAAATTTCCTATAGCCAGGAAAAAGTTAACTTACCTGTGCTTGTGAAAACACAAGTTCTTTTCTCATTTACAAGCCTGCAGTTATTAAAGCACAGGTATGTGTACTATTTATACACTACCATATACTGTGCCCTGACTTGAAAGAAAATTGGAGACTATTTTCAGTGGGATAATGAAGTGTATACTGCCAAGATTGGTATGCCAACTTATGTACCTATTTTGACATTGTTTTTATTGTAAGAGTGTCTCACACTTGTGTAGATGTGTGGGTGAGTATACGCTGTCTTTGGGGGGGAATGTAGCAAAAATGCAATTCTTGAGGCTGACAAATCTTTTCTAGTTCCACGCTTAACTATGGGAGAGTGTCCCTGTAACATTTTATTTGTATGGTGAGTTTCAGTCCCCATGGCTGCTGCAAGACCAATCATGAAGTACAATAATAGATTTCTTTACATTTGAAATGCTGTCAACATGTACCAATTTTCTGGTCATCTCTTTTAGAACAGCAAGTGACCTTATAATGCCATGGTAGAAAGAAGGTAGTGTGGAAAGTAAGGGTAAAAACGCTGCATAAATAGCGTCTGCCGCTGCTGAAATTCGCCCTGGTAGATGCTTCCTCCTTCTAACTGGCTTTTCTTCCAACATCGTCTCCCAATTCTGTCTTGTTTTGTTTAATGACCTGTCTATTTCTGAAAGAAATTTACCAGGAAACTGACTAACTTCAAAAAAGCAACACAATCTATTTTGGCGCATTCACTAATAAGTAATATCTTTTCTCAGCTTGGCCCAAAGTAGAAAGTCGACTCAGTTTTTTTTTCTTTTTTTCTTTTTCTTTTCTTTTCTTTCTTTCTTTCTTTTTTTTGGTAATTGCTATTTGCTAGTCAGAGTTTAAGATATTAATATCCTTAGCATTTGTACCTCCTCCCTCTGTCCTCCCCCCTCCTCCAAATGCCCACCCCGGAAAAGGAGGAAATAAAGAAAAAGAGATTACTGTAAATTTTGGCAAGGAATCCTATTTGCATCATTTTCTTAGAAGTCACGTGCTTTGGATTTCCTCTTGTTTATGATATACTGAAATGCCTTCCAGATGTTTTTAATTATAAAAAGTTTTCAGGAAAGCATAGTCATCCATAATAAAATTTCCTCTGTGTTTTTTTTTTCCTTTTTTTTTTTTCTGGAAGGGCCAATAAATTAGTGAACTCTAGCTTATCAAATGGGCCCATAATTCTCTGAGTGACCTTTCTGCAGAAAATCAGACATAGCTTTAGAAAACTCCCATTTATTGTTGGCAGGGAGAGGCTCTACCAAGTATCTGGTCAGTTCCCGTTTCTGATTGCAGCAGCGCCTGCCCTCCTGCCTTGCCTGCCTGCCAGGGGCTCAGACCCATTCATTCATTGGTTCAACCTGCTGAAACTTCCTCCCCAAACATAAACACTTCAACTGTGGGTCTGAGATGAAAGGCCGTTTATTGATAGATAACGCGGATGCTAACGCTTGGATGTGCGACAGAAAAGCCAGGGTTTGAGTGGCTGGTATGCGATGCTGAGGCTGCATGTACTAGATGAGGGGCTTTTCATTTACTCACTTTGGCCACGTGCCCAGACTGCTCGGGGAGAATGGGGAGGAAAACATAATAAGGAGGAAAACGTCAGATCAATTTTCAGGAACATATATGTGGGGTGGGGGGGAGGTTGTAAATACCAAGACATGGCTTCCCCAAATGAATGAACTAGACAATGGGAGAGCTAGGAATCTATAAAAATCCCTTTCCGAGTCTGCCCCCATTTGTCCACGTTGGTAACTAACTAGCTGTTCTTCCTCATTTTCATTCAGAGGACAGTGTGGAGGACCTTGAAATATCAGGTTCACACTGTGGGGGAAGAAGCTGAGGACGGTCAGGAAGAAAACTTAGATGGCTTGGCTTGTTTTAAGCTGAGTCGCACATGGGTAATGTGCTTTTCTTTGATGAAAGTAGTTAAAAGAGAAAAAAAGAGTTTTGCAGACCAGGATAATGGGGTGTGTGTGTGTGAGCGTGTGTGTGTGTATGTGTGTGTGTGTGCACACGAGCGCACACGAAAGTGTATTTCAAATACTGAGCATCAGTGATATACTAAGCACCAAGCTCTGTTTGACAAGTACGTTTATGGTGGGATGATTCTATAGTGAATCTTTCCCTTGCAGAGAGATTAGGCTTTTTCTACTTGGTCCTAAAGAAGAAAACCAGAAACAATGGACGGAAGTTTCAGAGAAGCAAATTCAGGCTTGTATTGTCGTTATTAAGTCATTTCAGTCATGTCCATGACCACTTTTGGGGATTTTCTTGGAAGCCAGTCATAACCCCACTTGGGGTTTTCTTGGCAAAGATACTGGTCCATTAGGCTAGATGTTAGGATATAAAGAAACAAACAAACAAATAACTAATTTTTTGATGACCAGAGCCATTTTAAAGTAGAATAGGGTAGTGATTTCCCCCTCTAAACAATGACTGGATGACTTTTTCACTTGTGTGGTAGGGAGAATTACTTTTTCAGGTACGATGTGACAAGACTGATTCTTGAAGTGCCTTCCAACTATGATTCAGCAATTCTCATGGGTTATTCTTCACTCTGGTCTGATGGATGATATTGGGTTCCCTACACCATGGAGATGCTTGACAAAGGTAGTTATATTTTCAACTCCTTTTTGCAATGGTCTTTGATGAAGAGAAAGAGATATGGAACCATCACAGGATCATAGATTTAGAGCTGAAAGGGATTTTGGAGGAATCTGATCCAAGTCATCTGTTTCACAAATGAGGAAACTGAGTCCCGGAGAGATTGAGATTCACCCAAAGTCACACAGATTATAAATGGTAGAGCCAAGATTTGAAATTTGAATAAGGATGAGATAAAGGAAGAGAAATGGATAGAAGAATAAGGTAATAATTTTGGACATAGGTGGCACAGTTAATAGATTGTTACACCTAGAGTCAGGAAGACCTGAGTTTGAATCCAGCCACAGCCACTCTCGATGCCTCAGTTCCTCATCTGTAAAGTAGGGATAATAATAACACCTACTTTCCAGGGTAAATGTGAGAATAAAATGAAATAATATCTGTAAAGCACTTTGCAAACCTTAAAGTGCTGTGTAAATGCTTACAATTATAAATTCAACAGTCTTGAAATGTCAAGAGAATAAGAAACCTTCCTGCGTGTTAACTAAAGAGAGGACATAGACAAGAGTAGCACAGAGTGGTTGGTTATGGGTGGGTTGCCTTCTGCATCATCAGAAGGGTTATCTTTATCAATGAGTTCATATACCCATTGGAGCATAGCCAATAAGTGTAAAGTATAACCACAATACTGTGAATAAGGCAATTTGGTGTGTTCTGAGGGAACAATTTATAAGGCATGGTCCTTGCTTTTGAGAAATTCACATTGAAATAGGGGATATAAAGGATGTAGACAAATAATTATAATTCAAATTAGACCATGGTAAGTAAAGATAAGATTTATAAAATGCTCTGAGAGAGTGAGAGAGAGAGAGAGAGAGAGAGAGAGAGAGAGAGAGAGAGAGAGAGAAGAGGGCCAACTTTTAAGGAAAATATTCAAGGAAAAAAATTCTAATACCTCTTCTACATTTTTGGATGACTTTTCAGATACTTGATCAAAATTATTATACCTTCTTAGTCGAAAAATCTTCTCTTCTCCAAGTTAAGCATTCCTAAATTCCAATGGGTGTTTGGAAATTCAGGCCTGGAGTTCAGGAGAGAGGTCAGATTTGGAGTCATTGGGTTGTCTTGAGGCAGATTTGGAGGAAAACCTGAGTTTGAATCGTGTCTCAGACACTTAACAAGCACTGTGACCCTGGTCAAATCACTTAACCACTTTCAGCCTCATTTTCCTCACCTGGAAAATGAGAGTAATAGTAGCACCTACCTCATAGGGATGCTGTGACGATGAAGAGATATAGCATGTGCAGAGCACTTTGCACCACTTTAAAGTACTACATAATTGCTGACTATTATCATCATTTTCATAGAGGTGAGAGTTGAATCTGTGAGAGCAGCTGGAATCACAAAGGTAAAGGTATATAAAGAAGAAGGAGGAGGAGGAGGAGGAGGAGGAAGATTGAAGGGAGACTCTTGAGGAATTCCTGATTTAATAGAGGAGAGAGTAAAAGTCAGGAAGGTAGGAAGGAAAACTAGGGGAGATCAATGCTACAGGAAACCAAAGGAGCAGACCCTCTGAAGAAGGAGGGCATGGCCAGCAAGCCAAGTGAACCAGGCATCCCATCATTGAGTGGTCTTCTTCCTGTCTTGGTAGAAAGTTACAGATATATATGTAAATAGATAGATTGATAAACAATACATAAACTACACACACCCGTACATATACAGATATTTATTAAACTAGCAGAACAATAATGTTAGGTGGTGCAGAGGATAGAGCACTAGTATTGGAGCCAGAAAGATCTGAGTTCAAATCTGCCTCAGACACTTAGCTGTGTGACCCTAGGCAAGTCATTTAACCCCATTCGCCTAAGTTCATCATCTATAAAATAGGGACACACTGGAGATGTCATTATTGTTCATTAATTTTCAATCATGTCTGACTCTTCATAACCCTATTTGGGGTTTTCATGGTATAAATACTGGAGTGGTTTTCCATTTAATTCTCTAGCTCATTTTACAGATGGAGAAACTGAGGCAAAGAAAGTTAAGGGACTTGCCCAGGGTCACACAACTAGTAGGTGTCTGAAGCCGGATTTGAACTCAGGAAATGAGTCTTCCTGATTCCAAGCCTAGTGCTCTATACACTTTGGTGCCAGAGGACCTGGGTTCAAATCCCAGTTCTGCCACTTGTATGAGCTTGGGCAAGTCATGTAACTTCCTTGGCATGCATTTGTAAAGTGGCACTGGGGAGAGAAGAAGGTCGGACTGGAAGTCTTCCAAATTCCTTCGGCTCTGGATTGATGTTTCTCTAATTCTCTGAATTAAATGTGAAAGGCATTCTGAAAAGTCAGAGATCCCTAGGAGTTGCAGTATGTTTGGTAGAGGCTTCATAGATGACATTGACCTTGAGTTGGGCTTTGACAGGTGGGTAGAATTCAGAGAGGTGGTAATCAGGAGCAACAGAAAGGGGCACATATGTGTTTTAGCAGCCAGGACAAGGCAAGGGAAGGACAGTGAGGAGCGGGAGGTTTGCTATTGGGGAGGAGTGGGCAGTAAGGGTAGGGGGCAGTGGAACCAAATTCTGCAAGTCTTAAAAGTCAGTGAGAAACATGGAAACTCAATGTCACCATCGATGGGGTCTTGAACTGGAGAATGAGATGAAAAAAACAATGTTCTATTATTCCTCCCACTTAAAAACTTTTCTCTAAAGAAATTCGAGTACAGAAAATGTCTCTGCATTCCAACAAAAACTTCAGAACCATCGATAGAGAAGCATTTGTCATGCCTCCAGCACTAACTTCTCTAAGGGGAAAAAGAAATTTTTTTTTTTACATTTAGAGTTTCTGTATTTCATGCCTGTGTGCTTCTTTTCATCTTGAATGAGGACCAAGGAATTTCATTCTATGTCGATGAGGCACTTCATCTCCTTCGGAAAAACCCAGGTTGGTTCGAAGTTTTCTGGCCAGGAGGTGAAAAGGTAGCAGGAACCTAAGGTCCTGCTGTGGGAAGCACTCCAACAGATAGCAGTAGGAGTCTGGCCTGGGTCAGGGCTCTCAGATCAGGCCCAGAGATTGCTTTCCTCCAATTAATCTCTTTCAGACCTGGCATGCTGCTCCAAGGGATACTACTCCTGCATCGCTCTCCCCAAGTATGGAGGAAGGCTTTGGGTTTGTGAGAGATTTCTCCAGCAGCTCGTCCATCAGCGAATATTTGTTTGTTCATTAATTTCTTTTATGAACGTTGTACGAGTTACACAGTACAGTACCTCCTGATCATTTATTGCCTGGATTTACACACTATGACTTGATGGAAGGCATTGCTCCCAAGTCAAGCTTTCTGATTCCCTCTGCATGTGGTTCTGCTGGGGTTTACTAGATAGAGACATTCTTTTTAGACACCACAATTAGCACTTGTCTTATTTATACATCTTCCTTAACATTGGGTCCCCTTTAAAAATATTTTTATTCAAAATGGCATGCAAGAAAATAGCTCCACATGCACTAACGGGAAGAAGAAACCACTGATAAATCCATCTGTTAAAGACCACGGCACGGCATGCAAATAAATTAAGAGAGTAAGTTAGCATTATATGTCTTCATCTAGCACATTGCTTGCTGGTACTATTTCTTTCAGTGTATCAAGTGAAACATTTTCCTGCAGGCCACCCTTCTCAGGGGCAGAGGGACATAATGGATGGAGCTCTGGACTTGAGGGTAGGAAGACCTGGGTTCTAATCCCACTTCAGCTGCGTGGTTATGGGCAAGACGCTTGAACCTCATTTTTCTCATCTATAAAACAGGGATATAAACATGTCTATGCTACTGGGTTGTTGTGATGGCCAAATGGAATAATACTTATGAGAGAAGACTTGGGCACAAATCTTACCTCTGATGCATATTACCTTTGTGAATTTGGGCATATCTCCTAATCCTCCTCAGACTCAGTTTCCTCATCTTTAGAAAGAAGGGGTTGGATTAAATGGCCACCGAGTTTCCTTCCAACTCTGGATCTGTGAGTCTATTTTTTTAAGTACTGTATAAATGAAAGCTGTTGTTAATATTGGAGCCCGTGAAAGCCTAAGCTTATTTTTAAATAGGCCCATTATGCTCCCCCATACCTACATATTTAATAAGTCTAGCCCCAGCAAAATGACTGGTATACTGTCTCCACCATGTCCTCCCTCTCTCCCCACCCCACTGACCACCTTCTATTTATTTTGTCTTCTACAACCCCCACCTAAACAATTCACAGGTACAAAAGATTTATTAAATAGCTCGGTAAAGTCCCCCTATTAAATGCAAACTTTGATTCTGCCTCTAGCAGAGCACAAGGCAGTAACTCAACAGTCCGAAGATTTCTTTTCTTAATTCTTAAATGTTTCCCTTCTGCCATCCCTTGTGAGATAGGTGAGAAAAGCAATTGCCCCCACCGCTTAATGCATCACAACTCAGGGGCTCACTCCAATCTTGTAATTTTGAATCCCGGCCCAGCTGGCGGTTCCTGGATTTCAGACTCTGAATATGAGTTCAGCACTTTTAAATCAATCACTCCGAACAGTATTTCTGTCAAATGGAAACCTTTTCTTCTCTGGCAGAAAGGAACTCCTGATTTTCGGCCTGCAGCCTCAGAGAACTGAGCAGTCTCATAAATGTAACTTGGGTGGAAGGGAAATAAAATATATTAAACTTGATATAATTTTCCTATGGTGCATTTGGAAGTCTACCTCTCCATCAGAGAAAGGACCCCTGGACTCTGTTGGATTTTTTTAAACTTCTCTTCTTTCCCAGAGAAGTTGCTTTGCATGGCCTCACAACTAAGAATGAGGGTCATAGGATTATACAATCATACAGCTAGGGGTGGAAGGGACCACAGAGGTGAGCTAGTCCAAGATCACACCTGTTTCCCAGATGAGGAAACAGTCCCCTAGAGTAAGTGACTTGACCAAGGTTACACAGGTAAGTTTGGGGAGTAAGAAGAAGAAGGGAACAGAAATCCTCCCAGGAAGGATTTCCTTTCACTCTTCCCACTCCCCCCCAGCTTATTTAAAATTCTCTCCTTAATTATTATTTTTTCATGTATTTAATTTTAAACAATATTTTATTTTTCCCCAATTACATGTAAAATAATTTTAACATTTAAAAAAATTGAGTTCCACATTCTATTCCTCCCTTGCTCATTCCCCTCTCCCCTTCCTGAAAGAGTCTCACTGCTAGGTCTGTATCCCAAAGCAATCTCTTCTCTATTATTAAGAATTTTATGAATTAGGTTGATTCATAAATTTTATTTTTTATTGCTTTTAACACACCATCCCACCTCTATGTCAAGGCTTTGTTTATCGGTGTAGGTACTGATGTGACAAGACAGAATTCAAGTCTTCAAAAGAATGTATTGGCTTAAGACATAATAATAACTGGCACTTCTATCAATCAATAAGCATATTTTAAGGACCTACTACGAGCCCGACATTGTATTAAGTGATGGGAAAGCAGAAATAAAGACAAAACAGCCGCTGCCTTCAATAAAACTTTAACGACTCCCAAGGGCTCTATGTCCAGCATCTCACTGGAGCCTCTGGAGAACCGTGAGGTAGGCAAGGACTACATGTGCAACTAGGTCATGGTTACTGTGACCAAGAAATCCCCAGAAGGGGTCATATTAATTGAATCCACCCTACCTACTTTCATTGGAATGGAACCAATTATCGTATCTTACATAATTATAGTTTCAAATAATGTGAATTCAAAGACACGTGGACACTTCAAGAGAGTCATTATTTACATAAATCAGCATCTAGCTGTACTATGATGCCCATTATAGAGATGAGGAGGCAGCTGGGTGGCACAGTAGATAGAGTGCTGGTCCGGACGTTAGGAAGACTTATCTCCCTTTTGAATCTGACTTCAGACATTTCCTTGCTGTGTGACCTTGGGCAAGTCACTTAACCCTGTTTGCCTCAGTTTTCTCACCCATAAAATGAGTGGAGAAGGAAATGGTAAACCACTCCACTATCTCTGCCAAGAAAACCTCAAGTGAGGTCATGAAGAGTCGTACATGACTGAAATGATTGACCAACAAAATCGAGATGAGGAAACAGAGATTCCCAAAAGCGAAATGAGTTGCCCATGGTCATGTACTACAAATACCAGAGATAGGATTGGAACCCAGATATTTCTAATTCCAGGTCTAGCATGCTGGCATGTGAGGCGAGTGCCTTTGCTTCCATCCAGTGAAGTATCAGTCTTTAGGACAGAGGTGTTATCTACAGAGGCCTGACAGGGGTATGAACCAACGTGAACCAGTTTCCACAGCACTGATAACAAGAGCAGATAGACTCTTAATGAAAGAGGACAACTTCCTGCAGCCCCAAAAGGTAAAGAAAATCAGGCCTTTTAGTCTAGAAATTTTTATTTCTTAATAATTCCCAACTCTTGCAGTGCAGAAAATAATCTATTTCCACATATATTTTTAGAACTTTTATAAAGGGAAATACACACATATGTGAAATATGGAGCTGAGTATAAAGTTTAGAATGTGCAATGAGCTCATTTCCTTGGAATTGAGATGCTTTGATGCAACATACCATGTTTCAATGAATTTAATCACTGAAATACATGCAAAATAAAATCTTAAATTATGATTACTAGGCCACAATCAGCAGCAAGCTCAGATGGGAAGAGTATACCTTGCTTTTGGAATTAAAGAGTCTGGATTCAAAGCCCTACTGGAGACTCTTAATTACTATGTAACCTTGGACAAGTCACTTAACTACTCTGGGCCTGCCTCAGTTTCCTCATCTGTAAAATGAAGGAAATAGAGTTGATGATCCTGAAGATTCTTTTTACCTCTAAATCTATGATTTTGCAGGTCGTCTCTCAGCTATTTACTAAATACACACACACACACACACACACACACTCACACACACACACACCCCAGTGGGGGGAAAAAAGACTACAGGTACAATAATGTTGAGAATTCAGTGGGAGGCATGAAGAGTGGCCTTAAGAAGAGTTCATTTTTAGTATTAGGAAAAAATTCTTGGGTTAGTGGTGGGGTGTGGCTATGTGTATAGCAAGGGAAAGGTGTAAAGCCTTAAAATATTTTGTCCTTCACACCTGCATCAGTCCTCTATAGCTAAATCTCTGTCCTAAAGACCAATCCTTTGCTGGATGGAAACAGGTGTTCATACCCTTCCAGTTGTACTCCTGCCTTTCCAGATGTTAAAGCCATGCCACTGTCCTGGATACCCCCATCTCCCCTTCCTTTTCAACTCCTTTTTGTGTTTTGTCTTCTCTTACTAGAATATAAGCTCTTTGAAGGCAGGACTTTTTGCTTATATCTATATCCCAGTACTTACCAGAAAGGCTGGCATATAATTAAACACTTAGTAAATGTTTGTTTCCTTCTTTCCTGGCTTTTTCTATTTGTATCCTTAGCACAGTGTTTGGCACATAGTAAGGACTTAACAATTTTTTTAGTTATTCATTCATTTATTTGCTCATTCCTTCCTATATCAAATTTCATACCTGTATTCCATATTCTTCCTCTCTACAGAATGCAGAATATATGTTTTATCATCAATTTTCCCAACCATGAGTGTGCATCACAATAGAGAGCATGATTTATATTCAATATTATTTATATTTATGTTAGTTTAGCCACGTAATCACAGAATTTGGGAATTGGAGGGGACATCAACAATTGTCTGCTCCAACCATACAAGAAATGAATCCACCATAACTTACTTACCAAGTGGCCATCCAGCCTTGGCTGAAAAACCAAGGAGGAGGGGGAGCTACTCATTCTATGTCTGGGTAGCACTAGATATGATAAGTATGTTTTTTGTGTATGCGTTTTCACTCCTGACATCCAGTCTAAATTGTGCTCCTTGATAATTTCATCTATTGCTTCTGATTCTACCTTCTGGAGCCAAACAGAATGAGCCTGATTCGTCATTTGCATGACAGCCCTTTAAATACTTGAAGTCAGCCATCAGGTACCCCCTGAATCTTCTCTTCTCCAAACTAAACATGCCCAGTGTCTTCAACCAAAGCTCCTACAATATAAATTCAAGGCCCATTGGTATTCTGGTTGCCCTCCTCCGGACACTTTACCTCTTATCAACCAGTAAATATTTATGAAGTGCCTGGCACTGTACTAGGTGCTAAGGATTCAAAAGAAACAAATAGAACCATCTCTATTCACAAAAAGCTGCCATTTTAATGGAGGGACAACAAAGATACATAGATGTCAATTTACATAGGATACCGATAATGAGAATAAACACAAAGAAACACAAAGCACTTAAATTCAAGGTATTTTGAGGGTGCACCAGCAGTTGAGGAAATTGGGAAAGATTTCATGTAGAAGGTGGTGCTTGAGTTGAGTATTGAAGGAAAAGAGAGATTCCATGAGAGTGAGTTAGGATGGGAATGAGCCACAATCATGGCGGATAGCCAGTCTAAAGACACAGAGGCGGAAAAATGGAGAATTATAGATTAGGAGCACAGCAAAGGTCAGTTGGGGTGAATTGCAGAGTATGAAGGTTGGGGTGGGGGAAGGAGTAATGTACAACAAGGCTAGAAAGATAGTTTGGGGCCATGTAGTGAGGGGCTTTCAAAGCTAAATATAGGAGTTTATATTTTATCCTGGAAGCAACAGGAAGCAATAGGAAAATGACATGGTCAGAACTGTGCACTTTGATAGCAGTGTGGAGGACAAACTGAAGTGGAGAGAGATTTCAGTCAGAGAACAATGAGGAGGCTGTTCCCAATGTCCATCTTAAATTGCGGTAGCCAGAACCTAATACAATACTCCAGATGAGTTCTAATGGGGTCAGAGTTCATTAGGAATATCACCTCCTTATCTGTAGAAACTCTGCCCCCTCTTCATGCAGTCTGAGAAGAGATTAGTTTTTTTGGGGGGGGGGTTGCTACCCAACACTGCTGATGCACATGGAACTTGCAGCACATTAATTGTCTATGTGCCCTCCCCCCATATTCTTCTCTTGGTTCAATTTATTTGCTCTGCATCAGTTAATGCAACTTTTTGCATGCTTCTCTGAATTCCTTATGCTCATCCTCTCCTAGAGAGTAATAATAGTCTATTGCACATGTATGCTACAATTTGTTCTGTCACCCTCTAATCTATAGTCACAGATTTTGTTTCTAGTATTTTTGTGACTGTGAACTAGTTACTGTGCTAACTGATAGCAGTAGAAGGGGGAAAATAAAGTTATAGCCATAACTTTAAAACATGAAACAAAATAGTAAACCAAAAAAGCAAATGATAATTTGAATTTTTGAGTATTTACTTTAGACTTCTGTAGTCTTCTTTTTTTTATTGTCAAAGTACTAATTATGAAGGGGAAATCTATCTAGCTTCTCTAGAATTCCCCAGCTGATATTACACATAGCAAGAGCATTCTTGAACTCATTCTTGAACAATTTTAGTGCTTCAGCAGGTGAATGTGAACCTTCTCTCCCCCTTTAGCTCCAGGGCTGGGCCAAATGGCCTTCCTGTCCCCTTAATGTCTAGTTTTCCAAGGCATTTTGAGAAGTATGAGGAAAAACCAGAATATAATGGTAAATTGAGTAAATTTCTCTCTCTCTCTCTTTCTCTCTCTCTCTCTCTCTTAACATGCATGGAGTTCTTAAACATATATGGCACTGAATCAAACAGGGAAATTTATGGAAATAATATGCAAAGCAGCATAGGAAGCCAAGAACTCTGGCACTCTGAAGTAGGACAGCAGCAGTGTAAACCTCCTTCAGAGGCCTTCCCTGTGGCTTGTTTTCAGTGGAGGAGTGGAGGCTATTATCCTCAGGAGTGCAGAGAGACAGGCTAGGGTCAACTCTCAGAGAAAGTAGTGTTTGATCCACTCACATGCATTTATCACGGGTAATTCTAGGCTAGATCTTTCTGGGTACATGCTATGTTACCCAACCTAATTCTGAATGCCACAAGGGCAGGGTCAGTGATTGTGGGCTGAGCTAATGCCTCTCTCTGAGCACTGGCCCAGCACTCTACACACCATGGTTGGTGGAGGCAGTATAATCCAAAGGGTGGGGCTCTGCATTTGCCATCAGAGTGCCTGGCTTCCTATCCTGGCTCTGTGCTTCATAACCTAAGGTAAGTTCCCCTGCCTCTCTGGGCTTGGTTTCTTCCTCTATAAAATAAAAGGATCAGCCTAAATCACCTCTGAGGTTCCATCTATCCTTAAACCCATGATCCCACCCAAGTATTGAACAGAACCAAACCTGTGCTTTGAATGGCTGCCAACAATACATCTTAAGTATTTTGAAAGTCAAAGATGGGACACATGAAAGAAAGACTCAATTTAATTCAACAAGAATGTATCATTAAGTGGCTACTATGTGCCAGTAATCGTGTTAGGCACTGGGGAACAACCAGACAATCGAGAAACATTTATTTAGTGCCTACTCTGTATAAAACATTATGTTAGGTGCTGTGGAATATAAAGATAAGAACTCAATGGTCCCTGACCTTGAGGAGTTTATATTCTACTATTGTGTGCTGGTGGGGGGGTGAGGAAAGAAAGAGAGAGATAGAAAAAAAGAGAGAGAGAGGAAAGAAGGAAGGAAGGAAGCAAGGAAGGAAGGAAGGAAGGAAGGAAGGAAGGAAGGAAGGAAAAAATTCATTTTAAGGGTGAACAATTGTGGGGGGAGCATCAGTAAAGGCCTCCTATAGCAATGGTGCTTGAACTGAGCCTTGGAGGGAGCTAGAGATTCAAAGTGGTCAGTATGAAGAGAGAGAACTCTAGGGGTACAGATTTGGGGGTGTCAGCTGGTAAAAAGACTGAGAAGAGGTGGAAGATAGAATATCATATTTGAGGTAACATCAAGTGGATGTTTAGTTTTGGTTTAGTTTTCTTGCAGGTGCAAAATAATGGTTTCTTGTCTTTGCCCCACCTCAGGTCCTCTTTTGCACGTGTAGCTCCTCTCGAATGGCCTCTTGTGACAAATATAGTTGATATACTCCCCCCACCAACACTGGAAAACTAGTTTCCATTCATTCTCAAGTTCAGCCTGTATTCTGGAAATAGATGAAGCTGTGGGCTCTCAGGAAGTGACTGTGCTTTGCAATCAGTGAGTCATGAAGGGGGGGGTAGGAGACAGGCCACTAAAGGCCCCCATGAGTGTGTTGGGAAACCCTGTCCAAGAACCCAAATGCCACAAATATACCCACTGGAGAAGTGTGATCCCGGCCAGCCTCATGCACCCTGTCGTGTTGTCTCATGACCATAAAAGTGTGGATTTAAAATTTTAAAGTCTTCAAATGAAATATACAAAGGTTGATTATTTAGCAGTTTATCAACTCTAACCTCTTGCGGCTGAGGGAGCAGCCAATAAAACAATGTAAAACGGGCTGGAAAATGACTTTCTGCCATTTCATTTTAACTTTAAAGAGGGTTAAAGCAAGTCTTTCAAAGGCTTCTGGCTAGTTTTATTGCTTGAACCCCGGGGGGGGGGGGGGTGGGGAGTCCATAGTTTGGTTTGCTTTTTTTTTTTTCTTTCTTCATTTCTACAGCTGATCCCGCTTTGGAACCCATCCGTCTCCCACTCCCATTGGGAGTGGGAGACAACTATTTCCAACATGGTTTCTGTGGCAGCTGAAAGCCGCAGGTATTCGGGGATCCTCAATTACTGAGAATAGACAGTGAGACAAGTTATGGGTGACCTCCTAAACATTCTCAGGTAGTCAATTAGCATTCATTAATCAACGAATATTTATTAAGCACCAGACATGGTACAAGGATTGGGGGTGGGGGGTGGGGAATGAAAACAGACTTTGCCCTCAAGCAGCTTACATTCTGTTGGGTTTAGGAATGAATGTGCAGATAAGAGAACTCTATCTATCTATCTAGCATCTAACATCTACCTATCATCTATCTTTGCATTATCAGTTTCCTTTATCAATCATCCATCTCTCCATCTCTCTCTGCCCCCCTTATGTATCATCTATCATCTATTTCTTTTACCTAGCATTCATCTATTAATCATCTATTTCTATTATCAATCAGCTATCAATCTTTCATTTATCTATTACTTCATTTCCATGCCAATTGTCCTTGTCCATTTCAAAGTATTTGCATCTTTTAGCCTGCTCTGATTGATGTAAACCTCTCAGAATATTTCCTGAAGATCCTAGAAATATTCACTTGATTTAGCTTTCTGTTCTTCTTTATGTCCCTCCGTGTGAGAGCAGCCTTTCTTCCCCATTTCTGCTTTTTAGTTCCACTTTATCTCTTGTCTTCCTCCATTATCATGTAAATCTCCTTTAGAAAGGGAGCATGTTTACTTACATTTGTGTACTTAGCACTTAGGACAATGCTTGGCACGTAGTAGATGCTTAATAAAATGCTTTGTCAACCTGTCTACATATGTTTGTCTGTTTTCTGTCCATCTTTCTCTCCATCATCTATCTGTAAAATAAATATAAAATGATTATGTTTTTACTTTTCAAGTTTCAAGGTGGTTTTTGTTGTTGTTGTTGTTTGTTTGTTTGTTTAATTAACCTTTCCTTTCTACTACCTGCTCCCTCAAGCAAATTAACACAAAATAAAAAAAAAAAAACTTTCAAGACAGATCTCTGTAGTTTGGCAAAAAAATTAAATTCTCATATTAGCCACATCAGAAAAATGTCAGTCTCTTCCTGCATTTTACGTTCATTGCAAAGTAATTTTGGAGGAAGGGGACTGATAATAAGCCCAGAGACCACGAAAGCCCTCCTATAGGAGATATTTGGACTAAGCACTGGAGGAAGCTAGGGATTCTGAGAGGCTGGGGCGAAGAGGGAGATCATTCCAGACAAGAGAGCCAGCCAATGCAAAGCACATAGATTGGGGATGGAATATCACATATGGGGAACAGTTTGGTTGGAACAGAGAGTCTGTGTAGGCAATTCGCAATAAGCCTGGGAAAGGAGCCTGGAGCCAGGTTGTCAAAAGCTTGAAATGCCAAACAAAGGAGTTTGTATTTTAACCTAGAGGTAGCGGTGAGCCATTGGAAATTCTTGAGCAAGGGGAGAATAGTCTGAGAAGAGTTTTTGCATAACCCTTGGTCGAGGGTCAGAAAAACCCAGGTTCAAATCCCAACCCTGCCACTTACAAGTCTTGTTACCTTCAGCAAGTCAGTAAAACTCTGTTCTTCAATTGCTTTTCTTAAAACAAAAAAGAGACATATCTCTACACCTATCCAATTGAGCTGTTAAGATTGAATTAAAGCACCTGAACATTCGTTGTAAACTATAAAGCATTATATAAAATGGAAGTTATCTCCCTTTGATGAGATAGCTAGGTGGCAAAGTAATGTACTGCCCCTCTATTCAGGAATAATTAAAACATCTAGCATTCATATAATACTTTAAGGTTTGAAAAATGTTTTATAAATATTATTCATTTGATCCTCATAATAACCCCAGTAGGTAGGTTACTATTATCATCTTTATTTTATACATGAGGAAATTGAGGCAGACAGAGGTTCAGTGATTTGCTCAGGGTCACACAGCTAATAAAGTGTCTGAGGCAGGATTTGAATTCAGTTCTTCCTGACTAAGTCCAGCCTTTTATCCATTGCACATTATTGTTGTTATTTAGTCATTTTCAGTCTTGTCCTTCATGGACACATTTGGGATGTTCTTGACAAAGAGACTGCAGTGGTTTGCCATTTCTTTCTCTAGCTCATTTTACAGATGAGGAAAATGAGACAAACAGGGTTAAATGACTTGCCCAGGGTCACAAAGCTAGTAAGAGTCTGAGGCCAGATTTGAAATCAGGAAAAGGAGTCCAGATCTGGCACTCTACCCACTATGCTACCCAGCTGCCCCTCTGTCTCCTGTCTGCTGTACCACCCAGCTAGCATTTACATAGCTCTTTAAGGTTTGCAATCAGTAGAGAGATCAGCCTGGAAAGAAGTGAAAAATCATGGGCTTCATGTAATGGAGCCAAACTTTCAAAACTTGCACTGAGGCAAGGAGATTTTGATTCTTAAAAAAATGAAACAAAAATTTCAAAAACATCAATAACGATTTCATGACGGTATGATTTCATTGACAGGCAGGAACCAGAGTAAACCCTCAGTAATTTACAGTAATGAGAGGCAGACCCCTTGCAAAGCAGCTGAAGCTTTGACTATTGAGCTGATTGTCTGTTGTTGAAATGTGTGAAACACCTCCAGGCTGGTATTATACCCAAAGTCCCCAGAAACACAGAATGCATTTTGGTCTTTCATTGTGTCAAGTTAGGTGTGCTTTAATTATTTATGGTAATACTTAATAGAATATTAGTAAGTGTCCTATAGTGCAGCATGTAAAAGTAATGAAGTCTTAGTAATAGGAACCCATGATAGAGCTCTCAGCTATTAAATCTTTACTGAAAAGTGAAGGGAGACTCTTGGCCTCTTGGTGAGAATTGTGGGTTTGCAGATTAAGGAAGTGAGAATTAGCAAAGTTTTCCTGAATTATACAGATGGGGCAAAAAAGAAAAAAAGAAAAGAAAAAAAATTTGATGGATGACAATGAATAGCTTTAAGTCGCCTGTGCCTTTTCTATGGATTTCTTTGTCGATTTTGGACTGTTTAATGATCTCAGCTAGTTTTATGCATGGAAGCACTCTTTTTTCTTTATACTTCTATTTTTATTTCTAACTCCCACAAAACATATTCTGTCTCCAGATTATTAAGAATAATTTGGGCAAGTGAAGCAAGTTTTTTTTTCCCCCTTTTCATTTAAATTAATCTTTCTGATGGCTATGGATGAAATTATAATCATTTCCTGGGGAAAAACAAGATTAATGTTTTAAAAGTGGCAGAAGAGTTGGCTTCATATATTAGCTGTTGGTATATTTTTACATAGGTCTTTGCTTAAAGCTTCCTGCTCTATACTCCAGAAAGAAAATGTGGAGATCCAGTGAAGTACACGTCTGCCAGACTCAGCCATGGCCAATCCCCAGCCCACAAAAGAAAGAAAGAAGTTTAAAAAAAAAAAAAAACACCCTCAGTAGCCAGGGTCTTTGTTCTTTTACCGTGTAAGAATGTTTGCCTGGTCCCATTGTTTGGATAATTGAAAATGCTTCCCAATTCTTTTCTGCCTTTCTTTCCATACCATATCTTCTCTGGCTTTGAATATCTCCTCCTTCATATCCTTCCAATTTTCTTTCCTCTCTCTAACCTCTTCACAACTCATCTACCATTCTCTTTCTAACTCTTTCTGGCATGATTCTTTGCCTCCCATCTGTCCTTTTACTTCACCCAATCAATTTTATGATTTTTTTTACCCCCTCCCTTCGTTCTATAATACACTCATGGAGGGATGAACTATTTTCTTGAGGTGGGCCTGGGGTCCTGATGCTAAATTGGTAATAATAAGACCTGTATCAGGAGCCTGTAACCATTGAAATCACAGCCAAGCCTATTTCTGAGGCTCACATTCTTGTTCTAAGTTCATTAGGGATGGAATGAAAAATCTCTGCCCTGTAGCAAGAACAAGCATGAACAAGAATGCTTTTCATTGTTTTGATTTTAAAAGAAAAAGAAATCCAAATGTTTCATTCCAACAAAAAGTGAAAGAGAAAAAAAGGTGTAGTGTCTATTTGAAAGATGAATATCTAAGGCAACCTTGCAAACAAGAACCAAAAATTACCAGCCCACACACATAATTTGCCAGCCTCTCTTATTCCATGGAGATGCATTATAAATAAAATTAAGGGAATGAATCATTTTTACTACTCACCACAAGTTAAGTAATTGTGAGTCATTATATACAAACAGGTAAGTAGTAATTTCCAAAGCTAATGTCAAGACTGATTGTATTATATCACATACTATATATTACACCCAAACACACCCCATTATATCACAGAATTCCTAAAAAAAATGCTTGGTTACTTTCCTCTTAGGAGTTTTGTCTTTCTATGTACTTTGGTGCCCCCTAAGAAATCTCAGAAATTCATTCACACAATTTGATCCCTTTTATGCAGTGATTCTGACCTTCTTTTCCAAGTTTATTGCCATTACTTCTCTTTCCAACATCTACATTCCAACCAAATTCATCTTCTTGCTGCTTCTCTATTTCTTATTCCCATGCCTTAAACAGGAACACCTCTCTTCCTCCATACATAGAATGTACATCCACTTCACTACTGTCTCTTGTAATCTCATGTCCTTCAAAACTCAGCTCAACTATCTCCTCCTAAAAAGAGGCATTTTCTGAAGCCTCCACTGGCTAATGCCTCTATTCATAATTCCATTCTATTAACCTTGTATTTTTTTCTGCAAATAATTATACATGTACATGCTATCTTCCCAACAGAATGTAAGCTTCTTGAGGGCAGGGATTGTTTCGTTTTTGTCTTTGGATTCCCAGTGCCTGGCACATAGTAGGTACTTAATAAATGTTTCTTCATCAATTGCTTGGAAACACACTGGTCAAAATGTAGCCTTTTATGTCATTGTCTGCCCCATCCCCCCCCCACAAAAAAGAGAGAAGCTTTATTAAGATGAGACACACAATTCCATCTAATATCACCAGTGATGATTATCCAACACCCTAAATGGTCTCCAAAGTCACAATCCCAGAGAAAATATTCCTTCTTATGAGGATTTCTCACTTGCTATGTGGCCCTCCGTTGGCAAGTCAACTACCACATGATGTGTGGCCCCTTTATAACTTTTGATGTGTGTCCCCTTTATTGCCCTATATTAGTAAGAGATCTCATATGGGATCAATCAACCATTAAGCATTTGTTGAGTGCCTACTATGTGCCAGGCAATGTTCTGAGATCCATTCACTGCACTCTCTTCTAATATGGTCCAACTCTCATACTTTGTGGACAGGGATGCCTACATGTTATGATAATGATCACTGCCTTCTGCTCTGTAGAATAACAATAACTAGAATCTGTTTAGTGTTTATAAAGTGCTTTTATGTGTATTGTCTTACTTGATCCTCACCATAAGCCTGTGAGATAGATGCAATATTGTTATCCACATCTAAGGAATGAAGAAATTACAATCCATAGAAGGTAGTGATTTGCCCAGGGTCACATAGATAGTAAATGTCTAAGGCAAGAGTCAAACTCAGGTCTTCCTGACTTCAAGTCCCCCCTTCTATCCAGTGTGACACCTGGCATGATCTACAGTTTACTCACCATTAGCATAGTGACCATCCTTTTCTCTGGCATCTTCCCTAAAATAATCCATGCTGAATAATCACAAGAGGGAACCTGGAAGATTGCCTCCTGACAGCACACAGAACTTCTTGTTGATCTCATGGTTAGTACCGTGCCCGGCACATAATAAGCATTTAATAAGTATCTGTTGACTGATTGACTTACTGAATTTTTCTTAGAAAAGTCTTTGTTAGAGAATCACAGAATGAGAGTAGAATGGAGCCTCAGTGGCCCTCTAGTACAACCAATACCTGAATAAGAACTCCTGTCCAACATGCCTGATATGCACTTACCCAAGCATTGTTCAGAGACTTCCCGTGACAAGCAGCCCTCTCTCGGGAGCCCATTACATTTTGTCAAAAAGTCTTTCCATGGTTTGGGCAGTGAGGTGGCACCACAGTGCACAAAGCACTGAGCCTCGAGTCAGGAAGACCCATCTGCCTGAGTTCAAATCTGACATTTACTAGCTGTGTGATCCTGGGCAAGTCACTTAACCCTGTTTGCCTCAGTTCCTCATCTGTAAAATGAACTGGAGAAGGAAATCACAAACCACTCCCAGTATCTGTGCCAAGAAAAGCCCAAATGGGGTCACAAAGAGTTGGTCCAACAACAGAACTTTCCATTGCTTTCCATTAAGCCACCTCCTCTTGGCTACTTTGATCCATTGTTCCAACTTCTGCCCTCTAGGGGGGTCATTTAAAACAAGTGCAATCTCTTTTTTCCGTGACAACATGTCAAAGCCATCTCTCAATTCCCTCCTTCCCTCCCTTCCCAAATCTTCTCTTTCCTAGGCTAAATATATATATATGTATATATATCTATATATGGCTATATATATAAATATATTTATATATATAATATATATTTATATATATATGGCTATATATATAATATATTTATATATAAAACTTCATTCAATCAGTCCTCATGTGTCCTGACCTTGTGGTGCTTCACCAGTCTATGAATAAATGTTTAACATCCAGCTCTCCAAAAGAAGAAATGGTCACATGACATACTTTTAAGATTAAGCTGCATTATTAACATTTCCTCCATCATTTTTAAGTCTAGACAATCAACAAAAAAAAAAAAATCAGGCCCTGATTTGTAGCACTGCCAATTTCTGAGGTGCAAATGTGCACATTGAAAATTTAATGATCAGCTCTTGCAAGCCAGATAGACCTATTCGCCTTTCCATGGATTCTCTACAGCTTATCATTTCCCTTCTTAAAATGCAATGCTCAGAACTGAACATGGAACAATAATACTTCATGGCAGATTTCAATAAATTTATCCCCTCCCTTGTTTTGGTCAATATAGCTCAATTAATACAAACTAAGGATCCATCAGCTACATTCACTGCCTTGTCACAATGTTGACTCATTTTGGCTTTTGTTAATTGTTGCTTAATCGCTTCAGTCATGTCTGACTCTTCATGACCCCATCTGGAATTTCCTCGGCAAAGATACTGGAGAGGTTTGTCATTTCCTTCTCCAGCTCATTTTACAGATGAGGAAACTGAGGCAAATAGGGTTAAGTGACTTGCCCGAGGTCATGCAGCTAATAAGTGTCTAAGGCTGGATTTGAACTCGTGAAGATGAGTCTTCCTGTTTTCAGGCCTGGTGCTCTATCCACTGTGCCACTTACTGACCCTTCTTGGTCTTATAAACCCCCTGCAGCTATTTTAGAAATACCATCAGGTTATGGCTCCTTTGTCCTGCACTTTGTAAAGTTGATTTTTTGAACCCAAATATAAGACTTTACATTTGTCCCAATGAAATTTCATGTTTTTCATATTCAGCCTAATATTCTAGACAGTCAATGTATTTTTTGAGTTTCTATCGTACAGTGTGCTGGCTATACTCTCCAGCTCTGTGTCATTTCAAAGTCTGATGAACTCAGAAATGAATTCAATACTCCAGAGGAGATCTGACCAGAATACATTGAGGCTGTCACCTTCTTAGTCCTGGCCATTATGAAATCTGACATTGTTGCCATAATAGAGATCTCTTCCTTTTGAGGCCATTCCCTATATGTTAACCCTGACTGTGTTAGTCACACCCGAAGCATGTAAGTTTGAGTTTATTTCTGTCTTTAACAGAACTATACATTTATGTCTATTTGGTTTAATAAACACTGATTTACTAAGTCATAGGAAAGTCATATCCTCTCCTCTGCAGCTCCATCTACAGGACTTTTCAAAGTTGCATTGTAATCAGCAAAATATGTAGGTTGACCGATTATTCCTTACCCTAGGCCTGGTTCTTTCATCTCGATTAGAGGTTGGAATTTTGGTTTGAAGTTTGAAATGGAATTTTGTTAGACATCCTAATTCCAGGGACCAAACTTACTTACATTTTTCATAAGTTTATTCTGAAAAAATACTTTAAATTATTCATTACAATCAGTTCAAAAAAGAATACAGTTTATACTTTTCTGTGCATGTGTGTACCTGTAAATAATAGAGGGAACTAATTTACTATTACCTTTTTAATTCAATTCAATTTGATTGGAAGAGAAAAAGAAAGAAAAGAAAGAAAGAAAGGAAGGAAGGAAGGAAAGGAGAGAGGCAGAGAGAGAAGGAGGGATGGAAAGAAAATGAGAGAAAGGAAGAAAGAAAGAAAGAAAGAAAGAAAGAAAGAAAGAAAGAAAGAAAGAAAGAAAGAAAGAAAGAAAGAAAGAAAGAAAGAAAGAAAGAAAGAAAGAAAAAGAAAGAAAGAAAGAAAGAAAGAAAGAAAGAAAGAAAGAAAGAAAGAAAGAAAAAGAAAGAAAGAAAGAAGAAAGGAAGGAAGGAAAAAAGGAAAGGGAGGAAGAAAGAAAGGGAGGGATGGAGGAAGTGAAGAAGGAAGAGGAAGAAAGAGAAACAGAAAGGAAGGAAGGAGGGAGTGAAGAAAACATTTCTCTTCTCTCTGAACTTCAGTGTCTTCATCTAGAGAATAAGGAATTTGAATGAGGAATAGAAACTTCCTCACAGGATTGTTTCAAGGATCAAATGAAATCAGGTCTGGTATATAAAGGGCTTTGCCATTCTTAAAACATCATGTATATGAGCTGTTATTATCTAACTTAGTAAAACTCTTTTCTCCTTATATCTTCTACTCCCTATGTACTTCTACTCCACCCCTACTTGTCTCTTTTCTAGCATTCCCTGTGTTTCTTCTCATTTTTTCTTCCTCTATCCCTCTTCCTCCAACTTTCCCTTTGTCTGGCCCCTCTACATTCCCTTTCACTCATCTAATTTTCAACTCTGGGAAATAGGAAAGAGCAATTTGGCCTATTTTTTTCATATGCAAAAGAAGTCACAGAATTTAATTGAGCTGGCCATAGTTTCAAAGATCCAGGTTAATAAGCTCCCCACTCTTAGGAATGTGTTTAGAATCACAAAGGACACTCCTCTTGAGCAATGAGTCACCATTGGAAGAGTAAGAAGTTGTTGAAATTTTGTGGGTCAGTACTAACTATCATTTCCCTTCCAGGGATGATGATGACAAAATAATAATAATAATAGTAATAATAATAATAGTAATAATGGTGCTGGTGATGATGATGATAAATGTGTATATAGCACTTATTCTGTGCAGTTTACAATATTACGTCATTTGATCTTTTTAACAACCCTGGAAAGTGGATGATATTAATATCCCCATTTCACAGATGAGGAAAGAGAGGCAAACAGAGGTTAGGGTCAGATAGCTCATAAGTCTTTGAGGCTAGATTTGAACTCAGGTCTTCCTTACTCCAGACTAGAGCTCTATCCACCATGACATCTAGCTACCTAAAAGATATTCAATGGGCTATCTTTTTGCTGACGTTATGAATAGGAATCTTCAAACCCTGTCATGGGAAGTCTATTCACTTAGTAAAGTCATATTCACTATTAAAAGATGAAGATGGGCCTCTCCTCCACCCACAGATGATGACTATGGAGGTAGATGGGCAAATGGATCTGCCCATGTCATTCCCCTCCTCAAAAAGTATCAGCGGCTCCCTGTTGCCTCAACGATAAATTACAAAATCCTAAGCCTGCTATTTCAATATGGCTCTACAATATGGCTCCCACATACTTATCCATTCTTAATTTATGGTACTTCCCTTCACATGGCACATTTGGCATTCTAAGTGGCCCTCTAGCTGTTCTCCATAAACCATTTGCAATCACATCTTTGAGCCTTTGCATAGGTGATCCTTCACATCTGGAATGCTTTCCTTCCTCATCACAGCCTCGTGGAGGCTCTAGCTGCCTTCAAAGAGCAGGTTCTTCTTCACCGGATCTTTCTTGATCCCCTCCATAGTGCTCCCTCCCCCTTAAATTAAATGAGATAATATTTGTAAAGTACTTAGCACAGTACCTGGCATATTGTTCTATTGTTTTCAGTCATGCCTGACTCTTTGTGAGCCTCCCTTTGGGGTTTTCTTGGCAAAGATACTGGAGTGGTTTGTCATTTCCTTCTCAGGTTCATTTTATAGATAGAAAAACTGAGGCAAACAGGGTTAAGTGACATGCTCAGGTTTACACAGCTAGTAGGTGTCTGAGGTCAAATATGAACTCAGGTCTTCCTACTCCAGGCATGGTACACTATCCACTGTGCCAACTAGCTGCCCACCTAACATATAATAGGTGCTTCATAAATGTTTCTTTCCCCTCTTAAAATCAATTGGCATTGCTTTGTGTGTATGTGCATATATATGTATATATACACAGACATTTTTACTTCTCTGGATATATTTTGTGACTCTTCAGAAGAATGTAAGTTCCTTGAGATCAGGGTCAGTTTAATTTTTGTCTTTATAACCCCAGCACCTGGCGTAGTGCCTTGCACATAGTAGGTAGTCAATAAATTGAATTGAAGTAAATGGACATGAATTGATGTGAAATGAGAACCAAAGAGAATAAAATAAAGAGAAAAAATGGGAAGTCAGTTGTTGTTTGTCCTTCATTCTCAAAGAGGACCATGACATCAGGGAGGTGATGCCATGACATGCAAGTGAATTGGATTTAAGTGAGGATCTTCTAGGTCCTCAAGTTCGGCCTTTTGACTGAATCCAAACTTCACAAAACAAATCCCCTTAATAAAAGCATTTGTTCTATAAAACTTGGACTCAGGCAAAAGGCCACGCCAGAGGACCTAGAAGGCTACATGTGGCCTCAAGGCTGCAGGTTCCCCACCTCTGACCTAATACAAGGAGATTTGATTTGCCATCAGAGAACTTTCCTGGTTTGGTCATTTACTATCTTTGTGACCTTAGGGAGATCACCTTCCTGGGCCTCAGTTTCTCTAACTGCAAAACAAGGCGTTAGATCCAATGGCCTTGGTGGTCCATCACTAAAACTCTAGTTCTATATGAATGCCTCAATTTTGTTTTGTTTCATTTTGTTTTGGGGAACATAATCAGCAGTTTTCTTTTAAAGCACTTATATCAGTACTCTAAGGTCGTGTGATTACTTGCCAAATACTCAGAAGAACCCCCTGCCTGGCCTCATTCCTTTAACTCAATAAGTTATTACAGTAATACCAGAGTTAATGGTTTTTGGAAAGGCGATATCTATCTGAATCTGAGTGTACACATTTTGAACTAAATATTGAGAAATCGCAGGTATGTAATGCAAAGCCTGGGTGTGCCTGCCTGGAGAAAATAGCTCATTAGGATTAATCTTTTACAGGGTGACTAATGCAAAGGGAATGAAGCACTTTCCTCTTTGGAGAGAAGGCCAGGTTTTGTCAAAGCTTTCAAATAGGTTTCACTGGAATGCAGCTGGTCACTTAGGCATTCTCTGTCCAAACACAAGGAGTTTCAAAAAACAACAACAACAACAACAACAACATACCTTGATTTTTTTTAACCTCTCTATACTGTAGTAAACTCTTGAGAAATCAGAGGGCAGAGTAATCCAGGCAAAAGAACGAATATCAAAATGTGTGCCCAGTCGGGCAGAAGTGTGGTGAGCTATCATCCTGAAAGCCTTAGGAGCAACCTTGTGTTGTTATTGTCGATTCTGATTCTCAGCTCTGCCAGATGTGTGCGTGTGTGCATGTGTGTGCGTGTGTGTGTGCATGCATGTATGTGTGTTTGAAACATCATGCTGGAGGGAGGCATTTGTTACTTCAAATCCCAAGCAAGTTTCCCCCTTGACTTGTTTGGGTGAAAGGAGTTATGATCCACTGCCTTTGTTTGCTAAGATAGTAGAGATCAAAGTTACAGACTGCAGGGGTGCCATTTTGTCAAGAGTCCTCTACAGACTTTCTTAGGTGGAATATTACTTATTGCTGACATTCGTCTAAGACAATAAGACTCTTCTGTACAAATGCTTCAGTCAGCTAATAGCAGTCAAATTCTTTTCAATGGTATGTAATTGTTAGTCCCCATAAAAAGAAAAAAAAATAAATTGCTGCTTTATCAATAAAACCATACAGAGCTGAATACCCACACAAAGACATTTTCTGTATAATTTATGGCATTTCATCATGTTGGACTGCATTCCAAGTAATTTACCTTGGCGGTTGTCGTTTCAGATTGAAAATCTTTGTATTTTTCTTGCCTTCATCAAATAAAATGGGTTTTTGTTCAGCTCAAAGTCCATATACTCGATAATTTGTCTGGCTGGGTAAGGTTATTAGCAGTTTAAGCAATAAACCCATTTGGATTTTCAAAGAGAGTTAACAGAAACAGGAGATTTCTATGATGATCTCTTAAAAATTACAATGTAACACACAAAAGTGAAGTTTAAGGAACAGGATTTTGCCTAGAGCAATAAAACCAGAGAAATTCAAACTCAAACTCCCTCGATTAATTTCCCGGGATTAGGTAGGTATTGCGGCCAATGAAGGATACATTTTACAAGGCTGAGAGGTCAGTTCAATTCAAAAAGCAGCCAAAAATATGCACTATCTTTAGTTTTTGCAGTTTTGTAAGAGAGGAATCAAAGGTCTTATGGGAACCTCCAGTTAGTCCAGGGAAATAATAGTAATAATAATAATAATAATAATGATAATAATAATAATAATAATAAAAATTTTAAATAGTCAGACCATAAGGATTCTGAATCTCTGGTTTCTAAGATGAACAAGCCTTCTGTTAGAATGTAAATATCTGGAGGGCAGGGACAGTTTTGCTTTTGTCTTTCTATCAGCAGAATTTGCTTCTTGAGAATAGAGGTTATTTCATTCTTTATATTTATACCCCAATGCCTAGTACAGTGTCTGGTATGTAGTAGGCAGTTAATAAATGCTTGTTTAATTAGCATTATTATATATTATATTATTATACATTTAATTATCATTATTTTATTAGCATAACAGATGATTATTTAATAAACACAGTGATCAGCATAGAGGAGATATAGAATAAATGCTCACAAACTAATTTATTGAAGCATAATGTCATGTAAAGAGGAAAGGAATCAAGAAACCTAGGTTTGAGTCCCATTTCTTCCACTCTCTAGTTGTGTGACCTTGGTCAGGTCACCTACCTTCTCTGATTCCCAATTTCTTTATCTATAACATGAGAATAAATATTCTTGCTCTGTTTCATAGGGTTATTTCAAGGATCAATTGGGTTACATAAACAAAGCATTGTGTGTTTTCCACATGTGTTATTCATTTTCATTATAGAGTCATAGTACGTTAAAGTAGGAAGGGATTTTAGAGATCATCAAATTCCTCTCCTTCATCTTGTCAGTGAAATAGTTGATGGTCATGCAGCTAGGGAAGAGAAGAGCTGTGATGCAGACCTAGGTTACTCCTGGATGGCAGCAGAGCTGGATCTGGAATTTGTGGCTTCTGACTACCAGGTCAGTGCTTCATCTGGGATATTTTCTTCACACTGGACAAGGAACCAGTTTTTAATGCATGTTTCTGTTTTGCTAAGTCATTTAGTGTCTGTCAGCCTTAGTTTACTTAGATAGCCATGGGATCATAGGTAAAAGCTGGAAGGAACATCAGAGACTATCTAATGAAAGGGTTCTTGTCCTGGGATCTCTAAACTTCTAAAAAATATTCAATAACTCTATTGAAAACAATTGGTTTTGTTTATAATCCTGTGTATTTCATGTATTTGAAAACATTATTCTGAGAGGGGTTCCATGACATAAAAAAGGTTTAGAACCCTTATCTAGTCCTAATTGTCATATGAGAAACAGAAGCCCCAAGAGGTTTTATGACTTTTCTAGAATCACACAACTAGTACGTATTTGAAGCAGCATTTGAACCCAGGTCTGCCTGTCTGCCAGTCCAGTGTGCTCTCCACTATATTACTCTGCCTCTCAGTGACCTGCAACTAAAGTTCTGGACTCACACCAACATACATTGGGTTTTAAGGACTTAGCAGTAATGACCTATGGTTTATTTTTCCCACCTAAATAATCAATCTGAGAATCTCTGAATTTAGCTCACTTGCTGTGTTTTTAAGTCAGTTTTCCTAGTATCAGCCAAGGCAACCAATAAGCATTCTGAACATACATACATTAATTTTTTTAGTAGACATTAATGGAACTTGGATCTGGGCTCAGTACCAAGGAACATGCTCATGACATCAATAGGGAAGTCCCTGCTTATTCATTGGAAGCTGTGATGAAATTCCCCATTGTTCCCACTTCTGCCTTTCCATTGAATTCTTGCCTCATCTGTGTCTGAAGCCCTTGAACGTTGGTACCACACAGATGGATTTCCACAACCCTTGCGGGTCTCTCTTTAGCTCAGGAAGCCTCAGACACTGGCTTGACAGCCAGAGCTACTGCTACTTCTCATTCTTCGTCAAGGATGGCTCTGTAGTCTGCATGTAAATGAAGAAGATGGACGTCTTCACAGCCACAGCTACAACCTCTTATTGCAACTGCTTGGATATGTTCAGCATATCCAAGAAGAAGAAGAGAAGTCACCTTCTCTGCCTGCTCTATTTAAAATGCTCTATTTAAAATGGGGATCATGATACTCACATGGTCTACTCCACAGGGTCATCAGGAGGAACGTGCTTTGTGAACCATAAAGTATTATATAAATGTCAGCTTTTGTATTATTTTAGTTTCACTATTAATCAAGTTGGTCAGTACCACCTGTCTTGCATGATCTCAGAATCTGAGACTTTTCATAAAGAGGTTTGTGAACTACTTTGAGATCCTTTTAGGACACCTTATCTCCTAGTCATATCAAATCTCTTCCCAAACATTTATTAAGCCTCATTTACCACTGTGTGAAGTAGCTATTTGTCCCCAGTTTAAAGGTGAGAAAGCTAAAGTACAGCAAGGCTCAGCAGCTCCCTTACCTTCTCCTCTCTTCCCTCTAAGTTGCATAGTTTTTGTTAGTAAGAAATTCAAACAAATAAATTCATTGGACATTTTCCCCTAAGAAGGTTTATAAACTTTCCCATTAAGACTCTCTAGGATCAGATTGTTGTTTATGCCAGAGGGTGCTGTGACACAATGTTAGTGATTTTAAATCCCTCTGTTAGTGATTTTAAACTCATTGTGTTTTGTTCTGTTTTCCCCCCTCAATTCCTTGTGGAATGACACAGTGATTTCTGAAGTAGGATTCACCAAGAGTAGATGTGGTAACAATTAAGTTTTATCATGTTGAAACCTTACTGGTCACTTGTTTTTTAAACCTGAAGGTATTATATAAATATGAGTTGCTATTCTTCTTACTACCACCAGTGTAATACCTTCTCCTGAAAATAAAGATGGGCTACCATTAAATCCAAGCTGCAGACAAGATAAATTGACTCTTTAGTATCCAATATGATCAAGGCAATTGAACGTGTCCTCTATGCTAGAATTTGAGTGGAACTTTTCTTAAAACTGGATTGATATGATAAATATTTATAAAATAATAATGAACTCTCAGAATTGGAAGGGACTTTGCAGGTTATTGATTTCATCCTGCACCTAAACCAGAATACTCCTTGACACATCTATGTAGGCAGGTCTTCCAGGCTTTAGGTGAACATTGCCAATGAAAGGAAACCCAAAACCTCCCAAGGAAGTCCATTTCACCTTTGGAGAGCTTGAATTTTGGGGACATTTTTCCTTCCATCCTTCCTGAATCTGTCTCCCTTCAATTATTGTTCAATATAAATCACCCGGCTTTCTGAGATTGTTACATAGAAAGACTTTGTTTCTAAATTGAAACAAAATAAGACTTACAATAGTCATCAACTCTTTGAAACCTAGACATACATGATAAACTCCTTATCTTGTCTGCTTTACCAAAAAAGAAAACAAAGAACCAACAAGATTGTTGAAGGCACACTTCTCACCAACACCAAAGTCATTGTCTAAGAAACGGAATTTCACAAAATCAAGTGAGGGCATTGCTGCTTTTATATCCGAGTAGTGTATCTGCCTCAATACTATAGTTTTCACAGAATCTCAACGTTGGAAAAGACTTCAGAAATTATGTAATCCAACCTGAAGCAGGGTTATTAAAACCCATCTCAACTAAATCACAGGTCCATTATCTAGCCATTATCAGTGATCCTACGATCTTGTGACTTGAATGAAGACATAGCTGATATTGAAAGAGATCACTAGTTCATTGGATCATGGAATTATTGATTTAGAACTAGAAGAAATCTTTGAAGCCATCAAGTCCAAAAGATGAGGAAACTGAGGCCTCGAGAGGTTACCCTCTTACCTTAACCAATCCAACTGGATTAAAATAAAAATCCTACTTGGAGCAGGAATCCCATCTATAGCAACCCCAACTTCCACCTGAAAACTCCAAGTAATGGAGAATTCACTAACTTCCAAGGCAGCCCACTCCTCCTCAAGATAATAATAATTAGCATTTGTTTAATGCTTTAAAGTTTGCAAAGAAGTTTAGAAATATTGATTCCCCCTAACAACCCTAGGAAGTAGGTTCTATTTATTTATCTACAGTTTATTTATGAGAAAACTGAGGCAGACAGAGGTCAACTGACTTTTCCTAAGACTGGATTTGAACTCAAGATTTACTAACTCCAGATTCGCTGCTCTACCCACAGCATCACCTGATTGCCTTCATCTTAACTTCCTATAAAATTTTATGTAATCCTTTCATCATGCTGGCCACCCTCCTTTGGATACACCCTGGCTAGTAGAAGGCCTTTCTAAAATGTGGCCCTTGTAAATTTACTTAGTTCTTCATTTGTGGGCAAATACTAATAGTGGCACCATAGCCTCACTTAACTCTGGTCACTATGCTTTGGTTAATGTAGCTTAAAATTACATCAGCATTTCTGTCTATAATGTCATGTTATTTATTTACATTGATCTGGTAGTCTGCCCAAAGCTCAATATTCTTTTCAGTTGGAGCTTAGTCATCAAATCATGTCCCCTCCCACATCCTGTGCTTGAGAAGGCATTTTTTTGAACCCAGGTATAAAACGTTATCTTTATCCTTATTAAGTTTTATTTTATTAAATTTGGCATATATCACCATTTGCCTGAAGGATGTCACCACCCAGAGACGGGTATCTCAAAGTTAAGATGTCCAAAACAGATCCATTCTCCCCCCAAACCAATCCTTCTCCAGACTTCCTAATAATAATAAAAACTTGTATGTATAAAGCACTTTAAAAGTTTACAAAGAACTTTATGTAATACATTATCACTTGTTAGTCTGATAGAAACCTTCTGAAATAATGAAGCCAATAGTAATAGCTAGCATTTTATATAAATACTAGCTTTAGAGTTTGCAAAGCACTTTGCAATTATCTTATTTGATCCTTATGATAAACCTGGGAGGGAGGTGCATTTAGTATCTTCATTTTACAGATGAGAAAGTAGATAGAGATTAAGTGGCTTGTCTATATATACACACATATACATATGCCTCCATCTATCTATCTGTGTTTCTATCTATATATTTGTATAACCAGATTTGAACTCAGTTCCTCCTGGCTCCAAAGTCCTGTTCTCTATCCACTGTACCATGTAGTTGAAATTTACTTTGTTCACTGTTCCTTCCAGCGCCATGCTATCTACGACTGTGATATCATTTATATATTATACAAGGAATGGAAAAAAAAATGTGAGGCAAGGACATATCCCTACGTCATTCTTCTAGAGTCTTCCCTTTAATCACTATTCATTTGATCTGGCCATCCAACCATTTCCAATCCACCTACCAGCACCACCTGTTAGCCCCTGAGTTTTCTGATACTCGAGAATATATTGAGAGAAACTCTCAAGTGAATATCTGGAATCTAGGCCTACTGTGTTTATGTAATTCCCTTGATGCAGCAGTCTGGTCTCTGCATAAAAAAGAAATGGGGTTAGTCTGATATGACCTATTCTTGATGCACCTAAGCTTATTCATAGTGATCACTGTTCTTTTCCTAATACTTTCCAGAAATTTGCCAGAATCCAAGTAAAGCTCACTGGCTTATAGTTTGAAGAATCCAATTTTCTTGAAAAGCGGGACAATATTTGCCCATTTATCATCCCAAAGAACATTTCCTATTCTCCTCGATTTTTTCAGAGCTCATTAACAGTGGCTCAGTACTCACATGTGCCAGTTTCTTAATTAGAATGCAAGCTCATAAATAGAAGGTAAGTTCATTTGGGGTAAAGTCTGTTTTAGTAGGGCAGTACTTTGGTACTTGTATCCTCAGCATACACAGCAGGTGCTTAATAAATGCTTGTTGGTTGATGGATTCATGCTTTCCAGATGTAGTATGTCATCTGTTTTTGTCTTGTTGACTTGAACCCATAGAGGGCAGCTAGGTGCCGTTCACATTGGAGGCTTAACAAATATTTATTGAATTGAATTGACAGCAAGTCCTGATTTTTAGAAGGAGAATGGTAAAGTTAGCTAACTGCTTGTGTAGCCTTTTTTGGTATTTGTTTTTGTTTTGGTGTTATTGTTCTGGTTTTTTTTTGTTTTTTTTTTGTTTTGTTTTTTTACAATTTGCAATGACCAGGAGCCCCTTTTAAGGTATCTTAATGATAAGTTGACACTCTTAACTAGGTCAGTATTACCCAGCTCCAGAGCCTTTTGTTCAGTGCTTATGACAGTTATCTGTAAGGTGGGAAGAACAGGATGAAATGCCAGAGCCCTAAGCTGCCTGACCCTACAGGACTCAGGTTAGGTTGCACCATGCCCACTAGAAGTGTTTGGAGACTTCTCTGACTCATTTCTTCCCTCTGATTAGATTTTACTATTTATTTCCTTGAATCACAGGCTGACCTGTGTCTTGAACTTATGCCCAAGTCCCCATCAGAGGACCTGCCAGAAATATTCAGACTATTCTCAAGCTGTCAACGTGAGTTATCTACCCATAAAAGATGACTTTTATAAGGAAAGGGCATTGTAATTTCTGAAGATAGTTGTCATGTTATCTTAGCAATACCACAAACATGCACCTCAACCAGGAATTTGGATAAAGAGAATATTGCCTAAAGAGCACTTACCTATGCCTGTTGACCTGACATTTATTCTGAACATTGAAAATCTAATTCAAGGAACATTTCTTGAGTACCTACTGTGCACAAAGTGGCATATCAGTCTTCCCCCTTAGAGCTTGGAAGCTACTAGGAAGACTTTAGCAAGGACATAAATGAATCTGATATAGGGTAGAATGTACTCTGTCCTTGGAAATGTGGTATAGAGAATAGACAGATAACCATAGAACTAGAAAGAAATCCTACCTTTGACCCATATTGGCTACTCATGACCCGGCCTTAGCCTTTCAGTTATCCAGCCTTTTAGAGCTCTAGACTACTGTCTAAGATTCTAAGTCAGTGGTATCAAACCTAAATAGAAATGAAGACCTCTAATCCACACATAAAGATCCTGAAAAAAAAGATCCTGCAGATTACACATTGACTTCATTTTTAAATGTAATATTATTTGTGTTTTATTGTATTTTTACTAGATTTCTTAAATATTTCCCAAATATATTTTAATCTGGCTCCTGCCATGCAAGAGCCAAGTGGAATTAGCCAAGTGTTTGGCATTGCTGCTGTAAGTCACAGAGAAGGTTCTAATCTACATCAGTAAGAGGGAGATTTCCCCCATCTCAATTAAATCACAGGTCCAGTATCTAGCCATTATCAGTGATCCTATGATCTTGTGACTTGAATGAAGATGTAACTAATATTGAAGGAGATCCCTAGCTCTTTGGATCATAGAATTATTTATTTAGTACTAGAAGAAATCTTTGAAGCCATAAAGTCCAACTGATGAGAAAACTGAGGCCTAGAGAGGTTAAGTCACTTACCTAAGAATATCTTGACAGGCCATGAGAATGGATGGAATTGTCAACAGAAAGCTGTAAAGAAAGAAGAGGACAAAGTTTCTTGTGTAACACCCCCACTTAATAGCCAAGAGGGTTGTACTGCAACATTTCATGAGAACAAAATGAACCAATCATACAAATAGGTGAACTGGGTGTAAAAATAGTAGAACATTTTAAGATATTCATCATAAGCCACCAAAGACACTTACTTTTCCATGAGAAATGCTCAAATCACGTTGGTCAAAGATCTGCCCTGGATTTGTTGTACCATTCCAAGAAAAGAACACCTTGAGAAGAACATTCCTTCTTTAAATAGGTAGAAGTATTCCTTCTCAAACATTTACAGAGACAACCAGATCTCTGTAAATTATCACAACATGTAACTGAAGGGCACTATCATTTTTGACAGTGAGCCTTCCTTGACCCGCATTGACATAATTTCTGAATAAAAATCTTATTTCATCAAATACCACCATGCTTCATCACCATCACTACCCTTCCTTCTAGTAAGCACAGACCACTAAAACTCCATTAAATCACTTTGTTGAAAGAGGTTAGCAAAAAAAATCTTGTCAGTTTCCTCAAGACTCAACTTGCCATTCCGTACTCAAAAATGAGAGTCATTAGTACTGAATTAGATAGAGAAGCAATGTGATATCGTAGATAAAGTGCTGGATTTGGAGTCAGGAAGACCTGGATATGAATCCTGAGCCTGACTTTAGGAGCTATGTGATGAAAGGTAAGTCACCCCTACTCACTGAGCCTCAATTTCTTAATTTATTTTTTTTCATTTTTCTTTTTTATTAATTTATTTTGATTTATCAACAATCACTTCCATATGCATTTGAGGTTAAAATTTTTTCTCCCCCTTCCTCCCCACCACCCTCCCCAAGATGGCACACAATCTGATATAGGCTATACATATACATTTCTATTAGTTTCTTAATTTATAAAATGAGGCAGTTAAACTGATGGTGTCTAACATCCCTTCCAGCTTGAAATCTACAATCTCATGAACTAATACCAGGATATGGTTTCAACTCTTGCTTCAGTTGCTTTCCTCTATATTCAAGAAAGCATAGGACAAATTGGAACATATCCAAGATGCAACTTTCCATGTGTGTATATATATATATATATATATATATATATATATACACACACACACACACACACACATATATATACACATATATATGTATACACACACACACACACACACACATGCCTCCTCATTGCTTTTTTCCCACAAGAGTTTTCCTTGGTAGTAACCAATGGAGCTTGACCAAGGAGGGCTCCTGTCCCTTTAGATTAGGCCATGTAACCTGTATCCTATCAGATTCATAGTTTACCTGGGCCAAAGCGTCATCACCCATCCTCAGAGAGTAACTTGACAATAGCAACAGGGGACAGAGGAGTAGAAGGAAGGCAGAGGAAGGAAGCTTCTTAATTGAAAAAAAAAATAATTTAAAGAGTCTGCTCTAAGGAATATCTATCTTTGTACCCCTAAAGTCCGGTGCAAGGCTCAATACTGAATTGCATTGCATTGCGTTGAAACAAATCAAATGAACTGCAGCACTCCTATCATTTTCCTCTCTGACTGCTACATGTTCGTAGGACCTCTCAGGTCTTTGTATTTGCTTGGGAAATACAGAAAGAGTGATGGTTATGAAAGGCACCTAAAATTCAAACTCCAGTGGGTCTCTCAATCCAAAGCCAGCCTCTCTACCCATGACACTCTTTTTGTGTATGTGTGTGTGAGGCGATTGGGGTTAAATGACTTGCCCAGGGTCACATGGCTAATAAGTGATATGTGTCTGAGGCCAGATTTGAACTCAGGTCCTACCTGAATCCAGGGCGGGTGCTCTATCCACTGCACCACCCAGCTGCCCCTCACGACACTCCTTTTTGATCAATACTTTGGACATAGTACCAGAATTTCCCCCATTCTTATGCAATAGGATTTAGTTTTTCCTAAAAGGCAACTGTCTTTGGGACCTAATTGGCCCCTGCCTCTCTTCCTGATCATCTTAGGGCATAAGACATCCCGCCAACATGGATCTGGTGCCCCTCTGACTTGGTAGATGTCTGAAGACACTCAAATCATCATAACCTGCCCTGCTGACCTCATGAATTTCCATATGGGAATTAGGAATAGAGAAGCTAAGTTCTACACTATCCTTGTTGCATATCTTTACTCTGTTAGAGCAAAGTAAACCTCCTTTAGTTACATATTCAGTGGTTTATGAGTGCCTCATTTCATCCCAACTTGCTGGCATTATGCCTAACCCTAAAAACTTACCCCTGAATTTAGTGTACAATTAAATCAACTTCCACCTAAAAGTGGACTGGACATTATTTAATGTGTTTGTGATGATTCAGAAGGCACTTGCTTGTAGAGTTTCAGTATTATCATTATGAACTCCAGCAACCCTTAGGTTGTAGCCTGGGGAAGTTTAGGTTAATAAAGTCTTCTGGCTGATGGGATCATGGAACAAAAACAGCTTTGACTATTCTTAGATGGCTTGCTACTCACTAAGCAAAAACGTCTCATATATAGATGTTGAGCTGTGACTTGAAGGTCAATCCTTTGGCATTCTGCTGATCCAAGGGAAGAAGGAAATTAAACACCTGCAGGCCCCACATGGAAAATGTTCAACCTTTGGTTTTCTAATGTGTGGGTTTGGGAGGTCATTAGCTGATTTTACTGTTGCCAGAGTGCAAGGGAAGAGAAATAGCTTCGTAAGACTGAAAGCGTACAGGGCTTTATGTCTGAAGCTCAATCAATTGCTCTGGCCTTGTTGGGAATAGGGAGAGCCCAGGTGTAACCTGCTCTTGGGCCGTGAACAATGTTTGTGCTCTGTTTGGTATAGGCTTCTGTTGGGGACAAGGATGGAAGTAATGGTTTTCATTCATGGACCCAAAGACGTGGAAGAGGTTTTATGGTCATCTGGGGACATAGTAGACCTTCATTAAATACCAGCTGATTGCTTGAAGTCTTAGCACTCCGATATATCTCATTTGTTAACCTATGTTTGCTCCTAGGCTGGATGAACACAAATGAGGAGTAGACTTTACATCTAATTTTACTGCAGTTCCATGTGTGAGAGGGAACATGTTGTAGTGGATAGGAAATTGGCCTCGGGGCCAAGAAGACCTTGATTCAGATTCTTCCTCTGATGCATGCTAGCTGTTTGACCCTGGCAAAGTCACTTGATTTCCTTGAGCACCAGACAAGTCCCTAAAACTAGAGACTGTACAGTTATTCCTTCCACATAGTGTTGACGGAGAACAGCATAACACCAACACATAGATCCATACCCCATCATGGTTTCTATTTCTTGCTTATCAGCATAAGAAATTAAATGGGGATTTTGAGGGAGTTTTGTGGAAGCTACAGACAATATGCGAAGGCCAGCAGATGACGCAGAGCCTACGATCAAATACTTAACTCGAATTTTACAACAAGGTACTATCAACACCCCATAAAAGAAAAAGAAAAAAATCAGACTTCTCTGGTACAAAGGGAGGGCCAAGAATTTTATGCAGATTTTCCAGATCACGGAGGTGCTGAGCCCCTAACCCCGGCAATGGAAGGGATAATCCTACTCGCTTGTGTTATAGATCTGTATTTGCAAGGGGGTTTACTTTTCTAATGAAATTACAAGCCCAGGCCCAAGTAAATAAATAGTTCTTCAAGAGGCCAACATCTCACCTCTTTCTTCCTAATGAAAATGGGAGTCCATAATTCAATTGCTTCATCCATTCATTTTCTATTTGTTTTGCATATGTTTATTTTGAACCTACTTATTTGTACTCTTGCTTTAGAATGTAAGCTCCTTGAGGGCAGGACTTTTTCCTTTTTGGTCTTCAAATCCTTTGAATCCAGCACTTAGTACAGTGCCCGGCACATAGTAGGCACTTAATAAATGTTTATTGAATTGAATGGATTTATTGAACCCTCAATGCAAAGCACTGTGCCTGGCACATAGCAAGCATTTAATAAGGGACTATTGATTGATTTATTGATCTTTCTTGCAAAACTTAGACTGACCTATTCAACTTAGTCGGTTGAATAGCATCTTGCCTAGCCATTTCATTATTTGTGAGCTTAGTATTGAATTCTTAAGTTGCTGATAAAGCCCACTCTGTGTTTGCTCTGACTTAGCTAAGAGGCCCTGTGACATTTTACACTGCTGGGCCTTTCAATCCCAATGACTAATTTTTGTATAGAAAAAAGAATGTGTACTCCCACAGCATTCAGCCTTCCAAAAGGGAAAATTCCAGTTTATGAGAGAAAAAAAACTGTCCCTCATTTATCCACCAGCTATGTTAGCCTGAATTGCCCTGAACACTCATGAGCAACCCAATCTCTGATGATTGCCAGAATTTCATTTAGACATTCTCAAATGAATTGCTTTAAAATGTTCAGCAATTTTTTAAAAAGTTATGTTTTTAGATGTCCTCCATAATATATAGTTCCTGGTTGTGAAGGCAGAAAACCTGTGTTTGAGTACCACTTCTGCCATTTAATAGTTATGATACCCTGGATCATGCATTCATTCATTCAACAAGCTTTTATTGAGGATAGGGATATGAACTGGATCTGAGATTTTCTTGGTATAGGAAACTCCCAAATAAGAAAATTTTCTCTACCAATGCACATCATTGCCTCTGTAATTTATAATCTAAGAGAGTTGCCTAGTGCACTAAAGGGTTAAGTGACTTGCCCTGGACTGGTGTACATCAGAGTCAGAACTTGAACCCAGGTCTTCTTGGCCTAGCGGCCAACTTTCTATAATGCCTACTATTTGTAAGACGCTAGTATATATAGACATAAAAGAAAATTGTTCCTGTTCTCAAGGAACTTATATTCTACTGGCTGGGTGCGAGGTGGACATGACATAAAAAGGCAAGTTAATAGAAAATATGTACAACATAAATACCAGCTATGCTGCTTACCACCTTTTCCTTTTGGGGCAAGAGATTCAACTTTCCCGAGCCTCATTTCTGTGATTTATAAAATGAGAGAGTGAACTAGATGGTCTCAAAGCCCTCGCCTGGCTCTAGATATATGATCTTACAATATCCTTTAAATACAGAGAAGTGTTGGGGCAGAGGAAAGAAGCACCTACAGGAATCAGGAGAAGGTTCTGCAGAACCTTCAAAAGCAGGACTATGAGAATGAAAAAAAGGGGATGCCTAGGGGACGTGCTGTAGAAGTAGAAAGACACAGCCTTTCTAAGCTCAAATTCCTCATCTGTAGGCTTGCAGCTGCAAGGGATAAAAAAAAAGACAAAAAACAGCCCCTGCCCCCAAGTTTATATTCTATTGGGGGAGACAAGGAAACAGCTAGGTACATAGGATATATTTACAGAATAATTGATGGTGGGGAAATAATAATAATAATAATAAATAATAATAACAATTAACATTCACGTGACACCTACTATGTGCTAAGCACTTTACACTTATTACAATGTGTTATTTATAATTATTATCTCACTTAATCCTACAACAACCCTGGAAGGGAGGTGCTATTGTTATCTCCATTTTGAGGATGGCAGAGGCACAGAGAGGTTAAGCAACTTGCTTTGGGTCCCATAGCTATTAAGTGTCTATGGTGAGATTTGAACTCAGGACTTCCTGACACCAGGCCCAGCACCCTATCCATTGAGTTCAATGTGTCCTACAGAATATGGGATTTAAGCTGTGACCTGAAGGAAACCAGGGAAGTCCAGAAGTAGAGATGAGGAGAGAAGATCCTTGGCCAGTGTAAAGGCACAGAAACAATAAAATTATGATTATTAGTAGTATAACTATTATTAGTATAAGTATATATAAAAGTATACATATAAGTACATGTATATATGTATGTATAAGTATTATTAGCATAAGTATAAATAAAAATAGCAGGATAGTGACTCATCTTAGGTCCCTTTCTATCTGAACACCATCAAACATGAAGATGAGATGCACGAAATAATCAAGAAGAACACTAAACGATAACAATAGATTCCCTACAGAGCTATAAGGTTTACAGTAACAGTATCTCATGGGAAATTGACATTATGTATTCCCCTGTGCCTTTCAGCAGAAAGCAAACAGGGATGCTATTTGCAGGTATTCCTGCCCCCTGTCTCCACCCTGCTCCCACCCCAGCCACCCTCATCTCCTTAAGCTCTTCTCTTAGAGCCATTTAGCACATTTCTAAACATCCAGTCCTTGGTCGTTTATTGTGAACCGCTTTGGAACGGAGGTTCTTGCTGGGCTCGACGTGCTGGGGCAGGCAAGAATGCTCCGCTCTGCACAAAGAGCCAACCTGTTAAGGATTTCACCTTTTAAGAAATGACAGAATAATTACAGGACAACATGTCCTTCATGAGTAAAACAACCTCACTAAAGTGCTTTCAAGGCTAGCGTGGCCTACTTCTCTCCTGGCAAGCTGCATAAATCATAAACTGTTAAGGGACTGGTTTGCAGAACATGTGACATGTGTGTGTGTGTGCACTCATGAGTAGCATCTCTATGTGCATGTATAGAGGCTTGTGATTGGCATGGTTTAATGAGCTTTGAGTTTCAGCTTAGCCCAAACTCCTTTCCCTTACTTATACCCCGATATCAACTTCGTCCCCCACCCCACCCCCACACCTTTTAACTCAATCATTCTTTTCCTTAATCTTTAAACCTCCAGCTGCTTTAAGGGGAAATTTAATCCATATATGTCTGCCTCATTTTCATTTAAATAGTCAAAAAAAGTTGTTTTAAAAGAGTTCTTTGATGTCCTAGACTCCCTTGAGCTGTTCCTCAGCCTATTTTCTTAAAAACAGGAATGAGCATTTTTCAGGTGTAGAGGGGACCCAAAGCCGCCCCCCTTCATTTTCTAGCTCTCAAATGGTAGGGCGTGGAGGAGAGACCCGTCTTCCCCCACCTGCTGGGGCCCTCCTTCAGAGAACTGCTTATCTGGGGATGGATCACCAAGAACTTCCCAATATGAACTCTTAATCCTGGTGGCCCCCAGTGAGGTTAATAATTAACATTTCTGTCCCGCCAGGGCCTCCCACTGGAGTGGATGATCTAGTCACCAAGTGCAGGGCTTTTAGGGAGCCTTGCATAGCCCCACGTTGAAATACCTCAAGGCTGGGGCTGGGTGATACAAGGTGATGCTTTCTTTTGGGAATATTCACAGGTGTGGATCTTAATGGAAGCCTCCCTTTCTGCCTTATCCCATTGTTGTCGGCTCTCTAGATATACCCGTGTTGAAATCCATATTTTCTGCCCTCCGGGTGGTACTTTACTTCTCTGCCCTGGGTCTAATGTGTATCATTTCATTCTTGCTTTCACATTCAGGACAGAACTTCTTAATCATTTCTAGATACACAAAAGTCGCCTATTCCATCTCACTGTGCACAGTATTATCCCGAGAATAATCTGTGTTTGGCTGAAACTCAAGGGTTCCCACAGTGAATCGCAAACTTTAATCAATGGAGAGGCTCAGAAAATTGTTTAGAAAAAAAAGTGTGCAGTTATAGATAGAAAGAGGGCAAATATCGTGGTTGCTTTGTCTGGGATACCTCCTTCTTCTTGAGTTTTAAAGCTGTCTGAGTTGTGTTGTAAATCAGACCACTTCATAGTTTATTTGGTTATTACTGATGGAATTCCCACCCCCACCCCAGACACTTTCTGAAGTCTTGCATTCTAGATTAAATGCAATTAGCATCAGATCTTGAGGTAGTCTGGGGCAGGGAGTAGAATAGAATATTCTTGGTGATAGAAAGACCTGAGTTCAAATTGTTTCTCTGTTTCTTCCTAGCTGTTTGACCCTGGGCAAGTCACTTAGTGTTTCTGAGGTGTCATTTCTTCATCGTCAACCACGGTATTTACTTCACAGGGCTGTTGTAGAGATGAAATGACAATATATTTAACCACCTCATGAATTTGAAGTATTAAATAAATGTTGACTGTTATGATAGTGTCATATATTTTTGCAGAGACAACATGGCAGAATAGTGAAAGTACTGAGAATGGGGCCATGAAGATGTGAGTGCAAATCTCTTCTCTACCATTTACCATCTGTGGGACCCTGGGCAGTTCACTCATTTCAGCTCTCAGAGCCTAAGTCTCCTTGTTTGGAAAATGATGATAATAATTCCTGTTACTATTTACCTCAAGTGGCTCTTAAGAAGGTCACATTATATAATGTTCATAAAAAGCTCTACAAATGTGAAAGTTCCTTGTGAATGCCAATGATTACTTTAATGTCTGTCTATCCATCCATCTACCAATTGATTGATCTCTCATCTATCATCTCTATTTACCTGTCATCTATCTCTATCTCTCTATTCCTCTTTATCTCCATCATGTCTATATCTATATATTTCTTTCTTCCCATATACCTCTATCTTTATATCTCTATCTTTTACCTATCTATCTATCTATCTATCTATCTATCTATCTGTCTGTCTATCTACCTATCTTTCTACCTATCTACCTACCTGTTTGTTTATTATGGTAAAGGCAACATGGCTTATTGAATAGTCTTCTGGACCTAAAGTCATGGAGATAGGTTCAATTCTTGCTTCTGGTACTTACTAGCTGTATGACTTTGGGCAATGCATTTAACTCCTATTTGTCTCAAACAGCTCCAGAGCACTCATCTGTTAATTCATAGGCCTTTTGTTAACCTTTTGGTAGAGGGAGTTCCCAAATCTAGACTTTTCTATGCAGACAAAAATCATAGATCCTTTGTGTATTCAAGTGTTTGTATATTATCAGAGGGGCTGGATATTTTATAGACACCCTTGTAATTCATACTAAAAGAAGATATACATACATATGTTCATACATATATACATACATACATGTGTGTGTGTGTGTGTGTGTATTCTACATATTCTATGATGGCAATATTTCTTTAATGAATGACTTGACTAGAAGTTTAGATGGTAAGTTCTTCAAATTTGCAGATGACGATGTGGGGAAGGATAACTAACACAGTAGAAGATAGAGGAGAGATTCGATGAATTACTCATATATTGGTGAAGTGTGTATATGCTTATTCAGAAAGGGTGCATAAAAAAGGCATGAAATTGTGAAAGATTGGTTCAAAATGAGGATGTACTAGAAAAGGAGAAAAGATCCATAAGAGAACCAAGCTATGGAGCCTGATCCCTTTGGACTTTGTAAAATGAAGACGAGGCTTTAATTTTATACGTGCATCCAATGCAAAATGCAGAAAACCTTTATGTGATGCAGGAAGCTTTAAGAAAGAGAATAAGAGTTATAAGGATTTGGATTTTTCTTTTTTTTGCCATTCTTATCTAACTTGCTAAACAAAACATATAGGGTCTGCAGAATCGATGTCTGAGGTCTTACAGGACCACCCCCCCCATTAGACTAGATGCCCTACCCGGTCTCTAATAAATCTATGTGACAAGGAATTTGCATCATTATTTGGTAAGCTATTATGGAGACCAGGGAAAATGAGCCTTGAAAATCTGTGGAGATCTCAGAGGTGAAAAACCAAAAACTAGAACTAAAAATTCCAATGAAGAGGAAAACATGGAGGCAGTATCATGTGGATGCATGATACTGCATCTACTCACTCAGATTTTTAAAAGATACACATGAAAGATTGAAGTAAGAACAGGTGTGTATACAAAAGCATGCAAACAATGTGTAAAGATGGATATATAAAATATTACGTAATGATAGATACAAAAGTATGTAAAGAAAGGTCTGTTAAAAAATAGCATCATATGGATCCAGCTATTCTGGAGAATAATTTGGAACTATGCCTAGAGGGCTATAAAACTGTGCACGTTCTTTGACCCAGCAATACCACTACTAGGTCTGTACCCTAAAGGGGTCAAAGAAAAGGGGAAAGGACCCATATGTACAAAAATATTTATAGCAGTTCTTTTGTGGTGGCAAATTGAGAGGATGCTTATCAATTAGGAAATAGCACAATACAACTTGTGGCATATGATTAGAATGTAATACTATTGTGCAATAAGAAATGATGAGTCTGATGCTTTCAGAAAAACCTGGAAGGGGTTACATGAACTGATGCAAAGTGAAGTGAGCAGAAACAGTACATAGTAATAGCAATATTGTACAATGATCATCTATGAGTGACTTAGCAATTCCCCTCAGTACAAAGATCCAAGACAATTCTAAAGGACCTATGATAAAAAATGCTCTTCACCTCCACAGAATGCACTGATGGAATCTGAATGCAAATTGAAACATACATTTTTTCTTTAAAAATTTTTTTTGGTCTGTTTTCTTTTACAACATGACTAATATGGAAATATGTTTTGCATGACAGCACATGTATAACTTTTATCAAATTTCTTGCCTTCTCAATGATTGGGGAAAGCAGAGAGGGTGGGAAAGAATCTGGAACTTAAAATTTAAAAACAAAGATTAAAAGCTGTACATGTAATTGGGAAAAATGTAATGTTAAAATTAAAAAAGAAACAAAAGAATAGTGTCAGATGCTAAAGCTCAAACTGAACTGAGTTTGGGGCAGAATGCCAAGGACAACAAAAAATGGGTTTTTTTTGTTTGTTTCTTTAAACTATATTGAGGAGATGAGGGAGGGTAAAGAAAGGGGTAGAACCACTGCTTAGGGTGGGTGGGTCAAAGACAACACAACAGAAATTAGGCAGAGTTTAATTCTTTTGGTTCTGTTTTCGCTTCCAAGGCAAACAATGTTTGAACTCGAAAAGATAGTACAAAAATATAGAAGAAGTCATTAAAACCCGAGATAAGTAAGGAGAGAGTAAAAAACCATCCAGCTGTTCTTGATCAGCTAAAGTTATCAGGCTCAGATGAATTCCATTCCATGCATCTGATGGGACTGGAGAATGTGATTGCTGTATCACTGTCCGTGATTTTTGAAAGATCATAGTACAGGTTCCATGGGGTTAAGAAAAGGTGATTTTTTTAAGTGTGTGGGAAAGAGGATAGATCCCATAAACTACAAGCCAGTAAGCCTGATGATTTCCAGAAGAAAAAAATGTGACATAAAGCAATATTTAGTGAGCATCAATATGGAAATTTCACGATTTCACAAATTGCTTGCCTTCTCAAGAAGTGGGGCAGGGCAGAAGGGAGGGAGAGAATTTGGTATTCAATTTTAAAAAAATGATTGCTAAAATGTTTTTATATGTAATTGGGAAATATTTAATGAAATAAGTAAAAATAATAATAAAATTAATGAGCAACTTACAGTTAGGCTTTTTGAGTAGCTGGCCCGAAAGAGTAGTCATTAAGGGCTCAATATGAACATGGGAGAAGGAATCCAGTGGGATGCCCATAGGGAGCTGTGTTTGGCCTTATGATGGCAGCTGAAGCATCTTTTTAAGGAATGACTTGAATTAATGTTTAGATGGCAGGTTCCTCATATTTGCAGATGACAAAGTAGGGAAGGATGGCACAGTGGAAGAAAGAGAAGAGATCCAAAAAATCTCAACAAGCTACAACACTTGGGATGACTAAAAACAAGGTAATATTTAATAGGCGTAAACAGAAACTCTTCTACCTGGGTTAAAGAAATCATCTTCACAAAAGCAAGTTGGGGGAAAGATGTCTAACTCTGCTTTGCAACTAGATGGTGCAGTGGATGGAGTACTAGGCCTGGAATCAGGGAGACCCAAGTTCAAATATGGCTCCAGATACTTACTAGCTGTGTGATCCTAGGCAAATCACTTAATCTCTGCTTGCCTCAGTTTCCTCAACTGTAAAAAAAAACAGGATAATAATAGCACCTGCCTCCCAGGGTTGTTGTGAAGATCAAATTAAATAACGTTTATAAACTGTTCAGCACAATTCCTGGCATGTAGTAAGTGAAACATAAATGCTTTTTCCCTTCGATTTTCCCCTTCCCTAAAAGTACTTAGCAAAGTGCCTGGTACATAGTGGGCACATAATAAATGCTTATTCCATTCCCACACTCCAGCCCAAAGAAATTTGTAAAGCAAGGTTCAATTGAAGGAATTGTGGATGTTTAATCAGAAGAGAAAACTTAAGGATGTGGACAGCGTGTGTGATGACTGCCCTCATGTATTTTAAGGACCATGATGTGGAGAAGGGAATACAGTTGTTGTTCTTGGCTCCAAAGGCAGAAATGAAAGAAATGGGTGGGAGGTGAATTTGTGTTTGATACTGGGAAACTTCTTAACAACTCAAAATATCCCAAAGTGGAGCGGGGAATAGTTTGGTCTCAGGCTTAGGTTTGTTAGCAGAGGAGGGTGGTAAAAGCAATTAATTCTTTTTAAGATATAGGTTGCACTGTTGTTGTTGTTTACTGTTTGGTCTTTTCAGTTGTGTTTGACTCTCTGGGATCCCATTTGGAGTTCTCTTGGCAGAGATACTGGAGTGGTTTCCCATTTCCTTTTCCGGCTTATTTTACAGTTGAGAAAACTGAGGCAAACAGAGCTAAGTGACTTACCCAGGGTTGCACAGCTAGTAAATGTCTGAGGCCAGACTGGGACTCAGGAAGATGAGTCTTCCTGACTCCAGGCTCAGTGTTCTGTGCACTATGGTGCCACTTAGGGACCCCCATAGCGAACACTAGATGATCTCCATGACCCCTTCCAACTATGGGGTTCTAGTACTCAGAAGATCCATGTGAGACTGTGAGACACTGCTTTTCAAGTAAGAGGATGTGGGTTTAAATTTTGCCTGTAACTTCCTACTCTGCTACCAACATATAGCAGTATCTTGAAACATAATAAGAACTTAATGCTTATTCATTGAATGATTGTAACCTTGGGCAAGTCACTTAACCTCTTGGGTCCTCAGTTTCCTCATCTGTGAAATTAAGGGGTTGGACTAGATGATATCCTTCTGGTTCTAGAGCTGTGATTCTTTGATCGTAATACATAGGCATGAGACTCCTAAGTAATCAATCAACCTTTGCCTTCTTGGTTCTTAGTCCTTTATATCATGTTTCTAATATATTTTCATCGATATTATAAGAGTAAGGTCAAATCACCTAACCCCATTTATCTCCAATAAATTCCTCAGGTACAAACTCATCTCAGTTGTTTACTAGGTCTGAATAAAGCCTGGAAACCTCCCTAGGTGTGACAGGAAGTCTGTTCTAATTGGATGAGGAAGTTGGTCATGTCCTAGAGGGCTCAATTAAACTAGAAGCTAATTCAGAACCTGGGAAACCAGGCTAGCATGGAGGCAGGACCCTTCCAGCCAATCCCTGGAGGAGTTGCTTGGGGGTAGGTAAGGCGCTTCAACAGGTATTTATTAAGTACTTATTGAATCTCAGGTACTGTGCTAAATAGTGCTGGGAAGAGCTTACATATTCAAGAAAGAAAACAACAAATAAAAGAACTGAAAAGTAAGTATGGAGGAGGTAGGAAGTGAAGGCACCCAGTTTTGAATTTTAGAAAGCCAGAAACATAGCAAGTAAGGGAATGAAGATTGGCCAGCCTAAGACCATCCCCAAAATGGAGGTCCAGAAAGGAACTTACCAGAGGGAAAAGGGAGAAAAGCAAGAGCTTAGCACGAGGATATTCCAGGGTGAGATGGCCTTAGATAGTGACAGAGGTTCCAGAGAGAAACTGCTATTGAGGTATGGTGTTGACATCTAGAAAGCCAGAAGCACAACTGGGAGGGGAATGAGATTTGGCCAGCCTGGACCTCTCCCCAAAATGGAGGTCAAAGAAGGAACTCTCCAAAGGGAGAAGGGAGATGGACCTATGCTTCCTTTGTAAAACACCATTTCTATAAGCTAAATTAAATCTAGCTAATTAATTGGTATCTACAGATAATCATGGCAAGAAGGACGCTAGCTGGGACTCGTGAGTTACAACATTAAAAAGATGACCCGAACCCCTCAGGGCCATCACTAGAGCCCTCAAGGGAAATGTGATAAATTTCACCCTGTATCCCTTTCCCTACCCTTCATAGGAAGCCAACTAATATTAAAAAAAGTCTGTCCTTTCCCTCCCCTAGCTTCTTTGTAGTAGCAGAGGGTTATGGGTGTGGAATACTACATATTTCAGACTTTTCTGATATTTTGGTTAGTTTTGCTAAATGCTAACGTCTTGTTTTTTTCTTCTTTGCTGTAAGAGGACTCTCTGGGAGGAGAAGAAGAGAATGATACATAAGAAAATAAAGATGATATAAAGGGAATTAATAAAATTCATCTTAAAATGAGTATAAAAGTTATGTAGAGGATCTCTCATTGCTTCTTAAAATAATGGGAGGCATAGAACCTGGCCTGGTCATCGCTGATCTCACCATGCTCTTCTCCAAACAGCTGTCCCATGGCCTGCCTCAGGTCTATACCAGACAGCCTGTCATCTTGAGTTGGTCGTGAGCTGGGAGTAGTCTTCCTAATGAGCATTCAGAGGAAGGTCTCCCCCATTCATCACCTAAGAAGCAGCTCAGCTTCTGGAGGAAGAAGCATAGAGATGGAGGTGCAGCCACTGATGCTTAAGTGAGCATGAGTTTCTGGTCCTATCATTTTGCTCTCTTTGCTTCACCACAGGAAAATTCTCCTTGGTTGCTCAGAAAAAAAAAAAAAGTCTTTCCTAGTCTCCAGATGTTTTCTGGTGATTTCCTTTTTTTTTTCTTGCATCTATATATTTCATGTTGATGTTGTGAAAAGAGTGGCCTACTCCCCTCCACTACCCCCTTTTTTATTCTACAGCTTTTACTAACCATTTTTCAAGCAGGGACATTTTTCATTAAGCTTAGAGATCAGACAATATTGCTAACAGCCCGGAATACATATCCTACTTTACTTCCCCAATAGACCAAGGCATTCTGGGAAGGAAACAACCACCCAGGTACATCTTTCAGCCTACTCTGCTAGTACTTATTATGGTCATGTATTTTTTTTTCTCCCTCTAAGTGTCTGTCCAACTCTCTTTTAAACATATATATTCACGGTTATGGCATCAGCTTCTGCCTTTGGTAATGCATTTCTCACATTAATTGCTCTGTTCACATAGACATTTGTCCTCGTGCTAAACTCTCTGATGGCCTAGACTTTGGGTGCCTTGTTCCAGAGCCTTCCACATTTTTAAACTCCATCACTGTATATCACTTTCTTTGTAATTCTTAGGACTAAGTACAGCTCTCTCTGGGTCCTTTTCATCACTTCCTTCTGAAGATCTGCAGATGCAGTTTTCCCACCTCTCTACATACCCAGACTTTTCTGATCTTGGTTATCTTTCTTTTCTAATTCACCTTTTTTTTTGGTTGTCATTTCTGGAATTTTATACCCAGATGTGAGCTAAGTTTTTCTGATATGCCTCTCTGACTTCTCATTCTGAAATCATCAGCCACGACGCTGAGTCCTTTCTCTGCTTGCCCCTCTCACTTCTTCCCATTAATTGACTTCAGTCACAGTTATGAGTGCTTATTAAGAACCTGCAATGGTTTATTGGTAAGCAAGAGAAAGGATTCTCCCATCACCTTCCTCCATCAAGCCACCTCAGCCTATATTTTCCACTCTGGCTAAAAGTATTTGCTGAACAAAAACAAAAAAAACAAAAAATAAAAAAGAATGTTTATATTTCTTATGTTTGGATACTTAGCTCCATTCCTCCTTTAAATTACAAATATTTCCTCAAGTTTAATTCCCTGGCTAATTATAAAACGGAAAAACTCAAGCCATCCAAATATGATATCAATTCAAAAAGGCAGTCACAGAACATAGCAAGAAGGGAAGAGGAAACGAGCTCTATTTAAAACATACATGAAAATGCAGCATGTTTTAAATGGGCCATCAGAGAGACCACTGACTATTTAGCAACTGGGGTTTCAGTGAGAGACGAGGGGGCCCCCTACTCACACAATTTTTACTATATCAGTCATCTTAGCATTTGCCTTCCCTACCATCCATCTACTGCCCTCAACCAGGAACCAACAAAATAAGGAGTTCCAAAGGGTAAAGCAAAATGGTGAACGTTGCTGGGCAGGACCAGTTCCTGACTGATTCAAATGACTCAAATGGGTCAAATTGAAGATCCAGTTCAGATTGCAACCCAAGTCAGTACATTCTGAGCGTCTCAGAAGCATGTCAACAATATATGGAACACATCCAGCATGATAAGTTTGCTTCAGGGGCCCTCGGCTCTAGTATACTTTGTTATTGATGCTATGCTGTTCAAGGAAAAAGCACAACTCAGTCCTGGGGCCCCTCATGGGGAAGAGGTGGGGGGAGTTGGAGAGACTCATTTTATATAGCAGTTTCCCTACTGGCGGCAGCCTATATCATAACAGTAACATGGTAAACACTGATGATCACCTCCCCCCATTTGCATCGGTATTCATAAAGCAGAATGCATTGTAAGCTAGCTAACCTTGTTTTATTATTTCCTTATACGGCATGAAAGAGAGGGCCTGACCAAATAACCTTCACTTAATGTTTAATGTTTAGACTCGGCACTTGTTTTCTGCTCTAGACATGCTTGAAAACTTCAAAAAGCCTGTTAAACACTATGTCTTCTTCTTGAAATATAATATTTAGAACTCTATTATTCCACCTTCATCTGCTCCCAGTGTAATCTCAGAATGTAGAGTCATTGGAAAGAAATATTGCTCCTAGATGGGTCTCATTCTGACTACAAAACCAAACTAAGAGGTGCTGAAAGATTTAGAAAAGCCCTCCCTAGGGTGGAGATCCTTAGCACAAATGGCTTTCTCAGATAAAGTCCTGTCTCCTCAAGCTCTAGCCCCTGATTAGATGTTCTTCCTTATTTCTCTACACAATTCCTCCACAATTCCTAGCTTAATTGAAAGAAGTGCTGAATACAATGGAGTGAGGCAAATAGTTATTTGGCTCATCCTCCAGCCTCCTAAAGCTCAGCACTTCAGTTTATTTGTGGTCGAGCCTTTATATATATGAAGACTAAAATATAGACAATCTGAAAGTTTTCTTTCAGTCAACAGGCATTTCTTATGATCATAAGATCATAGATTGAGATATGGAAGGGATCTTAGAGTTCAAACCCCTCATTTTACAAATGAAGAAACAGAGGCAAAAAGAGATTAAAAGTGGATCCACATTTATTAAGTGTTTACTCTACATTATACTTCTATAGACACTGTACCAGGCGCTAGGGGGATAAATTAAAATTTGATCATTTCCTGCCCACTAAGAGCTTACATTGCATGGGGTTAAAGGATTGTAGTGTATTAAATAGAGTAGAAAAGAGGGCTTAGGATAAAGTTGAGAAATACTATGAATAGGGAGCAGGCTATGGATTATGATCCAACAAAGAGATTCATAAGGATCAGTCATACTTTGTGAGAAGAGGAAAAAATGATAAAGCAGCCTCACAAAAACCTAAAAAGAAAAGAATATTCAGAATAAATGCATATGGTCCAAGGAGGGTGGTCAGCAGCGTCTAGCACTATGCAGAGGTCAATAAAGATGAGGAATGAGAAAAGACCATTGTATTTAACAAGAAGAAAAGCACTGATGATCTTGAAAAGAGGAGTTTAAGTCAAATAGTGGAGACAAGATTGCAAGGAGTTGAGAAATGAGTGGGAAGGAACAAGTTAAAACAAATGTAGACAATTTTTCCAGGAATTTGGGTATGAAAAAAAAAGAAAAGATTTGCAGTTAGGCAGCCCTAGTGGCCCATGTCAAGCTGAAATCCCCAGAGCAATACTGGTATATGGAATTGCTGCCCTTCTGCATTATAACAGAATTGATCTGAGCTCCTCAGGATACTTTGACCCATGATCAGACAAAACTTAACAGAGTTTCTGTGGACTGAAATAAACATCTTTGTTCTGTCCCATTTCCAGGATAAAAGTGAACTGTCCTCCTGTTGTGGTGATTGATTTTGAGAGAAAGATGGTGGCAGCAGTGGTCTTGGTATGATCATGATGATGGCCATCATCATTAGCATAACTATCAACATCATTATTGCAATTCTCCTTGTTATTCTGTGGTTTAATGCCAACACAATACACTCACATTTTGATCATACAAGTGCTTTTCATTGGAAAAAGCTACCTGACTGGGCAAATGGTCTATTTTCCTCTATTCTTTTCACTTTCTTTTCAAATCACAGTCCTCTTTTATTTTCCTTTGTGTCTCGGACATGAAGAATGTTTTCTTAGCAATCTACCTAAAACTCATTTATTTTGCCATTTTCATCATTTTTAATGTAGATCAACCTTTCAATTAGGCAATATATTGAATGATTCAAATACAAACCAGAGAATATTCTGCTTTAACAGTGTGGGAATGTCATTGGTCACCCAGCAGTGATAACAGGTACTGATCAATACAGTGCTGTCCATGGTCTGAATCTGTCTGGCCTTAGGTAGTCTCTTGGCCAGTTCTTGAAATAGTAGCTTATTCCTACCTTCCAAAATTAGCTTTTTATACTCCTTCCCCAAACATGCATTAGAGCTTCAGGTAATTTATGTAAGGCTTTGAATTTCTGATAAGTCCAGAACAACCAGTATAAGACTTCCATCTTCCAGCTTTCTTCCTTAGCACAGATTCAATTTGATTCAACAAATATTTGTTAAGTTATCATGTTCTGGGGAAACAAAAACAAACAAACCAAAAAATCCCTTCCCTCAAAGCGCTTGCATTCTATTATAAATAACTACATAATACACACATGAAAAGTTTAAGAACTCTGGCTGTAGAATGTGGGACTTATTCTGAGCTGTGAAGAAATCTTGGGAATTTAGAAGATAGAGATGAGGAGGGAAAACATTGTAGCCATGGACAGCACAGAAATAGCATGTGTAATGCTGTGTTTAGCTGACAACAACTGGTGAAATTGATAACAATAGATAATGGGTGAAGACGGTCATGTTCAGTAAGCCTGGAAAGGTAGACTGGAAGAAGACTGTGAAAAGCTTACAGAGGCAAACAGAGGAATTTGTATTTCATTCTAGAAACAGAAGGAAGCCATAGGAGCTTCTTGAGCAAGAGAAGTAAGAAAGAATACATCATAGGAATGTAAATTTAGAACTTTAAGGGAATTCAGAGGTCAAGCACAAACCCCTAATTTTATAGGTAAAGAAACTAAATCACAAAGAGGTGACTTGTCAAGGGTCACATAGCTATTATATGTCTGAGGTAGGATTTGAACTGAACCAAACCTTCCTGATTTGATTAATGCTTGGCTTTAGGAGCACCATTTTTGGTAGCTATATGAAGTATGGATTAGAAAAGGAAGGATCTGGGCAGAGCCAAGATGGCGGAGGAAAAGCAGTGACTTGCTTGACCTGTCCCCCAAACCCCTCCAAATAACTATAAAAATGGCTCTAAACAAATTCTAAAGCAGCAGAACCCACAAAAAGACAGAGCAAAACAAATTTCCAGCCCAAGACAGCCTGGATGGTTGATCAGAAAGGTATACCGTGCCTGGCTGGAAGAGGAGTGCATTTTGGCGTGGGTGCGCAGGCCTCAGAGACCCTGCAGCAGGCCTCAGAGGACTGAATCATGGGCAGCTGTGGCAATTTCCAGACTTCTCAACCCAGGGCCACCAAAGACAACTTGGAAGGTCAGTGGGAAAAGTCTGTGTCAGTGAGGAGAGAGAGAAGTGGGTGGTCTCAGCTCCAGTACCTGAGCTCGGCAGGGGCAGTGGCTGCCTCCTGAGCTTCCAGACCACAGACTAAGGGGTAATTGAGTGGCTGATCAGAGGGGGATTGCAGGGATCTCTTCGCTGGTGCAGGATTCTCTTGCTTTGCCCGTGCTTGGATCTGGGTCACAATTCTGGGTAGTGGACCTAGGGCGAGGAGGAGCGCTGGCCTGGTGGAGCTTGTAGTGGCTGTGGAGAGGAAACCCTCCTCACAGTTCCAAGACAGAAAAGAGTGCTCATAGACCAGAGCACAGGCCAGGAAAGGAGTAAACACCTCGCCCTTGATCATACCACCTTGGAAGAACTGAAAATTTACAGGTCCCTAAAAGTATCTCTGATCACAGCTGCACAAAACCCCTAGAGTTTGGGACAGTACATTCTCCACACTGGAAACAGTGTGGCTGGAATCATAAGCAAGCAGTGCAAAAAGAGTCAGACTATTTTATCTTACTTTGATAACAAAGAAGATCAAAACATACAACCAGAAGAGGACAACGAAGCCAAAGCTCCTATATCCAAAGCCTCCAAGAAAAATATGAATTGGTCCCAGGCCATGGAAGAGCTCAGAAAGGATTTTGAGAAGCAAGTAAGAGAAGTAGAGGAAAAACTGAGAGTGATGCTAAAGGAGACCCCAAAAAAATACTGAAGAAAATAACACCTTAAAAAAGAGCCTAACCCAAATGGCAAAAGAGGTCCAAAAAGCCAATGAGGAGAAGAATGCTCTTAAAAGCAAAATTAGCCAAATGGAAAAGGAAGTCCAAAAGCTTACTGAAGAAAATACTTCCTTAAAAATTAGAATGGAGAAATTGGAAGACAGGGACAATTTAAGAAATCAAGGCACTGTAATACTAATCAAAAGGAATGAAAAAAGAGAAGAGAATGTGAAATATCTCCTTGGAAAAACAACTGACCTGGAAAATAGATCCAGGAGAGAGAACTTAAAAATTATTGGACTATCTGAAAGCCATGATCAAAAAAAGAGCCTAGACATAATTTTTCAAGAAATTATCAAGGAAAACTGCCCTGATTTTTTAGAATCAGAGGGCAAAATAGAAATTGAAAGAACCCACCAATCTCCTCCTAAAAGAGATCCCCAAAGGAAAACTCCTAGGAATGCTGTAGCCAAATTCCAGAATTCCCAGGTCAAGGAGAAGATATTGTAAGCAGCCAGAAGGAAACAATTCAAGTATTGTGAAAACACAATCAGGATAACACAAGATTTATCAGCTTCTACATTAAGGGTCCAGAGGGCATGGAGTATGATATTCCGGAGGGCAAAGGAATTAGGACTACAACCTAGAATCACCTACCCAGCAAAACTGAGTATAATCCTTCAGGGGAAAAAATGGTCATTCAGTGAAATAGAGGACTTTCAAACATTCCTGTGGAAAAGACCAGAGCTGAATAGAAAATTTGACCTTCAAATACAAGACTCAAGTGAAACATGGAAGAGGTACACAGAAAAGAGAAACCATAAGAGACTTATTAAGGTTGAACCATTTACATTCCTGCAGGGAAAGATAATATTTGTAACTCATGAGTCCTTTGTCAGTATTAGGGTAGTGGGAGGGAAAAAATATATATGTTTGTATAGATAGATAGATAGATAGATAGATAGATAGATAGATAGATAGATAGATAGATAGATAGATAGAGGAACAGGGTGAGTTGAAGATGAAGGGGTGATATCTGGAAAATAAAATTGAGGGGTAGGAGAAGATTATGCTGGGAGAAAGAGAAAGGGAGAACTAGAATGAGGTAAAATATCTCACATTAAACAGACAAGAAAAGGGTTTTACAGTGGAGGGGAAATGGGGGAAGGTGAGAGGGAATGAGTGAATCTTATTCTCATAGGATTTGGCTTAAGGAGGGAATAACATACACAATGGGGTATGGAAATCTATCTTACTCTACAGGAAAATAAGGGGGGAAAGGAACAAGAGAGCAGGGGGTTGATAGAGGGGAGGGCAGATTGAGGGATGGGATAATCAAAAGCAAACACTTCTGAGGAGGGACAGGGTCAAAAGAGAGAATAGAATAAATGGGGGGTAGGATAGGATGAAGGGAAATATACTTAGTTTTTCACAACAGGACTAGTATGGAAGTGTTTTGCATGACTACACATCTATAACCTGTATCAAGATGCTTGCCTTTTCAATGAGGGTGGGTGGGGAGGGAGGAAGAGAGAAAATTTGTAACCCAAAGTTTTAAAAACACATGTTAAAAAAATTAAAAAAGAAAAGAAAAGGAAGGGTCTGGAGGTAGAGACCAGTTAGAAGGCTATTGCAATATTTTGGGCAAGAGGTTTTGGGGGCCTGAAGTAACATGGTGGTCATGTGAGTGGATCAATCAACAAATAAGTGTAAATGTATGAATTAACGAAAGAATCAACGGGTATAGATGTCTGCCTGATAGCAGAAGGCATTTTTGGTGAAACTGAAAAGACAGCACAAAACTGTTGGGTCACAAAAGGAAGGAGTCGCTATTCAGTGTTAGTAGCCCTTTGGTTTTTCTAGGCAACTATATGTCTCCTTTTTCCATACTGGGTGGCTGAAATGGCCTTTTAAACACAATATCGGTCTTAAAGCAGTTTAGATCTGATTAAGTAGAAATCTTGTCTATGAAACAATTAATAGCATGTTGAGAAAGGAAATGTGTCAATGTATATAATCATCAGGGTATATTCTTTTCATCCATTACTGCTCTACTACCATGGTCCTGCTCACCAGCCTCTACCTCCATTGTGGCCCTTCAGTTCTTAGCCTTGGTCTTTGGGCTTCATTTTGGTGAGAATTTTCCATTTCCACTGACCCAAACCCTCATACTCCGCTTCCCCAACCATCTTAATAACATTCCCTTACCTGTGTCCCTTTCCATCTCTGGAAACCATAAAACAAACAAACAAACAAAAAAAACCTACTATCATTCCTGGAAAGGACATGTCAACCAATTGTTCTGTAACCCTACCCATCATATCTGTGACTTTCCAACCCCAGGTACCTACTCACCTCTCCCCTTTATATATTGTTTTCCCCTATTAGAGTATAAGAACCTTGAAGAGGGGCGGAGCCAAGATGGTGGAGGAAAAGCAGTGACTTGCTAAAGCTCTCCCCCAAACCCCTCCAAATACCTATAAAAATGGCTCTAAACAAATTCTAAAGCAGCAGAACCCACAAAAAAACAAAGTAAAACAAATTTCCAGCCCAAGACAACCTGGATGGCTGATCAGAAAGGTATATCGTGCCGGGCTGGGAGAGGAGCACAGTTTGGCATGGGCGCGCAGGTCACAGTGACCCTGGAGCAGGCCTCAGATGACTGAATCACGGGCAGCTGTGGCGGTTTCCAGATTCTCAACCCACGAATGCCAAAGACAACTTAGAAGGTCAGTGGGAAAAGTCTGTGACTGCAGTGAGAAAAGGAGCTAGGTCTCAGCAACAAGTCCCAAGTGCGGGCCATGGCTGCCTCCTGAGCTTCCGGCCCACAGATTGAGGGGGAATTGAGTGACTGATCAGAGGGGGATTGCAAGGATCTCTTTGCCAGGGCTGAGGCAGGAATCTCTTTCTTTGCCCGTGCTTGGATCTGGGTCACAGTTCTGAGGGGCGGTCCTGGGGCAAGGAGGAGTGCTGGCAAGGAGGAGCGCTGGCATGGTAGAGCTAGTTGTGACAGAGGAGAGGAAACATCTCGCCCCTTATCATAGCACCTTGGAAGAACTGACACTTTTCAGGTCCCTAGAAGTATCTCTGAAAACAGCTGTACAAACCCCCGAAGCTTGGAACAGTACATTCTCCACATTGGTAACAGACTCCTACCTTAACAAAGAGTTTAAAACTCAGGTAATTGGTTGGGATCATGAGCAAGCAGCGCAAAAAGAGTCAGACTATATTATCTTACTTTGGTGACAAAGAAGATCACAACATACAACCAGAAGAAGAAAACAAAGTCAAAGCTCCTACATCCAAAACTTCCAAGAAAAATATGAATCAGTCCCAGGCCTTGGAAGAGCTCAAAAGGGATTTTGAGAAGCAAGGAAGAGAAGTAGAGGAAAAACTGAGAGGGATGCAAGAGAATCATGAAAAACAAGTCAACAGCTTGCTAAAGGAGACCCAAAAAAAGAGAGAAGAAAATAACACTTTAAAAAATAGCCTAACCCAAATGGCAAAAGAGGTCCGAAAAGCCAATGAGGAGAAGAATTCTCTAAAAAGCAAAATTGGCCAAATGGAAAAAAGGAAGTCCAAAAGATTACTGAAGAAAATACTTCCTTAAAAATTAGAATAGAACAATTGGAAGCTAGTGACTTTAAGAGAAATCAAGACACTGTAAAACAAATCCAAAAGAATGAAAAATTAGAAAACAACGTGAAATATCTCATTGGAAAAACAACTGACCTGGAAAATAGATCCAGGAGAGAGAATTTAAAAATTATTGGACTCTCTGAAAGCCATGATCAAAAAAAGAGCCTAGACATAATCTTTCAAGAAATTATCAAGGAAAACTGCTCTGATATTTTAGAACTAGAGGGCAAAATCAAAATTGAAAGAATCCACTGATCTCCTCTTGAAAGAGATCCCCAAAGGAAAACTCCTACGAATATTGTAGCCAAATTCAAGAGTTCCCAGGTCAAGGAGAAAATATTACAAGCAGCCAGAAAGAAACAATTTGAGTATTGTGGAAACACAACCAGGATAACACAAGATTTAGCAGCTTCTACATTAAGGGACCACAAGGCATGGAATATAATATTCTGGAGGGCAAAGGAGATAGGATGACAACCAAGAATCACCTACCCAGCAAAACTGAGTATAATCCTTCAGGGGAAAAAATCGTCATTCAGTGAAATAGAGGACTTTCAAGCATTCTTGATGCTTGATGAAAAGACCAGAGCTGAACAGAAAATTTGACTTTCGAATACAAGACTCAAGTGGAACATGAAGAGGTAAATAGGAAAGAGAAATCATAAGAGACTTATTAAGGTTGAACTGTTTACATTCCTGCATGGAAAGATGATATTTATAACTCATGAGACCTTTGTCAGTATTAGGGTAGTTGGAGAGAAAAATTTATATGTATGTATATATATACAGATAGATAGATAGATAGATAGATAGATAGATAGATAGATAGATAGATAGATAGATAGATAGATAGAGGGCACAGAGTGAGTTGAAGATGAAGGTGTCATATTTGGAGAATAAAATTAAGGGGTGAGAGAGAATTATACTAGGAAAAGGAAAAAGGGAAAGGTAGAACAGGGTAAATTATCACACAAAAAAACAGAAAAGAAAAGGCTCTTACAGTGGAGGGGAAACAGGGGAAGGGGAGAGGGAATAAGTGAATCTTATTCTCACAGGATTTGACTTAAGAAGGGAATAACATACACACTCAATTGGATATGGAAATCTGTCTTACCCTATAGGAAAATAGGAGGGGAAGGGGCCAAGAGAGTAGGGGGATGATAGAGAGGAGGGCAGATTGGGAAAGGGGGTAATCAGAAACAAATACTTCTGAGGAGGGACAGGGTCAAAAGAAAGAATAGAATAAATGGGGGGGCAGGATATGATTAAGGGAAATAAAATTAGTTTTTCACAGCATGTCTACTATGGAAGTGTTTTGCATAACTGCACATGTATAGCCTATATTGAGTTGCTTGCCTTTTCAATAAGGGTGGATGGGGAGGGAGGAAAGGAGAAAATTTGGAACCCAAAGTTTTAAAAACACATGTTTAAAAAAAATGTTTTCACATGCAAGTGGGAAATAAGAAATACAGGAAATGGGGTACAGAAATCTATTCTGCCCTACAGGAAAATACAAGAGGAAGGGGGGGAGAGATTGCAGGGAAAGCAGACTAGAGGAAGGGGTCTATAGAATGCATGCCATCTTGGGGTGGGCGGAGGGGTGGGATGGGGTGAAAATTTGGAACTCAAAATCTTGTGGAAGTGAATGTTGAAAACTAAAAATAAAAAAAATGGAAAAAAAGAAAAAAATAGTACAATAATGTCCTATTACAATCATATACCACAACTTGGTTAACCGTTCCCCAACTGATGGACATCCCCTCAATTTCCAATTCTTAGGTACCATAAAAAGAGCTGCAAGTAAATATTTTTGTACAAAAAAAAAGAACCTTGAAGGCAGGGATAGTCTTGCTTTTTCTATTTGTATAACCAATGACTATCATGGCACCTAGCACAGAGTAAATATTGGTAAAAACCTATAAACTTATTGATTCATTCAAAGAGATTTTATGAAACATCAGCTCTATATATAAGAATATTATGAGCAGTATGAGTAAGACAGAAATGAGCAACATAGTCCCTGACTCTGGGGAACCTGTAGTCTACTAAGGGAGATGAGACATGCATTTTTGTAAATATTTGTTTTACCCAGATGTTTTCTGAGGCAATGAGGTTTTGTTTGTTTGTTTGTTTTTTATATACAAAAGCCTTCAGATTTGCCATACCCCAACAGTATGAAAGAAAGAGAAAGGATGAGGTTGTGTGGTGCAAAATACTATGATCACTTTGCAAAATATAGTAATTCCACCATCACCACCCACTTCCTCCCTTGCCTAATAAGTCATCATCCTGAGTGATACAGCTCAGGGACTCCAGAAAACAAGGAAAAAAGAAAATTGTGGAGAACTGTCCTTTCAAATGAACTTGTAAGAAGTTATCCTCTCTTTTCTGCCCTCACTTTCCCCAGTTTCCCTTCATTCCCCAACCCTATCTCCAGAATGTTTGAAACTCAGCAGGATTGTGAAAGGAAAAGGTCTCCTCCAAACAACCAAAATCTGCATGAACCAATGTTCTTCTGTTGAAATCTTGTAGTTAACTGAAGATTTTGCAATGAATCAATATATCATCAATCAATGAGAACTTATTAAGTAGTCACTATGTGCCAGGGAAAGAGCTGGGTCTTGGTAATACAAATATAATAATTGAAACAAGGAGCTTTCATTTTACTGGGGGAGACAAGGATATCTATAATTGTATACACATATACGTGTTGGGGGAGCACAAACTCAACTACATATACATGTATATACACATCCATTGTATACGCATATACATAAGATCCCACATGTAGGAAAGGTTCCATGTGTTTCATGGGTCCATGTGAGGCAAGAGATATTGTTGTGTGACTCAAAATGAGGCAAAATAGAGATATCTAGCCTCTTCTCCCTCTCACCCTTCTTTAAGGGAGACTTTATTTTGTGGCAAGAGAAGAAAAAAGTAGGAAGTTGGGGCTAGAGGCCACTCTGCTCTCCTCAGAGAGAGGGACAATTGGGCTAGAAGGATATATATATATATATATATAAAATCTGTTCCCTTAAATAGTATTAGTTTAGGGGATATATAGGGTTTAATCAAACTTCTGATCACTTTGTCATTTGAGGGAATGGGAGTACACCCCAAGCTCTATATCCAAGGCTTGACTTCTTTTTTGCCAAATACCAGTTCCATGATTAACACACATAGCTAATAGCAAAGAAACCCATTTATCCAAGTCATAGAAAAACAGATTTCAGAGAAGATATACAACGAAAGAGCTGTTCCATTGAGAGTTAGGTAAGAAAGAGTCCAGGCTCTCACCCAAGGGGAAATTCCTCATATTCTCTAGAAGAGCAAGCTGGATAGGAACGTGTTGGAGACTCCCATGTCTTCCCAGAGTCTTCTTCCTTCAGTAACTTGGATTTGGCCTCTTCCATCTTCTTTCTTGAAGCTAGAAGCCAGAAGCACCCAAAGTGTCTTGCAGTTTGAAGAGTTCTGCAGAAGACTTGAAGCCTGGAGAGCCCCAAGAATGATTAGAATTTGAAGAGTCTTAAAAGTCCCAAGAGGAACTGGCTGAGACCTGAAGCTCTTTTGCCTCTTGCCAGCTCTGCCTTACCCCTCACACAGGGCAAGGTATTCATCTCCACCAATAAGGAGAAAGTCCCATACCAATAGGCCTTGGGACAGAGGTTACACATACAGAATAAATATAAAGATAATAAATAAAAATAAATACAGAACAATTAAATAATAGGTAGTTTGAGAGACATAGCATAGTAGTTGAGGGAATCAGGCAAAGTTTCATGTAGAAGATGATGTATTTGCAACATGAAGTCGGTCATGGGTTAATATGAATTATGTCTCTTTGAGGATATTTCCCTTGAGGCCCCCCAGGACATTTTTGTTTTCAACATGGGCTACCATGCTTTCTGGTTTTGCTTTTGTTTTTTTTTTTTTTCTTCTTTCCTTCTTTCTGTAGTACAGGGGATCCTGCATCAATTATGGAGAAAGAATGTCAAGGGCAGAGCCAAGATGGCAGAGGGGTAGGAAGTAGTACAGTGAGTTCCCCCTTTACAACCTTCTCCAAGAGTTTTCCAATATCTAGAAAATGCACCAGTACCAGCAAATTCATTTTATAAATGAAAATAGAGTGCATCCTGATGAAGAAATCTGGAAAACATCACACTAAGTCATTTGTCCAGCCTAGTTCAGTATAAGGAGACATACAGGGAGGCCTGCAGACTTTGAGACCACATTCAAAGTACTCTAGAACCCAGAGAGGTTATACTCCAGCATCAGGGAAATCCCTAAACCCATATGGGGCACCACAAGACCCATACCAGGTCACTGTAATAGGCATGGGTGCCAGCTGGAAGCTTTGTTGCCTACTACCCACAGAGAAAACCCCAACAGACATTCCCTCAGAAGTATGGCTAAGTCCAGCCCTAACATTATCTGATGTTAGGAAATAGGTTTGAAGAGTGGGCAAATAAAAAAGAACCCCATTAAAATGAGCTATTAGTAGTGGCAGGGATGCTCATGACACAAATAGAAAAGAGAATAATTCCAAAACATCTACATAGCTTGAGCACAAACTCAACTAGAATTTCACAAAGTGATGAATCAAGAGTTTGAAAAGTTATTAAAAGTCTTTTTTTTAATATAAATGAAATAAGAGCATTGGTGGGGGGGGGGAAGATGAGAGGTATGGAAGAAAAAATTGGAAAGAGAATTAACAACTTGGCACAATAAGTTCAAATCCCTGCCCAACCAGCAAACTCCTTGAAAATTAGAATGAATTAAATAGAAGCCAGTGACTCCATGAAGCAACAAGAAATATGAAAACAAAGTCAAAAGACTGAAAATATAGGGGGAAAATGTAAGATCTTTTGAAACAAAAACAACTAATCTGGAAAACAAATCAAGGAGGAAAAAATTAAGAATCACTGGATTATCTCAATGCTATGACCAAAATAAAAAAGAGCCTACGTATCATATTTAAAGAAATCTTAATAGAAAACCAGAGGGCAAAGTGGAAATAGAAAGAATACATTAGTCACCTCCTTAAAGAAATCTCAACATGAAAACTCCTAGGAACATAGCCACCAAAATTCAGAACTTCCAGGTCAAAGAACAGTTACTGCAAGCAGTTAGAAAGCAAGAATTCAAACGCTGAGAACATACAGTCAGGATCACATATGATTTAGTAGCCACCACTATAAAGGAGCAGAGAACTTGGAATATATTACAGAAGGCAAAGGATAAGAGCTTCCAGCCAAGAATAACTTACCCAGCAAACTTGAGCATAAAATTACAGTGGGGAAAATGAAATAGAAGACTACCAAGAATTCCTAAGAAAAAGACCAGAATCTTGTAGAAACTTTTGAAGTTCAAACATAGGAGCAAAGAGAAACATAGAAAAACAAACACGAATAAACAATGATAAAGGACTAAATGAGAATAAGCTGCTTACATTCTAATATGAGGAGATTACACTGAACCCTATCATCAGTAGGGCTCATAGAGGGAGTCCAATTCAATAAGGCTTCTAAGTGGTACTATTTATGTCTTTATGCTCTTAAGAAAAGAATGGAAAAAGAGGGGAAGTTAATTACATCAGTGGGGAAAGGGAAAGGAAGGTTAAGGAAAATTATCTCACATAATCAGGGTGAATAAATAGACATATGTATAAACAAAGAAAAGGGTGTTGGTAAGAGTGGCTGATATTTGAACATCACTTTCATGTGAACTGGTCAAAAGAAAGAAGAATTCACACACACACATACACACACACACACACACACACACACACACACACACACACACCCCTTCCTTCTAGATGCAGAAATGCATTCTACTCAGTAGGAAAATAAGAAGGAAAGGGGAGAAGGAAGTTGGGTAATTAGAGGAAGGATAGATTAAGGGAAGGATTGGTCCTAAACAAAATACATTTTAAGGACATCAAAAAATATTTACATTTCCTTTTGAGGCGGTAAAGAATAGGATTCTGAAGGATCCCCCATAAATTAGGGAATGGATAAACAAGTTGTGGCTTATAAATGTGATGAAAACTATTATGCTGAATGGGACAGCTAGGAGGCACAGTGGATAGAACACCAGGTCTGGAGTCAGAAAGACTAATCTTCATGAGTTTAAATCTGGCCTCAGACACTTACTAGCTGTGCAACCCTGGGAAAGTCGCCTAACTCTGTTTGCCTCAATTTCCTCATCTGTAAAATGAGCTGGAGAAGGATGTGGTAAAAACACTCTACTATCTTTGCCAAGAAAATGCCAAATGGACTCACAAAGAGTTGGACAGGACTGAACAACAACAAAGCTGGATTTTTAGCATCATCATGACCAACTAGGATGAGACATGTTACCTGCCTCCTGATAGAAAGGTGTAGGACTCAGAATGTATAATGAGACAAATATTCTTTGGACACGGTCGATGTGGAAATGTGTTTGATTGACTATATATGCTCATGATCAGTTTTGTTTTTCTGGTGTTCTCCTTTAGGAGGAAGGGGAAGAAAGAACATTGTGACTGACTAAAACAAATAAAATCTCTTTTTAAATAGAAAAAAGAGAAAAATATGTTTTTAAATTAATTTATTTTGATTTATGAGAAAAAACATCTTGACATCGCTGGTCCTGCTACTCTTTCTCTAGGCACACAGCATGTGGAATCAGTAGCATGGAGGAGAGAGGATTTTGCTCCATTAGGAGGTAATGTGTTATATAATGGAAACAGTACTAGCAATAAGCAGCTATTTTGTTGTTGTTCAGTAATTTCAGAGTATTTGTGACCTCATTTGGGCTTTTCTTGGCAGAGATAGTGGAGTGGTTTGCCATTTCCTTCTCCAGATCATTTGACAGATGAGGAAACTGAGGCAAACAGGGTGAAATGACTTGTCCAGGGTCATGACAGCTAGGAAATGTCTGAATAAAGATTTGAACTCAGATCTTCCTGACTCTGGACCAATGTTTTGTCCACTGCACTACCTAGCTGTCTGAGTAGGCCTTGAGCAAGTCACTTATCCTTCCTCTGTTTTCATTTCTGTAAGATGGGTGTATCTCCTCTGATGATCTTGAGTCTCAAATGAGATAATGAATGTAATGTATTTTGCAAACTTTAACAATGCTATATAAACACTTTCATCCAGAGATTCCTTTTAGGCTGAGAGATTCTCCTCGAGGGCCAGATGCTACTCTCAAATATTCCTGCAGCAGGCACGAGAGGCTGTCCGTGCTAAGTAGAATTTGGCTCTTTAATATTCTAATCCCAAAGCATAACTTTTTTCATTGCCCTTTTCCTATTATTTCTTAGGTAAATGAAGATTGATGATCCTCTCTCTGGCATAGAAATGCTAACCGTGTCCTTTGCCCCATTGCTTAAGAACCCTGGTGCAGAGCTTAGAGGTTCTGCACAAAGATGAGATCTTTGGAGGAATCCAGAGAGACCAGAATGATGGGCTCTGACATGGACAGACATGGCAGCAGGAGATTAATTATCCATAACTACAAGCATTTCCTTGTATAAGTTATTCACCTGCTGGAGCAGCCTCTATGATGCTGTGAAGTGCCATACCATATGCCTAGACAGCGTGGCATAGTGAACAAGGAGGGAAGGGGGAGATGAGCATTTATATAGTGCCTACTATGTGCCAAGCACTTTACAAATAGGATCTCATTTTAACTTCACAACAACCCCGCAAGGTAGTCATTATTATTATCCATTTTACAGTTGAGAAGACTGAGGCAAAGAGAGGTTAAGACCTGCTGAGGTTCACACAGCTAAGTTAGTATCTAAGGTAGAATTTGAACTCAGGTCTTCCTGACTCTGGATCCAGAGCACTAATCCATCACACTACCAAGCTACCTGACCAGAAGTCAGGGCCTAGGTGAGAATGAAGGGTGAACAACCACTCCAAGGAAGCCCGGGGTTCCACTTCCATCTCAGGCATAAACTAACTCCACGACACTGAGCAAGTCTCTTAATGCTCCTCCAACCCCCAGAGCTTCAGTTTCCTTGTTTGCAAAAGAAGAAGAAGGAGAGATAGTATGATATACTGCCTTGAACCCTGTACTTAGAAACAGGAAACACAGGTTCAGTTTCTGCCTCACTCTGATTCTAACTCCATGTATGACCCTGAGTAAATCACTTCACCTCTTTAAGACTCAGTTTCCTAATCTACAAAATGGGCATAATAACAGCACCCACTTTACCGGGTTGTTGTAATATCAAATGATATATTGTTGTTAGGGTGTTATATGAAGTTGATTAATGTCAGTAATAGAAACAACAACTTCAGATCATTATTAGCAAGGCACTGGGTTGGGTATTGAGTGCAGAGACACAGTAGATGGAATTCTTACTCTTTTGGGGGGTTCAATTTTAGTTGAAGAGATAAAATAGGCACATAGATAAGAAATTATGCAAGGCAGCAGATGTTAAGAGTCCATAGTGCTGTAGGAATGTACTTGAAGAGCTAGCAGAGAGCTTAGACAGAAGGCCACGTATTTATTTAAGTGGGCAGCTAGGTGGTGTAGTAGATAGAGCACCAGCCCTGGAGTCAGGAGGACCTGAGTTCAAATTTAGCCTCAGACATTTACTAGATGTGTGATCCTGAGTAAGTCACATAACCCTGTTTGCTTCAGTTCCTTATCCATAAAATAAGCTGCAGAGGGAAACAGCAAACCGCTCCAATATCTTTGCCAAGAAGACCCCAAATGGGGTCATGAAAAGCTGGACACAACTGAAACAACTCAACACAGCAACATAGATTTAAAGCTGTAAGTAACATTAGAGATCATCTAGTTTTCAAGCCCTTCATTTTACAGATGCAAAAACTGAGGCCCACAGAGGTACAATGACTTGTCTAAGGACACCACTATTAGGATTCAAACCCAGGTCTCCCACTTCTAAATCTAGTACCCTTCCTACTACTTCATTCTGCCATAGTATTGACTTGTTCAAATAAATTCCTTGAGGGCAAGAACTGAAAACTTTTTACCGTAATCCCAGGGTTCCTAATTTTCCTGTGGATACTTATTAAGATTTACTTTCAACAAAAACTGAATTCATAATCCCTTAGCAACTTACCTTCTACTGACTCAATTGTCCAAAATGAATTCAGGACATGTAAGCTGGAAGCCTTCCAGTTAGGTTCCATGTGGTTCTAGGTGGACTCCAGGTTCAAGATGTGTTAGTTCTTGGGGTAGATTATTAGTGAATTGTACTCACTCATCATCCTGGGAGGTACAAAATCTGCAGCATTTAATCTGTATCTGCTCTTGGCCAAACCATGACAGCAGAGACCTTAAAGCATATTTTCTTAGCCTGTCATTAAAAAAAAATCCTTTGCAGCAGAATTTGCAAAGGTACTGACAGCAGAACAAAAAGAGCAAACAGAGGAATCATAAAAAAATGTAATCATTCATCTTGAAAAGCAAAGCGAAATGTGCATTCTTTCAAGGAGATTCATGGGATTTTTTTAAAGTGCATTTTTTTGCTGATAGATCGCCTTTAAGGGACCCAGCTGCAGGAATATTGTTTCCCGACTTTTTTTTTATTTCTTCTGTCTGAGATGGGGGGCTGGGTTGGAGGGGATGGATTTGGTGAGGGGGGGGAACCTTAAAACTCAATGTGTTTTCAATTGGAGATCATGGCACTTTCATCCCGAAATTTAGAGAAGATAAGTTTTAATTACAGTAATGAGAACCACATGGGTAATGATTGATGTGAACCTCATGTGTCCTATTACTTTATTAATCTTTTTAATTGGAGGTTAAAAGAATGCTTTATCTGCCAGTGAGGGAGAAAAGATTGGCCCCATGCTCTGGTGTACTTCTGTGACTGGAGAACCTGCCAGGGCACACAAAGTGTGTGTGCAAAGCCCAGATTCATAAGGTAAGGACCCCAAAGCTGGGGAACACTTGTTTCTAGCTAGGTATTGTGTTGCACTGACCCAGTCTAGCAAATCCAGTGCACCAGCCACCATCCTGGGCTTTCAGTTTGAATGGATCGCAGTAGCTTTGCTGGAGCCCTGAGAGTGGGGTAGGGAGCCATAATTGTTGCAACATCTGTGTGGTAAGTTCACAGCTGCAGTGAACAATGGGGGAATTTCTGGGCTAGCAGATGACTCTGAGAAGCCCAGGTGGTCCTTTGGGAGAATAGGGTCAACTCCCCAGGGAAGGAAACCCAAGTGAGATAAAAGAATGTGGTTCTTGAGCCCCAGGGGTGATAGTGAAAAAGAGAAAGGACAGAACATACCCATTTCCTAATGTCACTCTATGGGTCTACCTCAAAGCCCTAGAGCATAATCAATTAATCAATCATTCAGCAACCACTTATTAATGCCTATGTAAATCTAAAATTTAAAAATATATAAAATTCAAATTTATATAAGTATAAATTAAAAATAGGAGTCAGAAGAACTAGAAACTTAATGCATGTTATGAAACATAATGTCACTTCAGCTCTTCAGAGATGTGAGAATTTAGCTCATAGGACAATCACTATCATACCATCCTCCAGAGCCATGCTATATAGGATACTATCACCATTGAAATTCTGTAATGATGAAGTTTTAGTGCAATCCAACATTACCTCTCACCTGGACTGCTGGAATAATTTATTGGCAATCGCCTTCTTGTTTCCAGTGTCTCTCTCTCTCTCCCCTTTATAATTTATCTCTCATGTAGCCTGCTTAAGCTTCTGGTCATTTCAGTCTCTCCTCAAAAGTTTTCTGTGGCTACCCATTGCCTTTCAAATAGAGCAAAACCTCCCCAGCCTGGCATATAAGAGTGCTAAACAAATGTTTGCTGAATTTAGTTTAGTAATTTAGTTACACAAAGAAGCAGGTCATTTTTGTTGTTATAGTATCACCGGGGAGTGGGAGGGAACTGTGCCTAAGAGATACTCAGTATCACATACCTCTTTCCTGTTCTTTGCATCTTTCATTTTTCGTGTCCATTGAAAGCTATCAAACATCAGCTGACCAGGGCACAGGGCACCACGTGATGCAGTGGATAGAGTGCCCGACCTGGAGTCAGGAAGATGATTTCAGTTTCCTCCTCAGACACTTACTAGCTGTGGAACTCTGGGCAAGTCATTTAAACTGTGTTTGCCTCAACTTCTTTACCTGTTAAATGGATGTAATAATAGCACCTACCTCACATAGTTGTTGTGAGTATCAAATAATAGTTGTAAAGCACTTAGAACAATGTCTGACACATAAAGTAAGAGAGCCCTGCTCTTGGAGTCAAGAAGTCCTGGGTTCAAATCTGACTTTAGACACTTATGAGCTGTGTGATTCTGGGTAAGTCACTTAACCTCTATCTCAGTTTCCTTGACTGTGAAATGGGGGTGACAATAACACTTAGCTCCAGAGGTTGATAAAAGTTGCAAAGCTCTTACTGCAGTTCCTGCCACATAGTAGATGCTATAAGAATATCATGATTATGAATATTAATGAATCATGAAAAAGACAATTTTCAAAATCGATTGAATTCAAGTCCCTGTATATGGACTGGCTCCATTCTAGCCTTCCAGCCTCATCCCACACTACTTCCCCATTATATATCCTGCTAAATGCCATACTTGCTCTTTGCTGATGTTGTCCTACCCTTCCGCACAGCTGTGCATTTACAGATTCCATCCCCAACTTGCATGCCAGGAATCTCCAAACCTCTGACTAGCAGAATCTGTCCTCTCCATGAGGCAACTCCTGATTAGTCCCTCCACACCAGCTATAAATTTTCTCTGCCTCTTGGAGTCTCATGGCCCCTCTGTTCAGCCATCTCTTACGTACTTATCCTATCATAACTCGTATTATAGTTATTTGCATATTTTCTTGAATCCCTATGAGATTGCGAGGTCTGTGAGGTCAAGTATTGTTGCTTGTTTCATTTCCGTGCCCCCCAGTGCATAGCAAGAGTTCACTGCACATACTAAATGCTTTGTGAATTGCAATTGTTGAATTCTATTATTTCAGGTCAAGGTTGGAGAAGAAGACTGTGTTACAGAGGATTCGGGGCTCTAGGTTGACTGTGGTAAACCTGTAGTTAGATTTGTCTGTGCCAAATGGTATTTCTTTGTATAGTCGGTCGGTAAACATTTATTAAGCACTTACTGTGTGCCCAGCACTGTGCTCAATGCTAGAAATACAAAGAAAGATAAGACGGTCCCTATTTTTAGGGAGCTCACCGTCCAGAAGTGGTGAAGTAATGAAGGCAAATACTGCAGGTGCCAGGTGGCTAATGAGAGTTTTTCCACTTGGCTCATCCTAATCCATACCTGTGAAGTCACCACCCCAACCCTTACCCTCTCCTGTCTTGAATGTCACTTAGAGGCCTCCCCTGTCATTCCCACACCCTATACCCATTGTTTCATTGTTATTGTTAAGTTGTTTCAGTACCATCTGACTCTCTGTGACCCCATTTGGGGTTTTCTTGGCAGAGATACTGGAGTGATTTGTCATTTCCTTCTCCACCTCATTTTACAGATGAGGAGACTGAGACAAACAGGTGACTTGTCCAAGGTCACACAGCTAGTAAATGTCTAAGGCTGGATACGAACTCAGGAAGAAGAGTCTTCCTGACTCCAGGCTTGAGCTCTATCCACTGCACCACCTTGCTCCCCTTTCCCATTGTCCCCAATGTTCAAATCCCTTCTATATCTGGTGTCCTTCTGCATCCATGATGGCTCCCCCCACTCCAGAAAATACTGGGGCACCAGTAAAATCATAGAATATCAGAGCTGGGAGAAAGAGGAAATAGAGTCAAACTCCAAGCTCAAGTAGGAATCCTCTCTATAATTTCTCTGACAAGTGGTTATCTAACTTGGCTGGTTTTCTAAATTTTGTACATACCATGTGCCAGGCACTGTGCTGAGCACGTTGCAGATATTATTGAGCTATCGATCAAGGCAGAGCATTCTACTGGTGAACATCTCTAAATAGGGTGAGTTTTTTCTTCTATCAAGGTAAATATTTCTGTAACTGCCACCTTCTTTTATGCTGTTTTGCCCTGTGAGGCCACACAGAACAAACCTAATGTCTCGTACATATAGAATAGTCCTTTACTTATTTAAAGGAAGCCATTGTGCCTTCCCCATCTTCTCTTCTTCAGGCTAAATCTTTTCATTTTCTCAATTGATCCTCATAGTGCAGGAGTTCATAACCTAGAAGCCATGGAGACATTCGGGGGGGGGGGGCAGTGCATGAACTTGCTGGAAAAACAATTACAGCTTTATCTTCACTTACCTCTAATTGAAACTTAGCATGTCTTTCACTATTTAAAAACATTCTTCGAAGAGGTTTCACCAGACTGTCAAAGGGCTCCATGACACCAAAAATGTTGATAACCCCTGTGGTATAGTGACTTACAATCCTGTCATCACTGTGGCCACCTTTCCTTTAACAATCCCAGACTGCCAATATCCTCCCTAAAACTGGGTGCCTATAACTGAGTACAACTGCTGACATTTAATCTAAGTAGAGTTGACTCGAGGGGAATAATGATCTTCCATCATCTGGGATACTACACTCCCACAATGCAACATAAGCTCAAAGAAGCATCATGGCCCAATGGACCAAGCAAGCTAGCCTTGGCATCAGGAAGACTTAGATTCAAATCTTACCTCTAACTCATATTGGCTGAGTGTCCCTAGATACATTGCTTAACCTTCTAGTGCTAAAGAAAACTTTCTATGAGTATCAGAGTGCTTACTACTCTGCCTTAGTAAGAGGGATATCTCTAACTGGAATCCCCTATGTCAGTGAAATCATTGATCTGGTTAAAAAAAAATCACTAACTTTGGGGGGCTGTCATTCCTCATGTGCTGGCTCATTGAGTTTCCAGTCCAGCAAAACTCCAGGTCCTTTTCATATGAAATGTTATGTAGCCATTGCTACCCTTCTCCCCCATCCTGTACTTCTTGGACTCTAGTATTACACTGCAGATTTTTCTTTATTAAGTTTCATCATGTTAGATAGATTCCATCCATTATTCTACACTGTCAACATCTTTTTTGGTCTGTAGTATAATATATTTACTAACTACTAGTAACTATTAGTTAACAGTAACCACTAGTTACTCTTACTAATTTCAAGTCATCATCAAATTTGATAAGTATACCCACATGCCTCTATCATAGTAATTATGAAAAATTATACAGCGTAGTAGAAGACAGCTTGTAGTACTCTCCTAGAGACTCTCCCTCCAGATTCATCTCAACCCATCAATCACCATTCTGTACCATCAGAGTTCAAAGTCCATCTGACTCTGTCATCCAGCTTACATCTTTCTGTCTTCTCCACAGGATTATCCTTAGAAATTTTGTCACATCCCTTGCTGAAATACAGGTGTACTCTGACACACCACTGCCCAATCAGTGAAGTCACTTTGTCAAAAAAAATTATCAAGAATTTGATGAGCTGATGTTGATATATAGTGATTGCTGCTTCCCTTTCAAGCACTTAAAAGTCACCCTTTAATTAATATATTCTATAATTTTCAGAAATTGAAGTCAGGCTCACCGACCCACAATATGTAGATTTGTTCTCCACCTTGGCCTATAATTTGACATTTTGTTCCGCTTTTTGTCTTATAATTTGAAGATTTGTTCCCCTTTCTGAAAACCAATAGTATATTTGCTTATGTCCAATGCTGCAATACCTTCCATTTTCTTGGAATTATCAGAAATCACAATGTCCAATAATTATGGAACTTAATAATTATGGAACTTAAAATCTCATGCTTTTTTCTTTGAGACAGAATTATGGGCTTATTTAGCAACAGCATTGGATGGGGAATTTTGACAATGATTTGGAGTTTTATCCCTCCTTTTCTAATCCACCAAAGTACTTTCTGTCATCTAAACACCTCAAGGTTATGCTGTTCCTCTTAGCCCCACCTGGGAGTAGGGAGAGAAAAAGGTCTAGCTGGGGATCTGGCTTAGATCCAGGAGGACAATGTGGTCTGAAGAACAGTCTATAGCACCAATAGTTCTCTTAATTGAGGACTGGAAACAAATGTTAAGTCATCTGAGGCAACAGGGTCAATCCTCCCAAGATAGCAAACAGGCGAGGTGCCAGAGATGAGCACAAGGTCATCAGAGCCACAAGCGTCCGTTATCACATCGTAATGAGCAGGTAGAAGCTGGAGGCAGGAGGAGAGTTTGGAATCTGTGAGTCCAAGTGTCTGGTGGCAGTATTAGAATCTAAAAGACGCAACAGGCAAGTGCAAACTAAAGTCAATTTATTAGCTAAGAAACTGAGTATCTGCCAATCTGTGAGGAAATGCAAAAAAAAAGGTTTTGAAGGGCAGCTTATTGTGGTGGCTGGAGATTTGGATTTTAAACCACAAGACCTGAGTTCAAATCCTGCAAATGACATACACTGGCTATGTGATCCTGGGCAAATCACTTAGCATCTCAACGCCGAGGCCAGCGGTTCTTGTGCTGTGGTTGTTCAGTTGTGTCTGACTTTTTTTGACCCCATAGGGGTTTTCCTGGCAAAGATAATGGGCTGGTTTGCCCGTTCTTCCTTCAGCTTATTTTACAGATGAGGAAACTGAGGCAAAAAGAATTAAGTGACCTGGCCCTGCTCACATAGCTAGGAAGTGTCTGAGGCCAGATCTGAACCCAGTTCTTCCTGGGGGCTTTATACATTGAGTCATTTATTTAGCTGCCCGTAGGGCCAGTAATATCAAACTCAAGTAGAAATGAGGACCACTCATCCGTACATAAGGATCCCTGTGGGCCTCATATTGACTTAGTTTTAAAATGAAATACTGTTTCATTGTATTTTTTATTTAGTTAATACTTCTCAATTACATTTTAATCTGGTTTGGGCCATGGGAAAGTGTTATGGGCCTCCTACTTGACACCTCTGCTTTAGGTAATTCTTGAAAACTATACATTACAGACCTGCACTGGTAGTAGGGGTTTCCTCAGATGTGAGCTCCCTATAACACTGAAATCACAGTTTGAGTTCTTAACCCTCTTCTATTCAAAAAGGTTGATTTTTCCAATTTGATTCCTTTAATAGAGTGAACCAACCTGCTCTCCTCTGAGCCCTAGAATATGGACTAAGCCATCTTTACCTTGATATTCTCAGTGAGCTTCAGCTGAGGGCATATCCCCAGTTAGTCTTCCCTACATGGTCACCAGATGTGTTCATGAAAAGCAGATTATGGCCAAGTTATGATTATATGGATTGTATCTGGGGTCAGTCATGGAAATGGGTGACTGCATGTATCACATTTTTAGAATTATTGCTGATTACTTGACTAGCAAGATAGTTAAAGAGTTGCTTAAAGTAAACTTGAGCCCCTAAGCCCCAAAATAAAGAGATCGTATGTCAGATATAGCTGAATCTGCAAGAAAAAACAAACAAACATAATAGATGGTAAAAAAAAAAAAACCTCTGAACTAACACAAAGAGCTTAAATATTTAAAACTATTGTTCATCATTCCTGTCCCCAACCAAATACATGGACCTGCTTCAGTGTACACTAGTAAGCTTTGATGTAGTGTCTACTTGCAAGGGTTAGCCATGGCAAGTGACTCTGCCTGACACCCTCCTACCCCACCCAACAAGAAACAACAGACATTAATTCATCCCAAGTACATAAAGGAAAAGAAGAGAGAGGTACACAATGGGATTCTGAACACCCTGCTTTGTTAGGGCCCTCAGAGCCACAGGTTATATATCATGGAGCCTAAGGGAAAGGGGACTAAGGAAAGTTGGAACTAGTCCACTCCTCCCAGAGGTTATTCAGTGCAAGAGTCTAGGCCTGGCTCACCCTGATACATCTCATCATGAAGACTGAGTGAGACCATCCAATACCCCAGTCATAGCAGTCTGTGAAGCATCAGAAAAAGAAATGACTGAAGAATAAAGGGAATTCCCAAAGTCAAGTAATAGAAAATCTAAGAGAAAATTTCAAAAGATCAAGAAAAAGTCCCTAGATAGAGATCTAGCCCAGAAGGAGATAAAAATGAGAAAGGAACATGAACACACACACACACACACACACACAAAAGAATGAGGAAAACATCAAGAAGAGACCAAACCACTTTGAAAAATATTATGAGAGAAAATAAACCAATATCACCCAGTGAATGAAAGAATTCTGTGAATTTTCCAGAGATCATGGAACTACAGCATAAAACTCCATGATGGTTCAAAATGAATGGATGAATAAATGAAAAAAAAATTAAGTATTCTCTATGTACAAAACATTCTACTAAGTGCTGGGAATACAAATTAAAAGGACATTCACATTCATATAGAAGGTGTCTGGTATAAGTCAGATGGAAATGCCCAGTGGTCCTTGAAGTAAGCACCAAAGTAGATGGAAATGCAAAAGAAGGAATTTTTTAAAAATTGGATAGAAATCAATTTTCAGTGCCAAATTAAAAAGCACAACCAACAAAATATGAAAAAAAAATGAGTATATAATGAAGAAATTTCCAAAGTAGAAGTGAGAAAGAAAGAAAAAGATTTATACAATAAAAATATTGATGTGGAGAAAAAATAGGTAGAACAGAAGGAAAAGATAACAATACTAGAAGAACACATGGTATCCAAGTTAAATTACTGACCTTGAAGACAGAATACACAGAAATAATTTAGGAATCCTAGATCTCCCAGAATAATGTGACAGATTCAACAACAACAACAACAACCAAATAACAGAATTCAAGGAAAGTGTACAGAATTTCTGAATACAGAAAACAACAAAGACCAGAGAATCCCCAGGTCAACATCAGAAAAACAAAATTCCAGGCTTCAATCTCTAAGACATGTCGTGTTTACTTTTTCCCAGTTTCAATGATAAGCAATAAAATTTTAAAGTGGCCAAGAGAAAGACTTTCAATTATGAAAGGAAGACAACTGGAATAACATGGAATTATTCTGCATTCATGAGGAATCACAGAAGGAAATCAAACAGCATATTAAGGAGCTTTAGTTGCGACACAAAATGATACATCCTTCAATTCTGAACATACTCATCAATTAGAAATGATAGAGATTAACAAAAAGTGTGACATTCAAGGAATTCCTGCCTTCCCCATCACCCCTCTGCCCCCCCAAAAAAAATTCATTGCCAACAACATCAGAGAAAGAGAGATGAAGAGGTTATTTGAATTGTGAAGACAAAAAAAAAATAGAAACTCAAGAAAGGTGAAAAATACAATTATTATGAAAATATGGAAACAATTCAGGTATGTATAAACAATTTTCTAAAAAGAGAAAGTTTGATATATGGAGTAAAAGAAAGATTAAAGCTATCCTATCAAGGGATAAAAATAACTTAAGGAACTAAAGATTTAAAAGGAACTTAAAGGACAAGAAAAAGCCAAAGGGGAAGAATTGAATTAGGACCAAAAATAGATTAGAAGAGGGAAGATTATGAACCATTTGACTGTGGAAAAAAAGAAAGGGAGGCACAAACAAATAAATTAGTAAATAAAATAGAAGGATTAACACTTTAAATTAATTCACAGAAGCCTTTGCTTGCAATCTTGGAGTAGAAGCAAATGTGAAGGTTTACATTGAGTAAGGCATCTTCAGATGGATAGTAATGGTGGTTGAATAGATATGATGTTTTTCCTTGGTCTTCAAATTTAAGTCTAGAATCAGGTGATTTGGCAACTGTTTTTGTACGCGACAGGGGTAGTGTACAAAGCAAGGTGACAGACAAAAACAACTGGGAAGGGGGAATCACGAAGTTGAAGCAAAGGGAGGAAGAACAGAAAAATAGAAGGTTGATAACACAGGATGATGGTGAATGTAATTATGCCTGTGCCATTGAGGAAGTCATCACAGGCAACGCTTGTGAAGTTGTCTAAGGAGAGCCCCAAGTGTGAGAGGTCATTCAGAAAGAATGTGCGCTGCCCAATGGATTTACAGAAGACCATATTATCTGACTTCGGTCAGATGGACATAGACCTGTAAGAGTTCCATGAATATATTTAGTGAAGGGGGAAGAAGAGGGAGGGAAGAGGGAACGAGAGGAGATGAGAGGGGAGGGGAGGGGATGACACAATCAGTTTAGGCTGTCACCCACCCCTGGATTTCTAGGTTTTTGGTCCTCCATGTATGGTGGAGGCAGGGAGGTGGAGAATGTTCCCAACAGGGTATGTTTCAGTGGATGATTATGAAGTAGAATATCACCAAAACAAAATGTGAACATTTACTTGGCACTCTGTTTACTGCATAATGAACAAGAGTCATTGAGTGGCCTCCATAAGCGAATGAATGTGAAGAGGAGAAAGAGAATCCTAGTATAACACCAAACTGATAAAAAAAAAATCTTATTCAGAACGTCTATCTGTCTGTCTGTCTGTCTGTGTCTGTGTATCTATCCATCTATCTGTCTGCCTATCTATCTGTGTGTATGTATATATGTACAACACACATATATGCATATACATATATACACATATATGCACATACATATATGTATATGTACATATACATGCACACACCCCTACTAGGTGTAAAGCCCTTCGCTACCCACAGGAAATGCAAAGACAAAAATAAAACCAACCCTGACTTCTAGGCACTTTAGTAAGCAAATAAGTAAGAAAATACTTCACCAGCTATACTTTTTTACTCCCTGGACATTTCTTCCTCAGTAACCTTATGACCTAGAGACTATGCCCTAGGGGATTCAAACATTTCATCTCTGGAACTAGTGCCCTAGTGTGTCCCTGTCCAGATGTATAGATGCAGTACTTTATATTGCCCAATATTCCAGACCAACTTGACTCCAGCCATCCTTCCCTTTATTCCCTGGCATCCTTTTGCAAGCTGTCTTGCCACTGCATGGGTGTGCTCCATGTAAACCTCACCCCCAACCACCCCTACACACATACTTTCCAGTTCTGGAACTATAATCACATCAATGTCACTAATGTTACTGAAAAGAATATATCAGTCACCTCCCCTATGGCTCCACTCACCTTCACTGTAACTTTCCAAAAAAATGTCCTTCTCTGAGCAACCAGTTCTTCCCTTTCTAAGATGTCTTCTGAAGGATATTCTATAGTTTCTAGTGTCATTTCCCCATTTTCAGTGGGACAGCTAGGTGGCACAGTGGGTAGAGTGCCAGGCCTAATGTAAGAAAGACCTGAGTTCAAATCCTGCCTCGGATACTATGACCCTGGGCGAGTCACTTAATCCTGTTTGCCTCAGTTTACTCATCTGTTAAAAAAAAAGCTGGAGAAGGAAGTGGTAAACTATTCCAGTACTTTGCCAAGAAAACCTCAAAAGGGGTCACAGAGAGTGAGACACGATTGAAATAAGTCAACAACATTGGAATGATCATGTCAAAAAATAGACATAATGATATCTGTAATCCCTACCTCATAGGATTATTGTGAAGATCAAATGAAATAATGTACATCAAAACCTTAAGGTGCTACGGATGTAACGTAAGTTATTATTATTAGTGAAGTTTCACTGGGAGGAAAAAGCAGAAACTTAGTTTCTAGTCAGTTGATGACTCACACCATCCCTCCTTTCCTTCAATGGCCCCCACTTTCATCCAAGAATCATACATTTTTAAAGATGAAAAAAATGATTATGGAAGATACTACACACCCCTGAAGGGCTGCGTAATAATGATAATGCATGATAATGATAAAGATGATGATGATGATGATGATGATGACAATGACATTTATATAGTGCTCTCAGGTTTATAAAATGCTTTACATGGTATCTCTCTTGATCATCATAATAACTCTGGTGAGGTAGACATTATTATTCTAATAATTTGCAGATGAGGAAACTGAGGCTGAGAGGCTAAGTGATTTGCCCAGAATCACACAGCTAGTAAGTGTCTGAGGCTGGATTTGAACTTAGGTCCTCCTGACTCCAAGTCCACCACTGTGTCACATAGACTCTGGGATGACATAGTGAAAATGTTAGACTTGTTACCCTGGTAAACGGACGTCCCTTGCTGGCAATCTCTGAATTATTAAGTTTTTTAGATGATTAGTATTGGCATTAATGACCTTAAATGAAGCATCTGTTAGTGATGAAGAGAGTACAGCTTTAACCCTCTGGCTGCCATGGTTACTATTGCTTAAGATGGCACCCACAAGTGTCCCTTTCCATTGCCAACATGTAAAAGTGGCAGTTGTCCAAGTGTTAACAGAGGGGAACACATTCTCATCTGTCTTGGAAGAAAATATTGCTCTTCTTCTTAAGTTGCCTCAGCAATATTGGAAGAATGGGCTTGGAGTTGTTTACATAACTTTGCTCCGCTCGTGAGAAAGAGCAAGTTTTTTCATGCTGTCAGATCTGGCACTGGTTTGCTTTTATATAATTAGAAGGCTGATTTAAGTGCTGCGAAAGGCTTCCTTGGGACACAGGGTGGTTAGGACCTGCTGGGGACAAAAAAGGACACTGGACTCTTTCAAAGCAAGGGCTCTTAGCCCAGAGACCATGAATTCTCTTTAAAAAAATATTTTAATCACTGAATTTTAATACAATTGACTTCACTTGTAATCCTGTGACTTTTGTGCATTTAAAAATCTGATTCTGGCTTCACCAGACTGCCAAAGCGTCCCATGACATAGAAAAGGTTAAGAACCCCTATTTTGAAGACATGTTTCTCAGGATAGGAACTGAGACCCACCTAAAATACTTCTAATGATCTCTCTGCCTCTAGTCTTTACCGTTGCCAATCTAACCTTCACACAAGTACCAATCGTTTCCTAAATCACAGGTCTGACTATCTCACTCCCCTGTTTGATAACCTCCATTGGCTCCCTATTGCCTCTTGCAGTAGACATAAACTCTGTTTGGCATTTCAAGTGCTTCAGAAAACCCCACTTACCTTTCCTGCCATATTTCACATTGTTCCTTTTTGTACACTCAGAAGTTGAACCCAACTGGTTAAGTCCAACCGATGCTTGCTTATATCTGACATTCCATCTCCCATGTATGTGTCCTTGTATTGACTACTCCATATGTCTGGAATGCTCTCCCTCCTTAATCTCTACCTTTTAGCATCCATTATTTCTTTCAAAATTCTGATTATTCTTCCAAATAAACTTTCTTTAATTTTTTTACCAGAAGGACCATGCTTCTCTTGAAAAGAAAAATAGTTTCTAGAAATGATCAATCAACAAGCATTTATTAAGTACTTACTCTGTACCAGGCATGCACTGAAAATTAGGAGAAGCAGCTCTGGCCCTCAAAGAGCTTACACTCTACTAAAGGGATACCATAACATCACAAATCAATAAGTAAAGAATATATGCAGAATTAATGTGCAAGGATTGGAGGAAGAAAGCATAGGACAAGACCCAGTTTGTGGCCTGGGACATGACATGGAGATCTTCATTGTGTTAGCTCTCTCACCTGTACAGAATACCCTTCAAGATACAATCTGTTCTGAAAAAGTAGGGGGATGGTAGTTGTGTCATTAATGACCTTATCTGAGTAAGATCACAGTTTTATGACCCGTTATATTGATAGAAAGAGCAGCAAGTGATCCCTCGTTAAAATCTATGGCTTCTAATTCTTATTGTTATTGTTTTTTTAATATCTGTTGAGTTCTAGCCATTTGTTATGGCCCACATAATGTGGAGGGAAATAGTCTTTCCTTTTAAGTTGTGGTCTTACAGATGGAAATTGGATTAGTTTGACATGTTGATTTAAATATAGTGTCTGGGTAAATTTCTATATTCGAGTTTTCTATTTCAGTTTCATCTCTGGCTTTTGCTTTATACTCTTTACTTTCTCTATTGTTATTTCTAGAAAGAAGACGGAAAAGAACCTGCCGAAAGTACCGAATGGAAATGTGACTTTTCCACAATCAGTGGCAGGAAAAGCATTCTTTTGTCTCTCTTTACATCTGCTGTGTATTGTGGAATTGACCTCTGACTATGGTAAGTTGGTTCAAAAGTAAGGAGAATTTAATCCTTCCAATCTTTGTACTCTCTAACTCCAAGTGATCAGGGGCTGATTAATGTGTGCCCGGAATAGAAATACATGGAGAGCATCATCTATTCAAACCATACTGGTTACTTTGCATAACTGGTATTGAGACAAAAAGAAAAGAAACATCTTACATCAAAATTAGTGAAGATAATACATAAAGGGAAACTAGATCATTGGGGAGGCACATAGTAGCATGGCTTGGACCTTACTGGGAAGTCATTTGTTGGCCTGGTTCCAAGCTCAGTAAGTCAAAACTCACCTATCAGAATCCAGAGTCCCAGGGAAAGAATCTACATTTCAATGGAAAGAAGATAAGGAAGATGGCCTCACTGTCTCTGTATTGAAATCGACCCAGTTTACATAGCACAGTGAGGATATTTTTCCATAACTGAAAAAAGCCTTATGGAATAGCTCACTGAAGAAATTTGAGAATATATTTATCTTTAAAAACTCTTTGCCAATGAGAAAATCATCACCTACCTAAATGCTATAGGGAGTTCCTATAATCCTATGAAGATATAGAAGGAGTATTGCAGCTAACAGTTCTTATCCAAGGATCATGAAGGAAGGAAGGAGAGGAAGGGAACATGCATTTATTAAACACCTATTATGTGCCAGACCCAGTGCTAAGCGCTTACAAATATTATATCTCTGATCTGCACAACAATCTTGGCAAACAGGTGCTATTATCATCTTCATTTTACAATTAAAGAGAGTGAGACAGAGGTTACATGACTTGCCCAGAGTCACTCAGGTAGTAAGTGTCTGAGGCTGGATTTGAATTCAGGTCTTCCTGACTCTAGGCCCAGCACTCTATCCACTGAGGGATGTAACAACTGAGTGTATGTATACATTGAATACGTAACGCTCCGAAAAGCAGACACTGGGTCAAAACAGAGTGAGTTTAAGCAAATAGGGAGGTGGTGTGGTCAAATGATGTCTGCCCTTACATAGATGCTGGCCAGGGAGTACTGCCGCACTGCTCTCAGGATCACCTTGGGATAGGCCAAAGGGATCCAGAGTTTGACCCTGAAACTTGGATTTGGATTAGGACAGATCAGAGAATCACTGACTTTCAGAGTTGGAACAGTCTTCTGAAGCTATTTAGTCAAATTTATACCTGACCCCAAACCCCTTTTTAAGTATGCCCTAAAACCCCCCATGGGGGAAAAAAATAAGTATTCCCTCTCAGAGGGAGCTCATTTCACTTTGAAACAACTAGGTGAAATTTACTTCTTTGCAGCTTTTATGCTTTTTTTCTGCTCTCTGGAGTCAAACATAAAAAAGCCCCTATTCTAAAAGACAAATGCTCACAATCAATTTGTAAGTCTCTACCTAGTCCTTCCCCCACCCCCAAAGGCAAATTAAGCTCTTTCCAAAGGCAGCTAGATGGCTCAGTGATTAGAGCACTGGGTATGGAGTCAGAAGACATGAGTTTAAATCTAACTGCAAGAGTTTACCAGCTATGTGACCCTAAACAAGTTCTTTAACCTGTCTCTGCCTCAGTTACCCCAACTTTAAATGGGGACGATAATAGCACCCACCTCCTGGGGTTTCATGAGGTTCAAATGGGAATATATTTGTAAAGTGCTCGTCACACAACAGATATTTAATAAATTCTTGCTCCTTCACCGTCTCCTTTCTTTGCCTATTTTTTTCTTCTTGTCCCTGACTTCATTTAGATGCCAATCACGAAGTAAAATAAGTTTTGAGGATGTTTAGGCAAAGTTCCTGAAATGAGTTTTAAGGATACAAGTACCCAGTTAGGGATTTAATAGAAGTTTGTAAGAAATTCTCTAATTCCAAATCAATGGTCTATGTCAATGAGTCAATAGTCAACAAGCATTTATTAAGTGCCTATTCTATGTCAGGCATTGCTAAGTGTCGGGGATATGAAAAAAAAGGAAATGACAGTGTCTGCTCTCAAGAACCTCATGATATAGTTGGGGAGATAAGAATTAGCACTAGACAAAGGCTAATGAAAGAATAGCCTTGATCTTCTTCTGAAATATTTTGGTTTTATTGGCTTAAAGTGATATATCACGGCTCACAACTTTGTAATGAAAGATCATTGCCCTATCTTTATCAAAGAGAAATTTTGTAGTCCCTGAGCCTGACTGGGCAGAGCGAAGAGCAGCACATGGTACTGAAGAGATAAAGCCCATATGAAGCTCAGCCTCCATGAGACCATCAGTAATGCCAAGCAGAGACAATGGAAAGGAGAGTAGAGACATGACTCCTTGTCAAGATGATGTGATGCCTACTTGACAGAAGTATAATAATTAAGACCTGAGTTCAAATTAGCCCTCAGACTCTTACTAAATGTATAACCCCAGGCAAGTCACTTAACCAATGTCTACCTCAGTTTCTTCATCCATAAAAATTAGTGTAATAATAGTACCTACCTTCCAGGGTTGTTGTGAAGATAAAATCAAATAATATTTGTAAAGTGCTTTATAAACCCTAAAGCATAATATGAATATTATTATGGTTGTTATTATTATTATTAGATGCAATTCCTTTTGTACTGATTATGTCTTTCGACTGGATGACTAAAAAATTACACATCCATACACTGGTGGGGGCTTATAAGCTATTTGTAGATGGGCATCAAAACTGAGTAGCTTGTCTGGGAGCCAACATGAGGTAGGGAGAGTAAGGTTCTAACTATCTAAGTTCCAGCTTCCGTCTTATGCCTCGTAGCATCTCAAATGTCTTAAAATGTAGATTATTGAGTATGTAGACTTGTTGCCATTACTTCACAGATCTTTCACATTGGCGTTTCAATTTCATGGAATTTCTGATTCTTAACCAAAAGACGGCACAGTCACAGGGACTCTGGGACAGTACTAAATCTGTGGAGTTGGTAAAATTAAGGTTGTTGCTAACAAAAGTAAGAGGGTTTTATTCTTACTTTTTTTTTCTTTTACCCAGGTATTTTTCTTTGTATGTCCCCCCCCCCATTATATTTAGCAGTACAACTAAAAAGTGGAAAAACAGGTGTCTATGATTCTAGTTATGTATTAATGATTAAACAACTGGAAGCAGGCCCTCATGGGGTGGCAAGAAAGGCTTCCATATTCAGATTAAAGAATGAAAATCCCAGCATCCAGCCTTGGCCGCCCTTCCACTCCCTGCTTAGAAGAGTTGGCCATGAATCACAGGTATGCCCATTGGACTTGGGAAAGGTCATTCACTTTACTTAGAGCTTGGGTTAATTTTAGCATTGGTGGGAAGGAATGAAGAACAGAATAATGACCAATCCACATGTACAATGGTCATTACTGGAAGTTTTAAACTTTTAAAATTCATGCCATTCAAAGAAATCAGCAGTTTTTAAAGAGGGAACAGAGAAGGAAAACTTCCCAGCTTCTCTGTTGTGAGAAATCTGTTGCTTTCTTTGATGCTTCTTCTTCTACTCTTACCTTTTATCTCACCTATATTTCTTACCCACCTCTCCTATATATCTTTCTCTGTGTTTATAAATATACTATTACTATAACATTGTTTTGTTTTAGCCATTTTTTAGCTGTATCTGACTCTTCATGATCCCTTTTGGGGTTTTCTTGGTAGAGATACTGGAGTAGTTTGCTATTTCCTTCTTCAGCTCATTTTATAGATGAGGAACTGAAGCAGATAGTGACTTGCCCAAAGTCACAGCTATTAAATGCCTGAGGCCTAATTTGAACTCAGGTCTTCCTGACTACAGGCCTGATGCTCTATCCACTGTGCCATCTAGCTGCCCATTATATGGTTCTGAATAGGAATGGGAAAACAGGTAAGTTTAGAGATCAACACCTCCAGATATTTTTCTTTGATGGCATCAGATATCTTGGGCATAAGTAGTAAGAGTCAAACAAGCTGCCCATCTTGGACCACTGGTCAGTCTGGGGATGTCAGAATTGGTCATTAGCCATATTTTATGACACCAGAGCTGGGAGCCAATAGCAGTTTTCCTAGTAAGTGCTTCTCCCTTGCCACTGGGAACAATCACATTTCTGTACTGCACTTAAAAGGAATTTAAACAAAGAAGACATAAATTTTACATTCTTATCTACCACTTTCAAGAATGTGTGAAGAAAATAATATTTTAAAATTATTGAATTTAGACCCCATTGAGACATCAACACAATTGCCAAGAGAGCACCTTTAATTTTTTAATGTATTTATTTATTAATAGGGAAGCACACTGTCTCCACAAACCCAAAGACTGTTCCAGTGGCACAGAACAATAATGCAGAGAATCCTTCAGTTCATTAAATGGGAATGCAGAGATGGAATTACTAATTTATGTGGTTTTTAATTTCAGGTTATAAATTATACTATTCAAAAATGTAGGAGAAAAATGTGCTCTCAGAGTCTGACCACCCTCTAGGTCTGACTGGTAAGGCTCTAGCTATCTGTCTCCAGGGAGTTGAGAGGTATGGGGAGGTACCCAATTTACTGCAGATCCTCAGGAACATGTCATGAAAAAATATTATCCAAATAACACTTGGTTGCCAGGGCTGCTGTCTAGAAAAGAAATCAGTGTCCTGAAAACTTGACTGTACGCTAAGGGCATCTTCAAGAATAGAGGGAAGATCATGGAAATGTCGTTTTGGAGGGAGCTGAAAAAAGTCCATATAAGGTTGAGGGATATGAGTTCAAATCCTGCCTTTGGGGCCTTCAGTTTCTTCAAGAATAAAATGAGGGAGGGGACTGAGGTCCCCTTCCGATCCCAGATCTTTGAGCTTAGAATCCTATCACCAACCTGAAGGGGGACTAAAGGATCCTATTGTAGATTGGCTTCTCTAGTTTTATCATTCATTGCTATAATTATTGGAGGCAGTTAGGTGGTTCAGTGCATAGAGTGCTAGTCCTGGAGTCAGGAAGACCTGAATTCAAATCCAACATCACTCACTCTCTAGCTGTGTAAGTCACTTAGCCTCTGTTTGCCTAATTCACTGGAGAAGGAAATGGCAAACCATTCCAGTATCTTTGCCAAGAAAACCCCAAATGGGGTCATGAAGAGTCAGACATGACTGAACACCAAAATCTATAATTATTGTTCATTTTTCAAGTATTTCAGAGTTGAATGCTTGCCCTGGTCATTGCTAGGTAACCAAGCCCCTTTGGGGTGATTTCCTAACCTTTAAAAAGCAGAAAGTTCTTGCTTATTTTTACTTCTTTCATGATTCAGATATTGGCTGGTCTGGATTGGCCAATATCAAATAGCATTGGGAAGTGTATTCATTCCTGAAGGCCACATACTTCCAGATGATGCACCAGAAAACAATGGTAATGCACTGACCAGGAAGCAAGGATGGTATAACCAAGAAGTACCCCTCTCACCAGACATCTTTTCCCTGCAAAATTAAGTTAATCCATAACCTACTCTGTGCAAGGGAGAGGTCTCCAAAACATCCAAAACTGATCAGAGTAAACTAATCTTCTAAATGGTAAGCTCCTGGGTTGCTCTCCAATACTCCATATTACCCCACTGTTTGAAAATTGGCAAGTCTACCCAGAGAACCTCAGAGCTAAGACAGGCATAACCCATATCCATAGTCCAACCCATATCTATGCAGGAGCTCTTTCTGCAATATCCTGTATTGATGGCTATCCATCACCTCCTGGAAGACTTCCAGGGGTGGGGAACACCCTGTTGCCTGGAAAAACCTATTCACCTCTAAATGGGAGGAAGCTTTTCCTCATATCCAGTTGAAATCTGCCTAATTGCAACTTGTCCTTGACTTCTAGCTCAGTCCTTTCAGACCAAGTCAAACAAATGTATCCCTATTTTATGTGGCAGCCATTTGAACACTAGAAGACAATTACCAATTTCCACCAACCCCCCAAGATGTTTTGTTTTCTCTACCTATCCCTTCCAAAGACCCTCTTCCTTCAACTAGCCCTCTGATGGCATCATTTCAAGGACCTTCACAGTCTTGAACATCTTCCTCCTAGATATGTTACATAATGTTATTGTCCTTCCCAGTGCTGCTCCTAGAACTGAACATGGCCCTCCACCTGTAATGTGACCAGGGAGAAGGACATTGGGACAGTGCTTTTTCTCAAGTGGGGTACAACTCTAAGAATGAATTAGGAGATAGGGGTTTGTTTTTTACTTTGTTTTGTTTTGTTTTGCACTAAAACTCCCAGGGCTTTTTCTCAAGAACTGCCATCTAGCTATGTCTCCTCTATCTTGTACTTGTACAGAGGATCTTTTTAAACCCAAATTGAAGTGATATTACATTTATCCCTGTGGTATTTCATCTTACTAAATCCAACCTATCATTATAGCCTGCCCATCTGTTTGGATCCAGACTCTGCCATACAATCAGTGAACTATCCCTCTCAGCTTTATGTTATCTGTGAAGTTAATAATTATGTCTTATGTCATCTATTCTCTTGTCCAACCCATATATAATTAAGTCTAACACAAGAAGGCTAAGACAGATCCCTGGAATATTCTACTAGAGATTACTCTCCATGATGACATTCATGAATGAATGAAAAAACATTGAATAAGTGCTTACTATGTGTCAAACAAATAGAAAAGCAAGAGGGCCCCTGGTTTCAAGGAGCTCACATTCTAATAAGGAGAGATGACATAATATACGTTTTGTCTGCCTGCAAGTTGGATGGAAAGTCCCAGTGGTCCTAAGAGTGCAGTGGCAAAAAGGATGGTAATGCATCTTCTTTAGTCATTCCCATGATAAAACTATATTCATTGAATCATTTGATGGTGCCAAGGAATTTGGTCCCGAGAACTTTCTTCTCTGGGTTTTCAGTAACTGTGACTGTTCAGGAGGTGAGGTGTTTTGCACTTACGGAGATAATGGTCAGGTTTCATCCCCTCAAGATTTGCCACCCTAGATGATGGCTCTTGAGGCTGGGCTAGAAGTAGGGCTAGTGGTCTGGGGAAGATGGGAGCTGCTGTTATTCCCAGAGGCCTTGGGCTCACTTGTTCTTCAGTGACAGTTAGTCAATGATTAGTATTATTGGGGGTGGGATGGCAGGGTTCCTTTCCTAAAAGAGTTGCTCCATTACATAATGGCTATGGGATAGGGGCTCTGGATATGAAATCTGGCCAGTGTTGGGACTCTTCAGCTCAAGCTAGAGAGAGGTCTCCACTGGAGTCTGAGAGGTAGTGATAAAAATTGGGGGCAAAAGTTTGATGCACTGGCCTTTTGTGTCCTCCTCAGGAAATTTTGCTGCTTCACCTAGGTTAACTTGTCTGCTGCACTGGTGGTCAGCAGTTAATTTCTAATGACTTACTGCTCATTTGATTGAGTTATTCAAACAATTTTGAACATGCTTATTTACACTCTCACCAGTCAACATATCTTGACCAAATGAAATGATATACATACAAATAATAAAACATATATAAATTACCATTACCATCATCATCATCATCATCATCATTATCATCATTGTCGTCCATAGTATATCAATTTTTTTGAGAACCAACATGGTCTAGTAGAATGTTGAACTAAGAATCAGGAAAATTTAGACTTGAGCACTATCTCTGACACTAACTGTATGACCACGGGCAAGTCACAACTTGCCTAAGCCTCTGGTTTTTTTGTCTGTAAAATGAGAGATAAAAATGAGATTGGACCTAGCTTATAGGGTCATTGTGAAACTCAAATGAGCTAATGGATGGAAAGTGTTTTCCAAACCTTAAAGCACCACATGGATGTCAGCTATTATTACTAAATGCTTTACTGAAATCCTTGTGTACTGTGGCTAAAGAATTCCCCTCATTTGTCTGGTTAACAACATAATCCAAAAGAGGAAATGAAGTTAATTTGGGAAGATATGTTCTTTTGTTTTTCTTTATTTTTTCATTTTATATTATGAACTCAAACTGAATGAATAAAATTAGTATTTATTTCCAAATACAAAGGACAGAAAAAGAGGATTGTATGTGAAGTTATGAATCTGCATTATGGATAGCTTATTTTCCTTTTTAATTAGGTCATGCATTAAACATGTTATTTTCTAAGTTGTCCTGCTTATCTGTGTTTCCGACTGGTCTTCTGTCTGTTCTGTACATTTTAAAAATGTATCAGTGACCCGCTTTTCTTACTTTTGTTTTTCTTTTTCTTCATTTTTTAAATTTTGGTAACCCATTTCTTGGGGAGCTAGGTGGAACATCTTCCTGAGTTCACATCTGGCCTCAAACATGTACTAGCTTTGTGACCCTGGACAAGTCCCTTAATCCTATTTGCCTTAGTTTCTTCATCTGTAAAACGAGCTGGAGAAGGAAATGGAAAACCACTCCAGTATCTTTGCCAAGGATACCTCAAATAGGTTCACAGTCAGAAACAATTGAAAATAACTGGACAAAACAACAATCAGACACCACCACTTATCACACTCCCTATTTCAACTAAAACTGAAAGAGGAAAATAAAGCCTTTATTATGAGATATGAATTGTGAAATAAAAAAAAAAAACAAATCTTCACACTGTCTATCTCCAAAACGTGTGGCTCAATGTGCACCTCTCTGTCAGGAGCTTAGTAGCATTTTAATTGTAATTAGTTATTGTATTGATCTGAATTCTTACATTAGCAGTATCAAACTCAATAGAAATTGGGGACCCCTAACCATACACAAAGATTCCTGTGGGGGCGTGTTAACTTAGAAAACCACATATTAATATTTCTGTGTTTTATTATATTTTTGTTTATTTTGTTAAATATTTCCCAATTACATGGTAATCTTGTTCAGGTCACATCAAGAGTGTTGTAGACCTATGTAGCCTATGGGCCACATGTGTGACATCTCTGTCTTAAAATCTTTCAAAGCTGTTTATCCTTACAGTGTTAGTATATAAATTATTCTCTAGGTTCTGCTCATTTCACTCTGAATCAGCTCATAAAAGTTTTTGCAGGTTTATCTGAAACCATCCTTTTCATCATTTCTTACAATATAGTAATATTCCATTATAGTCATAAACCATAATTTGTTCAAGCATTCCTCCAATTGATGGGATTGACTTTGTCTGCAGTTAGTTGCCACTACAAAAGACTCACTAGGTCCTTTTCCTATTTCTTTGATCTCTTTGGAATAAAGTAAGATATGTTTTATGACCCTGTGTTGGCTTATAGTGATGGCTGGTTCCATTGCTAAATGTTCACACAGCATCCCTTGACTAATGCATTCAAGAATTGATTTTTTTCCTCTTCTCTGAGAATTAAAGTCAAGCAAACTGAAGAATCCATCTTCCCTTCTTTAAATAAAATGACACATTTGCCTCTGATATGTCTTCTGTTTTCATTTAATTCCCCAAGGTTCATAGACAGTGGTTCAGCAAATGCATTCCGATGTTGTTTTGTTGTTCTTAAAAGCTATGAATCCAATGTGTTTGATGATTTGAACTTCTTAAAGATAGCTAGTTTTCATAGGACTTACAGCTACGTTTCCTTAATGATTATCCAAGCCAATCTTCTCATTTGAAAATGGGAAAAGTAAGATCTTGAATGGTTAAGTTGCCCAGGGTCACACATAAGTTGCAGAGCCAAAATCAAAGACTACAATTCCAAATTCAATTGTTTATCCCACTATGCCATTTACCATCTCTTTGTTTTCTTTTAATTATTTTATTCTATATTTCTTTGTATGAAGATTATTCTCCTTGGTAGAGAAAACAGAAGCAAAATAAGATTCAAGTATCACTACTCTTCATTGTCCTCTATTAATGTCATAATCTTCCTGAATGTCGTTAAGTCTAGAAAAATGCATCAGATTATATCTGGCTTTCTCTTTTTTATGTATTAACAACCTCGAAAATGTTCTGCTCATCCATCCCAAGGTTCTTGCCATTTCTCTTTTGTCAACCAAATCCTCTCTATTGGTCAGAATCATATCCAGGATAGCAGGTAGCAGTTTTCCTCTTATATTACTTATTACTTATATTACTTCTCTTATATTTTAAAGAGTAAAATTATTGGTTCTCAATATTTGAATTTTGTGTCACTACTGATTAACACAGTTCTTTGAACACAGTAGACAATGAATATTGAGTTGGAACAAATATACAAATAAAAATTTTATTGCTTCTACTTTTTTTCCACAGAGAGAATACCAAACATCAAAGTAGCTGAATTCCTCCTTTCCACACCCACCCATACATTATAACACCCCTTTAACATTATTATATCTAACTTCCATCCTAGCTCTTTGATAATATTGCCAAGCTTGTCATTCATTTCCTCCTTCTGGCTGGGAGGTCTTTAGTAAATTTTAAGCATAATACTGGTCAGGTTTTTCCATCCACTGATCTTCATTCAAATGCTCCCTGGCATGGTTACCTCCCTCTGCTTCATATATTTACTCACAGTAATATATCCTCTGTTTTTCTGCACTGTTCCACTGCCCCTTTTATGTAATCTGTTGCTTTTAAATAATGCATCCCCTCCCAATGCTATAGTCTAGCCATGAATCAAATCACACTGTGTCACGGTGATGAGACCTGAGAGTTCAAATTTGCATCCTTTTGTTGAGCTCTCTAACTCACTTTTCTTATTACCCACACCAAGGCCCAGGTCTTTCCATACTGACCCTTTGTTCAATAAGCTCTAGTGATTCCCTGTGAGAGGCCTCTGTGGCCTCTCAGATTAAAAAAAATTATAATAACAGCTCTGTTTGGCATTTAAAGTCCTTCACAACCTAATTCCAAGTTATCTTTCCAGCCTGTATAATATAATATGTATAATTTCCAGATGTATAGTAATATATCATTCCCATTACACTCCCTGGTTCAAATAAATTGGCCTGTGTATTCTTCCTCACATGGACTACTATTTTTTTTTCTTTTCCTACATTGCCCCAACCCTGAAATTCACTCTCTTCTTACCTCTAACTCTTACTATCCCTAATTTCTTTCAAAGATCAGTTCAAGTACCCTGCCTACCTGGTCCACTTCACCTCTCCACATACACACAATTGCCTTGCAATTAATTTGCATATACTTTGCATTTACTTATACTGCCTTATACTTATACTGCCTTCCTCAATAGAATGTAATCCCCTTGAGGGCAGGAAATTTTTTTTTCATTTTTATATTTGCATCCCTAGGACCCAGTGTAGTTATTGGCACATAGCAGTCACTCAATAAATGTTTGTTGGTTGCTTGATACTTTGTAAATTTGCACAAAGACATCTGAGGTCTTATATCCTATTACACCTTCTCTTCTTAGATATAGTCTCAATCTTTCCCATTGATTAGTATTCTTCCAGTGTCATACCTTACTGCTTCTCTTTGTGGCATCTAATCTTGTAAATGGGCATAGGCAATTTTCTCTTTTCTCTTTGACTTTCAGCAAAAAGTTGAAGAAATCACCCGGGATTTAAAATTAGCTTAGACTTTATCTCTCCTACTTGCTCCCTGAATAACCTTTATCTACTCACACCTTACTGGTCCTCAGTTTACTCATTTGTCAAATAAGAGGGTTGGCTTAGGTGATTTCTCAGATCTTTTCCATTTTGAAATCTATATTCTTATGACCTTGACCTTTCTTAATCAGATTTACAAGTATTATTTTAAACATAGGCTCTGTTATATATGTTACTTTTATAAACGTCACATTCTCCATGTATAACATGAGGTAGAGATACATGGTTTTGAAGGAATCTGTTGGAATAAAATATTGAGGCTTATGATAAACTTGGACTGATCCCTGCTTGTCTGGTGCTTCAGGTTGAGAATTGAAATGAAATGAGACACTCACGGGTCAAAGAGTTAACAAGTTGAGGTTCGCTTAGCCATAGTAGAAAGGATACTCAACCAGGCTATACCATTTATCTTGGGTAGGCCACCCTCTCTCCTTCTCCATACACAGATCTAGGAAGCAAGGCAAGGTGTGATAACTCTCAGGCCATGGGACACCTGCCAAGTCTGGGAGCTACCACTTTACATGAGCAGGCCTCTTTTACACCCTTAGGTAACCAAGAAGTAAGTATTGGTCCTCTTAGTCGATCAAATCTTGAGGATTATTTTAATACCTTTTAAAGAAAACTGGCCTAAGCTGCATGGGGTGGGTTCTTATGAAAAGCTAGTGAAATTTTACATGGCAGGGATTCTGGTAGATAATATTGCTCCTACTACAAAGCCTATTCATAAAAATGCTTTGAAGAACTACATCAATGTATAATTACAAATTATCCCTCTTACTGCCCTCTGCAGGGGGCAGCCATTGGTTTGGTTTGATTACCGTCCTTCATTCTCAAAGAGGACCGAAATGACATCACCATGTTAGAGTCAAGTTATAGTGTGTCTGGCTGTGGTTGACCAGCCCAATACGAGCTCAGAATGCTCTACCACAGGTCAGACACAAATAGTCCATATGAACATTTGGGGAGGACTCTCTAAATCTGTGAATCTCACATTTCTTTTGAGCTCTTTCAATTCTGCTTTGCTCATAACACAGTTTAAAAGTTCACAACCAAGAACTCACCCATTCATTTATCCATTCATTTGCACATATAAGAGTGGGGATCAATGGAGGTAATCAATCAATCATCCAATCACCCCACTTTAAACATCAAATGTTATGTACTAACTAGGTTGACTACCTCTGTTGAGTCAATCAAAGACTTTAAACTAATTGTGAAAAATCCTTGATCAATTTAGAAGTCTTTGAAAGCCATTGGATGAAAAGGAGTGACATTACATGGGAAGTATATTTCAGTTTTCCCTGTGGAGCTTGTAAAGAGTCAGAAAGTTAGTTTGGAATCAAGCATTAGTGCTTCTGACAGTTTTAGTGACGAAAGCCATTCTAGTCAAGACTTTGAGAAGGAATCATTTAGGGAAGCAGGAGAGAATCCTCCACCTCAGATTCATCCTCAGTGGTACTCTCTGCTCCCAAACCCCCCCATACCTTGATCAGGTGAGGACTTTGTGAACATCAAAGGGTTGAAGGATTTGTACCTTTTAATCAGTGCCCTAGGAAGAACAGTAACTGGTGGCAGGGTCTGCACCAGGAGCCAAGGACAAATTAGCACACTGAGGAAAGATAGCTTAATAACTTTACAAGGAGCCCAGAAAAAAAAATAAAGCTACAGTGTACCTAAGGGAAACTTCTAAAGCCATTACCCCTCTGCCACACATGATCTCTAAGCCTGAGTCCACTTTCCCCTGGATTCTATATGTACTAGCAGGACAGTGTGTCATAGACATTTAAGGGAATATTTGTACCAGCTTTTCCTATTATATATAACCTTTAGTAAATATCCTTTTCTAATCCAGTTGACTAATTGATATCAATGGATACTAAATAGGGGTAGCACACCAGCAGGGGCTTATGGGCTATAGTGTTAGAAACTCCCTATAAGTCCCTCCAGGCTATCCCTAGATCCTCGAAGAACAAAAGTAATAGCCACTTTCTGGGGACCGAACCTGTAAAGGTTGAGATAAATGCCCCAGAGCTTGTGCAACGCACATTTATTGAGTGCTTATTGTGAACAAGGCACAAGGCTGAAGAATAGAAATACAAAGAAGTAGAGACATGATTCCTCCATGTCAAGAGCTTATCATCTATTTGGGTAACCATAGGCTGTGTACAAGTAACTAAAATGCAAAGATATCTAGTCAATGGCATGATTAATATAAATGATGGAGAAATCGCTTCAAGTGAGAGGGGACCAAGGAAGAACATGAGGTAATTATACCTTGATTTATCATTATTATTATTATTAAGAATCTTACATAAGGTTTTCAATTATGTTATATTTCATCATAAACAATAAACTACAAAGAACCATACCAATTGATGATTATTGTTAGTACGTATCAAAAATAAGAATATCCATACCTCAAATAATGTTCAGATGAAGTCTATTTATTCTTAAAAATTCACTAGGTAAGTGAAAAAAGCCAAAAAAAAAAAAAGAAAAGAGTCAAAAATTGAGTGAAACTTTTTGAAGGCAGCTTTGAAGAGTGAAAAGAGCACTGGATTTGAAATCAGAAGAATTTGGTTCAAATCCCAGCCCCACCACTTAGAGCCTGTTTGATGCTGCCCAGGTTATCAGGGTCATTGATTCTCTGGTTCATCTTTTACAAAATGAGAGAGTTTTAGATTATTGCTAAGGTCCCTTCAAGCTGTGAATCTATAATCATTTTATCTCAAATGGAAACTTTAAGAGGAGAAAGGAATTGCAAATGATCGTGTCTGTCACTCTCCCGTCTTTAAAGGGGAAGAGCAACCTTCCATATTTACATGTATATATATTTTTCATTATAGTGGGGAAGATTCAAATTTCCACCTCCAGTGAAGAACAATGGGAGTCTTTATTTATGTAATGAGAAATTGACTCCATTTGATTCTACAATGCTAGAATTCTCACTATCATTGTGACTTTTAGGAACTAACTGGCACTAATTCAATTTTCCCATGCCCCATTTCTGGCTTTCTTTTTGACAGCATCTTCCTTGTTCTTCAATCAATGCTCCAATTACAAAGAGATATGGGAGGTGAGAGTGAAACAACCAGCCTCCATGCCCTTTCTCTCTTCTTGCATCTTTGAATTTGGTACACTTTCTGGGGATTTATTTATGTAGTCTTTCCAGTAGGTAGTTGAGAAGACATTCTCACTTGCCATCATGACCTGGCTTTAACCTAACTTTCAAGGCTTTCTTCAAACAAACTGGCTTGCTTACCCACCTTCACACATAAAATTCTATCTCCCACTGCTATACCTTTACATTTGTCATCCCCTATGCCTGGTATGCACTTCCTCTTAGAATCCCTAGCTCCTTTCAAAGCTCAGGTTAAGCAATCACCTCTAAAATGAGGGCTCTTCTGATTTCCTCCCCCAACTGTTAGTATCTCCCCACTCAAATGACCTTGTGTTTGTGGTATACATACTTATCTTATATAAATTTAGTTGTGCATATGTTTTCTCCCTTAATAGAATGTAAACTCTATGAGGGCAAGAGCTGTTTCCTTTTCATCTTTGTACCTCCTATGCCTATCATAGAGCAGGAACATAAAAACTTTGTTACACAGCTAGGTCCCAATTAGTATAAATAATGAATTCCACAAAGTGGTCATATTATTTGAATTTGCTCTATGTATTTCTGTTGAACTGCAACCAATTGCCCTACTTATACAGTCATAACTTCAAATAGTATGAATTCAAATACATAAGACCACTATATGGGATTCTTTATTCACACTAATGAAAACCTAGCTGTAAATGTGAGTCAATTGATTAATTGATTGCCCTTTCAGAGTTATGATTTATCCTTATAAAATGTTGCTTTGGGGTTTTATTTTGTTTTTGCCACTTGATCTTACCATTACTGCATAGTTTTTCTGTTGACTTGAGGCTGGTCATGGAGCACCTAACCCTTGACTTTTCCTAAAGACTATTAGGGATTTGATGTGTGGAGGAAGGAGCAGGGGGTGGGTGGTTCCTGGACTTAACTATCCTCAATTCAAGTGATCTTTTACCCTATTTAAGCAAATGACCCATATTGTATTTGAAACTTATCTTTATAGAAATTATTGACTGAAGGAAAACATAGGATTGCTTAAAATGGCAAGTGATAAATGAAATGAATGTGTCAATTATCAGATATAAATAATAAGAGCTAGTTTTTATATAGTGTTTTAAAGTGTGCAAAGTGTTTGACAAATATTATCTCATCTGATCCTTGCATATACTTTTCATTATTGGCCTGGCTCTGTACTGTTCTAATTCTGCCAGTGGTGGAATGGTGAGTGGGGTATAATGCCAATATATTTTTTTTCTGGTCAATATAATTGTTAAGACACTTTTCGTATGAAAAATAGATTCTGCTAATAGGGAGAGAAGCCAGGAAACAAGGTAAGCTCTACTGAGACAAGTTATACAGCTGGTTTTCTTAAAATGTTTTTTGGGTACAAAAAAGTCCAGGATTAATAAGAAAATAAATGATTTATAACCCATGAGTTTTTGTGTGAAAGGTATTGCATTTTTAGTAAGTAATTGACTGTATATGCAGTGTATGCAATGTGTTAAGTGTGTGCCTTGTTGATATAGATTCTAGGTAGTTATTAGTTGTAAAAATCTGCCAGTCATACAAGCAGTGCTCAGAACCATTTCTCTCTCATGACAGTTACCAGAGAGGATTGTTTTCAGAGGATTGCTTTTGCCCTTCATTTGTGTCCCACAAAGTCCACTTTTCTTGCCAGAGATGTATTCTTGATTTGACTTTTCCATCACTGTTCTTTTCTTTTTCCTCTCTTGCTCACAAGATTTATTCTAAAAGTAGAACTTGGAGGACCCATCTCACTCCCAGCTCATGGGATGGTTTCCCCAGAAACTGCTCCCCAGGTTGAAAGCACTAGGTGGGTCTATATCCACTAAAACCACAGCTTATGAGTCCCTACCAAAGTTTTTAACTTGCAGTCATCCAGAAGACACAGTTAGTTGAGGTAACTAGATGGCTCAGGAGTTGGTGTTGGACTTTAAGTTAGAAAAACCTGACTTGAAATCCTAACTCAGATACTTACTATGCATGTGACCCCCCTATGTGAGTAACCTAACTTTTGTTAGTCTGTTTCATCATCTGTAAAATAGGGATGATGATAACAGCCCTAAACAGGGTTATTATGAGGATCAATTTAGATTACATTAGATACATTAGATTAGATTACATCTTTTCAAACCTTAAAGCACTATAAAAATGCTTCTTCTTCTTCTTGTTATTTCAGAACAAAACATTTAATAAAATAGTGAGGTGAGAAAAGTACAGTAGCAGTAAAATATTTTACCCTTAAACCTAGGGCACCCTCTCCAACAAACACACACACCACCAGTAGGCAAAATGATGTGATGAGGCACCCTAAAGAAGTAGCCACATGTATAGGGTAACTCATACCTCTGATGTTCTAGGGCCACTGAAATCTTTGGGTTCAGTCATCAACTTGGCCTCAACTGGACTATTAGCCTGTGTGCAATGTTGCTCTGCTGGTCTTCATTTTACATATGGTCCTCCCCGGATGCTGTTCAGTTAGACATGAGGTCTTGGCTAGGCATTATCACACATCGCCCCACTGCTCACATAGCTATTTAGCTTCTCTCTTCTCTAAGCTTCTGGCTTCACTTGAAATTCTTGCTTATAGGACTATTTTCTTACTCTAATGAAGAGTGGGCTCTGTGAACTTTTTATATGTGTGGATATGCTATGGTTTTCCAAAGTTAAAGGCTTTTTTACAGTTATTTTAGAAAAGTGGCTTCCATGAGATGGACCAAAAAAAAGTCTCCCTTGAGAAGAAAAAAAAAATCTTCTTAGCCACCTCCCACCCCCAAGTGCCAGAGAGTGGCAAGCCTTCAGAGTCTTTTTTGACTATTGAATCATTATTCTTCATTAGGAGATTCTTTCACCAATTACTCTCCATACCCCCATGTTGAGCTTCCCAGAATATAGGATAGGGTTCTCCTAGCTAGCAAATGCCCTCTGTTTCCATCTTTTCTTCAGACTAAATTTTCTGGTTCATTGCACATCTCCTCTCAGAGATCTTACCTTAGCTCATGTTGAAGATTTCCTATGCCTCCAAGCTTAAAAGCTATAGCTGGCCACTATCTATATTAGCACTCTTAATCAATTTTAATTGATCAATAAAATCAAAGTACCTACTATGCACCAGTTACTACACTAAACTCTGAGAATATGGAAAGAAGCAAAGACAGTCTCTGACTTCACGGAGTTTACAATCTAACAGGGAGAGAGCATGCAAATAAATATATGCAAAGTAAGCTATCTACTGGATAAATAGGAAATAACAGAGGGAAGGCACTAGAAAGTAGGATTTTAATTGGGACTTACAGTATGAGCAGAGAGGAAAAGTATTCCAGGCATGGGGGATAGTCAGACAAAAATGACTGGAACTGAGAGATGGAGTGTCTCACTTGTGGAAGAGCAAGGAGTCCAGTGTCACTGGATCAAAGAGTACATATGTGGCTAGGAGTAAGGTGTAAAAAGACTAGAAAGGTGAGAGGGAGCTAGTTTAGGGAGGACTTTGAGTTCTAAACAGAGAATTTTGTTTTTAATCCTGGAGGCAATAGGGAGCCACTGGAGTTTATTGAGTATGGGGTGAGAGGGGTGACATGATTAAACCTGTAAATTAGGAAAATCGCTTTGGTTGCAAAATGGAGGATGGACTGGAGTAAGAAGACACTTGAAGAATGCAATCAACAGACTATTCAAATAATTCAAGCATGAGATGAGGAGGACCTTCACTACAATGGTAACAATGTCAGAGGAGAGAACGGGCAATATTTGAGAGATGTTTCAAAGGTGTAATCGACAGGACTTGGCAAGATATTAGATATAAAAGTTGAGAAATAGTGAAGAATCCAAGATGACATTTATGTTGTGAGTCTGAAGGACTGGGATGGTGGTGTTTGTACTCTGTAGGAATGGTGAAGATGGGAGGTGGAAGGTGTGGGGAGAAGGATAATGAGTTATATTTTAGACCCATTAAGTTTAAGATATCTACTAGAGAGGAGACAGAGCCAAGATGGCAGAGAAAAGGCAGGGATTTGCCTGAGCTCTCCCAAATTTCCCTCAAATAACTTTAAATAATGCCTCAATATCAGTTCTGGAGCAGAAGAACCTATAAAAGGATGGAGTGAAACAGTTTTCCAACCCAAGACAACTTAGAAGGTTGGCAGGAAAGGTCTGTCGCACCAAGGTGAGAGTGGAACACAGTCCAGCCTGGAATGCTTCAGTGCAATCTGGACCCCCGCAAACCAGCAAATAGGTCTTATGGATGATTAGATCAACAAAGGCAACAGTGGCTTCCAGGACTCTCAACCCACAGGTGGTAAGGAGGTTGGACAAATGGTCAGAAGGAGATTATAGGGGTCCCTTTACTTGCACTGGATACAGGACTCTTTTGCATTATCCATATATGGATTCAGGTTGCAGTCCTGGTTCACAGTCCCAGGGCAAGGAGTAGCATTAGCACCAGAACTTGAGGCTTCAGGGGAGCAAGAACTCTGGTCACAGTTCAGGGGCAGAAAAGGGTGCTTGTGATTGCTCACCTACCATAAAACAGGCCAGGAGTGTAGTAAAAACATCTTTCCTTAGATCATCCTACCTTGAAAGAACTGAAAAATTACAGGCCCCCAGAACTAGCTCTGAAAAAAGCTGCACAAAAAACCTGAAGTTTGGGAAAGTGCCCCCTCCACTCCAGAAGAATAGCCTAACTTTAAAATCAAGTTAAAAGTCAAGAATTGGTTGGGAAAATGAACAAACAATAATAAAAGAACCTGACCATAGAAAGTTACTATGGTGACAGGGAAAACTAAAACATAAACAGAAGAAAACAAAAAAGTCAAAACTGCTACATCCAAAGTCTCAAAGAAAAATATGAATTTGTCTCAAGCCCCCAAAACAAATTCCTCAAAGAGCTCAGAAAGCATTTTGAAAATCAAATAGGAGAGGTAGAGGAAAAATTGGAAAAAGAAATGGGAGTGATGCAAGAAAATCATGAAAAAAAAGAGTGAATAGCTTGGTAAATGAGGTACAAAAAAAAATTGGAGAAAATTAAAAACAGAATAGACCAAATGGTAAAATAGGCACAAAAATCAACTGAAGAAAAGAACCCCTTAAAATAGAATTGATCAAATGGAAAAGGAGGTGCAAAAGCTTTCTGAAGAAAATAATATCTTAAAAATTAGAATTGGGCTAGCGGAAGCTAATGACTCCACAAGACATCGAGGAACAACCAAAATCAAAAGAATGAAAAAAAAAACAGAAGAAAATGTGGAATAACGTTGGAAAAACAATTGACCTGGAAAAGTGATTGAGGAGAGATTATTTAAGAATTATTGTACTATCTGAAAGCCATGATCAAAAGAAGAGCCTAGACATCATATTTTAAGAAATCATCAAGGAAAACTGCCCTAATATTCTAGAACCAGAGGGTAAAACAGAAATTGAAAAAATCCACTGATCACCTGAAAGAGATCCCCAAAATGAAAACTTCTAGCCAAATTCCAGAGCTCTCAGGTCAGGAAGAAAATATTGCAAACAGCCAGAAAGAAACAATTCAAATATTGTGGAGCCACAGTCAGGATAGCACAAGATTTAGCAGTTTCTACATTAAAGGAATGAAGGAATTGGAATATGATATTCCAGAGAGCAAAGGAGATAGGATTGCAACCAAGAATCACTTACCTAATAAAACTGAATATCATTCTTTGGCGGCGGGGGAGGGATGGGGAGAATTGACATTTAATGGAATAGGGGACTTTCAAACATTCTTGATGAAAAGAAGAGCTTGGGGCAGCTAGGTGGCAGAGTGGATAGAGCACTGGCCCTGAAATCAGGAGGACTTGAGTTCAAATCCAGCTTGAGACCAAATACTTGACACTTACTAGCTGTGTGACCCTGGGCAAGTCACTTAACCCCATTGCCTAGACAAAAAAAAAAAAAGAAAGAAAAGAAGAAGAAAAGACCAGAGCTAATCAGATACAAGACTCAAGAGAAGCATAAAAAGGTAAACAAGAAAGACAAATCATAAGGGATTCAATAAGTTAAATTGTTTACATTCCTACATGAAAAGATAATACTTGTAACTCCTAAGAATTTTCTTAGTATTAGGGCACTTAAAAGGAGTATACATACACAGAGCAAACAGAGGGTATGTGTTGAATATGATGGGATGATATCTAAAAAAATAAAATTAAGGGATGAGAAAGAGGAATGCCCTGGGAGAAGAGGAAAGGAAAGGTAGAATGGGGTAAATTAGCTCACATAAAAGATGCTCAAAGTAACTTTTACAGCAGAGGGGAAGATGGGGGAGGTAAGGAAGTAAATAGCCTTACTCTCATCAAATTAGGTTCAAAAAGGGGGCAACATATACACTTAGTTGGGCATAGAAAAGTATCTTAACTTATAGGAAATGAGAAAAATAAAGGGATAAAATAAAGGGGAGGTGTTAATAAAAGGGAGGGAAGATTGGGGGATATGGTAGTCAGAAGCAGAACACTTTTGAGGACAGACAGGGCGAAAGGAAAGAGAGTGGGATAAACTGAGGTGGGGAAATAGAATGGAGAGAAATACACAGTAATCATAACTGTGAAAAAAAATTTACAGCAAGTTTCTCTGATAAAGGCCTAATTTCTCAAATATATAGAGAAGTGAATCAAATTTATAAAAAATAAGAGTCATTCCCCAATTGAAAAATTGTCAAAGGATACGAACAGGCAGTTTTCAGACAAAGTAATCAAAGCTATCTATAGTCATATGAAAAAAATGCTTTAAATCACTATGGAATAGAGAAAGGCAAATTAAAAGAACTTAGAGACACCAACTTATATCTATCATATTGGCTAAAATGACAGAAAAGGAAAGTGACAAATGTTGAAGGGGATGTGGGAAAATTGAAGCACTAATAATGCACTGCTGGTGGAGTTGTGAACTGATCCAATTTTTCTGGAGATCAATTTGGAACTATGCACCAAGGTTATGACCATTGTTGTGTGTTATTTAATCGGGTGAAAGAATAGATAATGGGAAGAGAGAAGGCTAAGGAATAGAGTTGTTAAAGTGTTTGAGAGAGAGTCATATTGAAATCATCTGGTATGAGGGCAGGAGTTGAGGAGGAGGGAAAAATTGTGAGTCATGTATCAGACTCATCGAGAAAGAAGTGGAGTGGCCTGGGGGTGGGGGTCTACAGACAACAGCTACCAGAATTTTGATTAGGTGATAGATGAACCTCAAAGGAATAGAGGTTACTAAATCATGGGGGGAAGAAAGAGAATCTGAAAGTAGCAATGGGGAACATATAGTCACTAACAGTCCAGTATCAACTTCCAGACCAGGAAAATGGCAAAACAGTCATTTTCTCCCATGCTCATTTAATTTTTTCACCTTCTGTAAAAGGAGTTATCACCAGGTATGAAAGCTAAAGTCAAATCCACAGGACAAACAAGAGTGAAGTCTCCTATAGAGACCCTGCCCATACATGCCAACCCCTATACATCATTTGCCCCTAAACAAGTTACAGACACAGACTCTGTCGGAATACATGAAAAGGAAAGGATGGTGCTGAAAATGTGCTCCCCTCTGAAAAAATTTTAATTTTGGGACCACAAAAGCAGCAGAAACTCTGCCCAAAATATACTTTACACTCTTTCCATACCCTGCAAAAAGCACAAGCAAATGAAATAGTCTTAAAAGTAAATAGAATATTGAAATTCTAAACCATGTACAGTGTCAAAGAATGAATCATAGAAACAATAATTATGTGGAAGACAATCATGGTGAGAGCATAAAATTTTGGCAGCTAACAGAATCCTCAGAGGAAAAAATTATGTCTATAAAATTATACATTATCAAAAAATGACAAAGAAATATTTCACAAAATGAATATGAATTTTTAAAAATTGGGAAACTAAGAAATAAATCCAAAAGAAGCACAATAGAGGAAATCTTATAAATTAAGAGAGAAATAGATAAATTGGAAACTAAAAGTACCTGAAGACAGAAACATACAACTAAAAGCTGGTTCTTTGGGGGGAAAATAATTTAAAATGATGTTAACAAAAACTTTAAATTGATTGAAAGGGGAGAAAAATTAAATATATAAAATTTTAAATGAACAAAGTGAAATAGAGAAGAAATAAAAAAAGAATTATTGTCATTGAGCGCAATTGTATGCCAAAACAAGACTGAGAATTCAAAAGAAACAGAAGATTTTATATAAAAATGTAAAATACCAAAATTTATAGGACATAAAATACAGATCTTTATAATGCAACACCAGAAAAACAGTCTAAAAGACTTTCCAAAACAGGTACAGGGGCACCCTATTCAAGATGGATTTACAAAACAATCCTATCAGTCTTTTAAGGAATAATTAATTCCTATATTAAACAAATTATTCTTAAAAATTGAAAAGGAAAACTTTCTACCAAAGTCCATCTATGAGATATATGTAGTGCTAATACTTAAACCAGGGAAGGATAAAGCTAAGAAAGAGAACTGTTGATAATATTGGTTAATGAATGTTGATTCGTGTATTTAAATAAAAGCATGACAAAAAGAATAAAGAAAAAAATTCCTTCAAATTCATTCATTATGAATAAGTTTGATTTATACTAGGGATGTAAGTGTGATTTAATATTAGGAAAACAATTAAGATAACCATTAAAAACAAAAATATCCAAAACCACATCATTATATCAACAGAAGTAGAAAAAAAAACTTTTGATAAAGTACAAACTCATTTATGCTTTTAAAAAAAGTTAGGAAGAATAGGCATAGAAGAATGTTTTTTAAAATATCTATCTAAAATCAAATGCTCGTATTACGTATGAATGGAGCAACATTGTAAACTCTTCCCCCACCACTGTCCTCACCCCTAAATCAGGAAATAAGAAAGGATACCCCTTTCCCTGATGTTATTTGACATGGTTCTATTTGATATGGTTCCAAATTAAAGGTATAAAAATAGGTAAAAAGACAAAACTGTCCCTATATGCTTATTTAGAAAATCCCAAGAAATCACCAAATAACTGAGACAATTAAAAAAGACATTAAAAAAGACATTAAAGTAAAAAAGACATTACAAAATACATTCACAAAAATCAATAACATTTCTATATATATATCGCAATAACAACATCTAGGTAGGAATGGAAAAGGAAGTCTGATCCAAAATAACCAGAAAATTTATAATATACCTGAGATTCAATCTATCAAAGCACAATCAACTGCCAACTGTCCTTTAAAGATTTTTTTTTTAAAGAATAACTTAAATAGAAGGATATTCAGTGTTCATGGCTGGGCATGTTATGTCATAAAAATGTCAATAACTACCAAAATAAATTTATAGATATGGTGCAATCCCAATCAAAATATAAAGGGGATACATTTAAAAAATTAGAAGACAAAATATTTTTAAAATTTATTTGGATTAACAAACTAGGTAGAATATCAAAGGACATGATGGGGGGATAGGAATAAAAGAGTATTGACACTTTCAGACTTCAAACTATATTTTAACATGGTCATTTTCAAAACTATTTAACACTTTAAAAATAGAAAAGTTGAACGATGGAAAAGATGAGACAAAGAGTCAGAAATCATTGAATTCAGTAATCCTAGAAAGGATGCCCTCACTGACCATCAATCAACATCTATCAGAGATTAATATGAGCCAAGCACTGTGTTTCTATGAAAAGGTATGAGAATAAGAATCATAGCTAACATTTGTATAGCTTAAAGTTTTCAAATATCTCAATCTATTATCTCATTTAATTATCACAACAACCACCCTGTGAAGAAGATAGTACATGATACCCATTTGACAAATGAGGAAACTGAAAGTTCAAGTGACTTGCCCAAAGTCATACTACCAAGTGTCTGAGGGAATATTGGAACTCAGATCTCCCTAGCTCCATATCCAGTACTCTACTATGCACTTAGCTGCCTTGTCATCCTGTAGAAAGGTCTCCCCCCAAGATCCCATTCTCTTCATTTATGATAGTCTGCCCCAAACATTATTTGAAGAGGGGACCCAGCAACACTCCATTCCACTCCAAATTCCATTCTCTGGACTTCCTTTCCCCTCCTCCCCAACTGTCTTGTCCATCTTGCATTCTTCCTTCTCATCCTCCCATTCTAATTCCTCTTTCTTTATTATTTTCATCCAATAAAATGTAAACTGCTTGAGGTCAAGCATTGTAGTTCTTTGGGCAGTTCGTGGCACATAGCAAGCTCTTTTCAAACACATTATATTTCAATCTGGAAAGATAGTTTGGGAAAGACAGTAAACTGTGAAGAACTTTAAAATATATTTTATCCTAGAAGCAATAGCAAGCTATTGGAATTTAATGGATATGGGGTATAATGTGATCAGATCCATATCACAGGAAAATCACTTTGGTAGCTGTTCAGAGGATGGACTGGAATGGGGAGAGCAAAGAGACTAATTAGGAGATCATTGCAATAGTCTAGATGGCAGGTCCTTAGGTGCTCAGTGGCAGGAAGAGTAGAGAAAACCAGTGATATGTGAGAGATGTTATGGATGTAAAAATAGCAAGATTTGACAACAGATTGGATATGTTGGGTGAGGAAGAGTCAAGGATAACAGTGAGGATGCCATCCTGGGACTCTGGAAGAACGGCCATATCTTGACAGAAATACAGAGGTTTGTAAGATACATCATTTTGTGGCTCTCATACCATACTTGAAATTAGGAAACCTGAGTATGAGTTCCAGTTTAGATGCTTACTAGCTGCATGATCATGGACAAATTGTTGAATCTCTCCATTTCCTTATTTGTAAAATGGGTCTAACCCATACCCTACCTATCTGAAAGTAGCATTAAGACAAAAGTACCTTGTAAACCTTAAAATGCTGAGTCAGGGAGAGTCGTTACCATAATCTGGTGTGTTCTACTACTAAGATACATTAAAATTGTTTTTCTTTCCTTCTTGGGCTTATGGTATCATATAATTCTCAACTTTCGCAGGTGGCAGGGAAAGAATGAGAATGAAATTATTTCATAGGGCAAATTTGTTTTCTCCCCCACAAGGAAATAACTGAGTAAGGGATTGTAAGAGGTAAAAGAATTGTCCCTTGAACAAATAATTATAGTAGTTTTTCTTTTACATAAGAACTCCCTAATGTGAATATTAATCATAGTTAACGTTTATTAAACCCACACAGTATGCTAGGCATTGTAACAAACTTACTGAAGATATAGTCCCTGTTTTCAGTGTCTTTATGTATTAAAAATACAGGGAAGAATATTTTCAGAAAATAAGCAGGATTAAGCTGTTCTGTGTGTGTGTGTGTGTGTGTGTGAGACTAAGGGATGTTGGTTTTGAATTTCCAACAGGGAGTGGAAGGTGTTTTATCTTGGTTGTTGCCTGGTTTGGTTCTTACCTCCCTTGGCTCATTGATCTGCCAAAGGTGGCTGAAAATAGATTTTCCAGAAAAGGCTTAAATGAAGTGACAGGTTTGTGTAGGGCTATAACAAGACCTAAAATGCCTCCTGCTTCTAGCTTCGCACTTGAGCCTTAGCTCAGGGTTTTGGGTATATTTGGGGTTTTTTTTTTGGTTACTTGAATTTTGTCCAATGCAATGGAAAGATGATCATGTTTGGAGTCAAGGGGCCCTGGGTTCAAATCCCTCTCTGCCATTTACTACCTGTGTGACCAAAGCCAAGTCATTTCAAGTCCCTGGGCCTAGCACTCCACATTTATAAAATGTGGGGGTTAAACTAGATGACCATTTGCACTCAAAATCTGTCATTCCATGATCCTCCTCTAAAAACAGATTTCATGAAATATATGTCGTGACAATCTCTACCTTTTGCATTCAAAATTTTGAGATGAGCCCCTAACTTCTGTTCCTTCTGGCTAAGAGGAAAAATCAGAATGAAAGGGTCTGGAAAATGCTCTCCAAAAAACAGAGTTTGGAAATCAAATGTTGTCTTGACTTCTAGTAACTCAGTAAGCCTAGATTATTTCTGATACAAGAAGCCTATTGACCATGGATCCTCAATTGTCTCTCTCCCCCATGAGGTGCTAAAAAGAGTCTTGCTAATGCAACATTCTGAATGTCTCACAAGTGAGGTCTATATGTACAAATGTTTCTCAGGTTTGGGTTTTTTTTAACAGTTTACTTTTTAATGAGTCTGTTAAAAAATTTAAACGGTGCTCCGTTGGTGTTTTATATGCTTATTTTTCTTTCAAATGAAAATGGGAGGGCTTTTTCTAATTTTTATGTCTTTAAATGATTAAGGTTAAAATGATTTCATAATTCTTCTCTTGTTCCATTTGGCCTATAGTAGGTTTGTTGCTTCTAATACATTTTTTTTTCAGCTTGACACCAGGCCTTCTGTTTTGCTTTTGGTTTTAGATCCATTTTGCTTTCTGATTTCTAATGAATTTATTACAGATTAAACCTGGGGAAACAGAAATACCTAAACTAAATACTTGCAGCATTTAAACCTTTGCAGAAATATTGTTAAAATTTTACAAAATAGTGCAAAGTTTCAAAATATTTGCTGCAAGCATCCTTATTTTAACATAAATCAAATAAATTTGAGGTATTTCACATGACGTTCAAACCTTATGCTGAATGAAGTCATTAAGATATGTCCCAGGCATTGTGCTAAGTGCTAGGGATAGAAGAAAAGGCAACAGACAATCCCTGACCTCAAGGAGCTCATAGTCTAACGGGGAAGACAATACGCAAAAAACTACATACAAACAAATTATATACGGAATAAATTGGAGATAGTCTCCAAGAGAAGGCGTGAAGAAATATAAGAGGACTGGAAAGATGGGAAGCAGTCAGTGAGGCTTAGAGTGGCAGAATGATTTCCCCTAGGTAATGCAAGGTAGTGACTTGCAGAGCCATGACAGATGGTCCCAGGTAAGAAGGCCCCAGGTATATTCCAGGGCAAGGAGGCCCTGGATCACAAATGAGAAATCCCCACCCTCAAAGAGTCTATATTCTATCATTCTATTGGGAAACAACATGTACACATATAAATAAAAGCAACAAAAATGCTATCCACATCCAGAGAAAGAACTATGGGATCTGACTGGAGATCAAAGCACACTGTTTTCTCTTTTTTGTTTTTTTAATTTTGTTTGTTTTTTTTCTTTCTTGTGGTTTTTCCCTTTTGTTCTGATTCTTCTTTCACAACATGACTAATGTGGAAATACGTTTAAAATTTTAAAAAAAGAAAACATGGCTAGAGTCATATAAAAAAAAATTTTAAAATAAATAAATAAATGCAGCTAGTTGTTGCAGTAGATAGAGCACCAGCCCTGGAGTCAGGAAGACCTGAGTTCAAATTTGGTGTGTGATGCTGGGCAAGTCACTTCACCCTGTTTACCTCAGTCTCCTCATCAGTAAAATGAGCTGCAGAAGGAAATGGCAAACCACTCCAGTAACTTTGCCAAGAAACCCCAAACGAGGTCATGAAGAGTCAGACATGACTGAAATGACTGAAAAACAACAAAACAACAACAAAAAATATACAAAATAAATCAAGGTGATTTTTCACTAGCAGCTGGTTGGGGGAACAGGTAGGGATTAGGAAAAATCTCATATGGTATAGTGTTTGGACTATATACTTTGAATGAAGTAATTCTAAGAGGTGAACATAGAGGAGTCCCAGAAAAGAGAACCAACCTACATAACATCATGAAAAATTCAGTAAACTATTGAAGAAAACTGAGAAACAGACTGAAAGGAGAAACATGCAACAATTGAGGAGGGGACAAATATTTGGATGACATTTGTATAACAAATAAGCTTATGAAATAACAGGAATGAAATACTGGGTCAAATCACCATTAGAGCTTTCTTTTCATGGCCATCCTATAATCAAAGGGGAAGCTATTGCTTATAACCATTCTTTCTTGGAAATGAATTTGAAATGGTTTTATTAATTCAATTGCTATGAGTTTATTGAAATAGGAGATTGACTCGACCCTGCAGACAATACCAAAGAGATCACATCCCATGATACAAAAGCAAATTAGCACTGGGTTTAATCCTTATATGGTGCAGGCTAACTCAGGCAAAACACTGGGGCTGTTTTCCTGACATCCAGCACCTCGTTAAGTCCAGGCTTTGAGAACTGTGAGGCAAACTCTGTGGAGTTTATCAGCATAACAGAGAAAGTTCTCATGGGGTCTGGGGCCCCGACAGCCAGCATGCATGGCTCCTTGGGGTCGCATAGAGTTCCTACAACTCTCCCCTCCCATTGTGCAGAAGGGACATAACTGCCCACATTAGCTGTCCCAGATCTAACCCCTCCGGCAGTCATACACAGCAACACTGTACTCATGCCAAAATGTCACCACTGGAAGATTTATTGCTCCTTAATAATATTTCTCATAACTTTCACAAATCTGGTTCCTTTCCCAGTCCTTGGACTCTTGGCATTTGACCTCTAGAATGCAATGTTCCTCCAATCCTGGGCCCTAACAAAGGGTAGTACTCTGAATCAGAGTCCTTCTGGTAGCAACCATACATTTGGTGACTCCTACCACAAAAGGAATGAGTCCAAAACCTTCATCTAAATTGATGTGGAATCTGTGGCCCTGAAAGTTTAGAATTGCCCACGGTCAAGTGGGCAATCTATGCCAGAGTGGAATAGCAGATATAGTGGTAGGTCTGGACTCAAGAAAGATCTGAGTTCAAACACTGACCTAGAGTGTGACATTTGGCAAATCAGTCCATGTTTTTTAGGTCTCAGTTTCCTAATTTATAAAATGCGAAGAGTTTGGCCACATGGCCCCTACCATCCTTTCTAGCTTGATATCTATGATTTATGATGAGACAAATTCGGTGCCAAGAGCACCTGAGCAGATTCGCATGTTCACGTTGGTTATGAATCAATGTGCAAAATAAATAAATGAATAAGTAAATAATTAATTAATTGATTGATTTTTTCTTTAAATCTCTTACAGATCTTTCCCAAACTTCTCTTCCACATATTCCTTCCCATGATTCTTCCTATGATTCCCAAAGGCAGAAGAAACACCCACACTAAAGAACTCTTCTAAAATAGAATTCTCCTTACCGTCATTACATTTTCAATTTCATAAGCATTTATTAAGGATGACTATGTGCCAGCAACTGTGCTGAGTGCTGTGGATACAAAGACAAAACAGAAACATTTGCTGGCCTCAGGGAGCTTCCATCTATTGGCTTCCTGGTACCTAAATGGAGTTCCAACCATTTTCTCACATGATACACAGTAGTAGACTTTAAGAGAAACCTAGGAATATACTTTTTTTTCCTTTATGACAAGATACTTAATTATCTTGATAAATTTGTAAGAGGATGATGAACTTCTCACACTCTTCTTCAGAGAATTTCCTGGAAATCATTCACCTTCTGACATCCTGTTCTATAGATGGACCCCAAGCCACATTTTGTTATTAGTTCCACCAACTACCATGTTCCATTTATGGAACAGCAAAAAGAGAGGCCTTTCAATATAAAATGATGATTTCATTGAGTATATAACTTTCCTGAATTCAAAATACGTGGGAAAGTTTAGTCAAGAAGCTAGTTCAGAAGAGTATGGCCAACATTAGCCCCCTGTAAAAGGACAGAGCATCCTATTGAGGGCCTTGTATAATCCTTCTCATGGATTTTGTGCTTTCTACACCATTGGCCTAAAACAAAAACATGAAATAGAAGTTGTTGGACACTAACTGGAGCCCATATTTTTGAAACAATGAACCAAAGCAAAGATCAGTTTCCTTTTAACATTGTCTTCTGGCAAAAGTAAGTGCTTAAGACATGGCAGTGTTCAGTAAACCCCAAGAACACGGACAGCTTGGGGGAAGCACTCTGAGTACAACAATAGCTGCTGTGAACATTAGAAGGCATTTTGACAAAAATTAAGTTTAGGCAAAAACCTTAAGTCAAACATCACAATGACTTCCAAATGGACCTAGAGATAAAAGACAACATTATTTAAAAATATAAACAAACAAACAGAGAACAGATGAAGGTATCTTCCACAACTTTAGGGGGAGAATTTTTAACAAATAGTATAGATTATATGAAGAAAAAAAAACTTTGCTAGTAATGAAATCAATGAAATTAGAAGAGTGACTGTGTAGAGTGGTAAAAATATTTTTATAACTAATAAAATCATATATGTGTGTGTATGTATATATAAACATATACATATGTATGTGTGTATATATGTATATAATATATGTATATGTGTGTCTCCAATATATAAAAGCAATTGATTGAAAAAAAGAGATCGAAAGGTACTTCCTAATAGATATATATATATATATATATACACAAATGATTTGGAGAAATAAAAATTTTAAAACAGTTTTCAGAAGAAGAAATGCAGATGATCAACAAGCATATGAAAGAGTGCTCCAGATAAAAGAGAAATGCAAATTAAAATTATTCTGAGATTTCACCTTAACCCCTACAAATTGGCAAAGATTTAAAAAAAATATCAGAAGAGTCATTCTTGAAGTGACTATGGGAAGACATTAATACACTTTTGGTGAAGCTATGATGTAGTCTAAATATTTTCAAGAACAATTTGGAATTAAGTAATAAAAGTCACCAAAATGTCCATAACTTTGACCCTGCTATTGTGTATATAGCAATATATATACTTTTTCTACTGAAGAAAAAAACTCTCTCTCTCTCTCTCTCTCTCTCTCTCTCTCTCTCTCTCTCTCTC